>NC_090937.1:1647397181-1647703633 GCF_040938575.1 Ambystoma mexicanum
TTCAGCTTTCAAATAAAATGCAGTTGCATAAGAAACTAACTTCAGCGCAGTACTAGTAGTTATCGGCCACACTGTTCTTCGTTCCGCAATCAGAGAATTTGGTAGAAACTGCTGAATAGAAAGTGGCCTGTTATGTTTGGCACAAGATCAGCTGACGTTTTGTTTGTGTTTCATGTTCGCCAGGTCACTAGTCTGAAATGACTGCTGTCACGTGGTGTTGCGCAGCGTTTTTGCATTGCTCAATTATTACCCTGTCCTTCATGATTCCAGAGTCTGGGAAAGTGCCATGAGCTGCCCCATCACTTTAATCTCTGTTGCTTTGGGGCAGCTAGTTATCTTCCAGCTTGCATTTGACTCTCTGTTCCCCTCCTTTCCTTCCCTGAACATCTGCCTCTACTCGACTGCGTATCTTCCTCCCATGCCTGCCTCACTCATCCTGCTATCATCCAGCACAACGCCACATCAATCCTTCAGGAACGGAACAAATGTCTCACCGCAGGGAGATCCTGAACTGTTGCAACTTGACGGTGCTAGGGCCGGCTGGAAGATATCCCATCGCTCCGAAACTGCAAAATCGATAGATGTTCATTTTTTATCTCCACTGCCCATTGTAAGGGGTCAGAAATGTGAGACTCACAACTGTGTTTAGTTTTCTCAAGATTCAACATTTTATTTTACACAAAATTATAAAATAAACCCTAACTAAACCTAATCTACCAGGGGATTCCCTACCTAATCTAGGATCTAAGGGAAAACCTGCTAGCATTCACAAAACTAACCCTCACACCTAACAACAAAACATTCAAAGTAACATAAAAACAACTTAAATAAAAGGTTACCAAATATCCAGCATCTTGGATGACCTCTACTGATCCCAGGAAGATCCTGCTCCCCCAGGAATGTCTGTCCCAAAGTCAATTTCTTCCAAAGAAAATAAAGTCTTAAAGTCTTGAAAAAGGACCAAAGAAACAAAGGTTCATACAAATAGAAAACCATTGGTAACTGTTAATTCTTCGCTTGATGAAAAGATTCCCTTTCCAAGTTCTACAAAGAAAACAACGGGACCAAGGGCTGGGGGTGGGGAGGAAGGGATTCCTGGATGACTTCCTTCCCGGAATGAATGGGTAAAAGTAAAGATACAAATAACACTTCTGTTTACATCAACTCCTCTGCTTTCAACTGCTGGGGCCTCTTTTACATACAGTTTGTCAGGATGCTTCTACTTAAGATTTGCTTTTTCTTCTGCAACTCCTTTCTGCTATTGGAACTGTGTGAGTTGCTCCGTCATCCCACATTTGAATTCTGCTGCTACGTCTGTTAACTGCTAAAGTTCTGACAAGAAAGTTGACAACCACAGTTCTACTGCTGCCACTGCAATGTACATGTTTAGGCAACTTTAACAAGGCTTCTTTGACCTCCACAGGTTGGCAAGGCACTCTTGTCTCTTATATGGCAAGAGAGGGCAGCCTCTTTGCCTTTCCTTCAGTCTTGTAGCTACCAACCACAGTTAGGCTGCTACTACTGCAAATCAAATTAAAAACATAGGCAACTTCAAGAAGCCTTCTTCACCTCTACAAGATGGCAAGGCATTGTTCTCTCCTGTAATAAGAAAGGGCATCCTCTTTGTTGTTCCTTCTGTCATAATCTGCCTGCAGTGTCTAGACTATTTCTTCTCCACTCAAACAGTCTCAGCCATACAGATTTTATAACAGCTTCTATTAACAAGTCCACAGCTCCCTTCCCCAGCTGCATAGACACCTTTATCTCCAGTAGTTACCACAAAGCTGCTGTGCCACTCTTTCTTCCTTGGATTGCCTTGTCACCCTGATGTTAGAGAACTTTAGAGTAACAACAGCTTCAACAATTCTGAATAATAATGTGTAGTTCTTGAATGGGCTGAATTCAATAGAGTAGAGTTTTGTCTACGGGCTTGGGAAATACCTGTTCTGGATTCATCTTCAGGCACTTCTACAAATCCTTCTTCATTTGTTCAATATGTTACAAGATGTGGTTTCTTAATGGGAATGAAAATAGGTGCACACCATTTCGTTTTGCTCTTGAACCGCCACTTCATTCAATGCGTGTTCCTACCTTTCAGTCAGTTTTAAGCTTCCAAGGTATTGTGTCACAGTCATTTGTCACAATCCTTCTTCTTCGTCACAGTACTTCGCCTTTGTCAGAGTCCTCCCTGCTTGTCACAGTCCTTCCCCCTCACTGCCTTCCTTCTGCTTCTCTGCAGTTCGTTCCCTTCATCACAGTCCTTTCACTTTGTCACAGTGCTCTTGCATCACACTCCTTCTCCTTTTACAACAGTTCTTCTCCTTAATGACAGTCCGCCTTTCTCACAGCAATATCCATTTGTTACAGTACCCCTTTGTTGGAGTCATTCTCCTTTGTATTACAGCCCTTGCCCTGCTGCTCCGTCATTTTCCTTTGTCAGTTGTTCTTCGACACAGTTGTTTATCACAGTCCTTCTCTTTCATCACAGTCCTACTCCTTCCTCACAGTCCTTTATCACAGCCCATGTCCGTCACCATTGTTCTTCTCCTTCGTCCTAGTCCGACTCGCTATTGTATGTCTGTCATAGTGACAATCTCCCTCTTTCTGACCCCTGTATTGCTGCACCCATCTTTCTTCCTTCCTTGCAGCATATGTCTCTCTCTATCCCTCTCGCTCTCTTTCTGGCTCCCTTTCCCCTTTGCTTGCTATTTCATTCTCTCATCATCATCATCATCATTATTATCTATGTTGCAAAAATATAATACAATGCAATATTATCATAAAGATATACACTCAAAATATAATGAGTATGCCAAAATCAATAAAATAAGACACAACCATACTAAGACATGAGCAATTAAAATGAGAAATTCTATAAAACAAACCCACGTGCGTTTCTCACAGCTCTCCTATCGCTGTCTTCGGGAGGGCGACACATCTAGGGCGCAAGGGTCCTTCTTCTTTTATGCCAGGCCACAGTGAGAGTGCAGGCCTGTACGTCTGTTCATGAGTCCACATCCGACGACAGGTTTTCATTCTGTTTGCCCAAAAGAGGTATACGAGCCCCATCCGTGTCCATCTGCGAAAAAAAACCTGGTCATTCCAGTAATAAATGCACCATGATTCCAATGGTTTCATTATCATTTTCAAGGAGGCTGGCCTACATGGCAACATTATGCATTCTATTCAGGAGACAATAGTCCATTCCCAGTTTTAACTTTGCATTGTGGGACTTGCAGTCTTAGATTTATGGTGGAGAAATCCAGGATGATAAGTCCCAAAAGGAGAAGTTAACACCAGGACTGAACTAGTGTCTCCTGAATGGAATGAATGTTGTTTGAATGCATGGACTGGCTCATGACGCCTTGCCTTACTTAGAATTGTGATAGCCATGGCGGAGGCATCTTGATCTAAACTTCATGAATAGCTTCCTGGTTTATACTTGAGTGAAGCCACAAAAGCCTCCATTGCCCAAATACCCATTCATATGGAACACCAGGACATCATGTGGTGTTTCTCCAGGTTCCCAAACATCGCCTGCCTTCTCATTTCCCAAAACCTCTGCCTCACTTCCCGATGGGAATCTCTTTAAGTCATACTCAGAGACGTGCATATGGTTCCCATGACCAAAGCATACAAAGTTTCCTTCCACTAGGATCGTCAGATATGGCTTGCTATGCTTTAGCCTCCGGATGACCCCAGAACCTAATCCAATACTCAACGGGCAAGACGGTGGTCTCATCAGTGATAGGACCTCTCTAGTCTCGCGGTCCAGCCGGAGCTAGAGTCATTGCGGAGCGTGGGGCTTCGCTCCAATTTCAGAGCCATGTATAGCCTCAGGTGCAGACCTCCATTGATGGACATCAAGTGTTGTTCCCGCACCATCTGCCCATGGAGCCGCAGTTCCACACTGGCAGATATCCTCAATGTAGTCCTGCTCCTCTACACGTGTGGCCTCTACCCCTTCGGAGGAGATGTCCAGGTAGTGAGAGTGTGATGCTGCCTCTAAAGATCTCCAATTTACACAGAACTCCCCCGAGGGTGTTCAGTGGGCCTCTCACCACTGCTGCCTTTTTTGTGCTTTCGTTAATGACCGCGTCTTACTAATCGAGTAGTTGAAGGACTGCTATTTCCAAGTGATTAGTAGTGCTAAATCGCGTGCAAATAGCCCCCTCGGCACACCCAGTCGCTAACCAACCATAAACTCCTCCAAAATCAATACTAAGCAGTCAGATCCCAGTGGGAGCAGCATACCCAACCCTACAGAACAACACAGTGCTCTCTGACACCCATCCTTACAGAACAACACAGCGCTCTCTGACACCCAACCCTACAGAACAACACAGCGCTCTATGACACCCATCCCTACAGAACAACACAGCGCTCTCTGACACCCATTCCTACAGAACAACACAGCGCTCTCTGACACCCATCCCTACAGAACAACACAGTGTCCCTACAGAACAACACACCGCTCTCTGACACCCATCCCTACAGAACAACACAGTGCTCTCTGACCTCCATACCTACAGAACAACACAGAGCTCTCTGACACCCATCCCTACAGAACAACCCAGTGTCCCTACAGAACAACACACCACTCTCTGACACCCATCCCTACTGAACAACACAGCGCTCGCTGACACCCATTCCCACAGAACAACACACCTCTCTCTGACACCCATCCCTACAGAACAACGCAGCACTCTCTGACACCCATCCCTACAGAACAACACAGCGCTCTCTGACAACCATCCCTACAGAACAACAGAGCACTCTCTGACACCCATCCCTACAGAACAACACAGCGCTCTCCGACACCCATGCCTACAGAACAACACAGCACTCTCTGACACCCATCCCTACAGAACAACACACCGCTCTCTGACACCCATCCCTACAGAACAACACAGCACTCTCTGACACCCATCCCTACAGAACAACACAGCGCTCTGACACCCATCCCTACAGAACAACAAAGCGCTCTCTGACACCCATCCCTACAGAACAACACAGTGTCCCTACAGAACAACACACCACTCTCTGACACCCATCCCTACTGAACAACACAGTGCTCTCTGACACCCATCGCTACAGAACAACACAGCGCTCTCTGACACCCATCCCTACAGAACAACACAGTGTCCCTACAGAACAACACACCGCTCTCTGACACCCATCCCTACAGAACAACACAGCACTCTGACACCCATCCCTACAGAACAACACAGCACTCTCTGACACCCATCCCTACAGAACAACAAAGCGCTCTCTGACACCCATCCCTACAGAACAACACAGTGTCCCTACAGAACAACACACCACTCTCTGACACCCATCCCTACAGAACAACACAGTGCTCTCTGACACCCATCCCTACAGAACAACACAGCGCTCTCTGACACCCATCCCTACAGAACAACACAGTGTCCCTACAGAACAACACACCGCTCTCTGACACCCATCCCTACAGAACAGCACAGCGCTCTCTGACACCCATCCCTACAGAACAACACACCGCTCTCTGACACCCATCCCTACAGAACAACACAGTGCTCTCTGACACCCATCCCTACAGAAAATTGCCCCATCAGTTCCCCAACAGGTTGTATCTACTCTGGCAACATCTCACACCGTGAAGCACCTCTGATATCTCTCCCTTTCGGGCTACCTCAGCGAGTCTCACAGCAGCTCCCTCTTCATCAGGTCAAAAGCCATGTACAGATCCTCACACCTCGTTCCCTTCACCTCATTCGGGGGCGTGGATACACCCGGGATCAGAGGCTTAGGCAGGGTAGGGCCTTAGCAGGCGAGGCCCACCCAAAATCTCAAAATGCCCACTCAGCAGCACTGTGTGGGCATTTACAGATGTTAATGTCACTGCGGTGCGTCCAACTACATTAGCTTCAGGCCCCACTTGTTAGCCACTCCTGGCTAGGCCGCTGATTGGGATGGAAATAGAGCAATGGAGGCTAGGGAATAATTGAAAGCTGAATGAGGAGGGGAAATGCTGAGAGCATGTCATGTGATGTCATGCGATGGGAAGGTTGCCAGCTTGCCCTCTTTATGGGCATGTGTGTAGTATTTCTAAGTATTGCTTGTTTGGAGGGTTTGAAGTATGCACAGAACATAACGTCCTAGCCACTGGGAGGAGAAAGTCGCATGCCATTTAAAAATGTTGCTACCCCTTTGAGGGCCATTGTTGGCAGTACTGTCTCATCACGTGGGGCGTATAAGCCCATTCCATCCAAGACTCTTCGAGATCAGATACTTCCATGGCCATCCTTAAACACGGAACCCGCTTACGGAGAATCTCATAGCAGGCCAAGCCGTTGCCACCCACGGAGTCTGTGCCCATCATTAAGTGTGAAACTTGCTGGCAAAGACTAAGTAGGGCAGCGCTTCAGTTGTCCCAGAGGTAAATGGCAAAGGATTGAATGATGCTGAAACGTGTCCCAGACAAAGAGAGCCACATGGCCTTCATGCTATAGGATCTTCCTCATACAGTCTTAACTAGCATGTTTACATGAATGTTGATTTCCTCATATCAGCCATAACCAGCTTGTTTACATGAATGTTGATTTCCTCATATCGACAAGAAAAAGGACCTTGGCTATGAAGCCAGCGCTGTGGGTTGCACACCCAATATCCACGTAGGTGGTTTGTAAATTTTACTTGTCTTCAATAACCAGTCATTCAGTCTTAAAACGTTGTCTTAATTTATTCACTAATAATAATGTCCCGCATCTGAAGTGCTCACAAGTGTGGCTCTTTGGCTGGAGACAGAAAACGCTGAAATCCTTTCCTTGTGTGCTGTACCAGCGTCATCTGCAAGTGGAAGTTTGCACTTGTCGTAACAGTGCAGTACATCTCAGAAAGAAAATCCAGAGGAAATGATCTGCAAAAAAGCGTATTAAGGATTTTATTGTACCTAATACATTTTTCTGTGAATTTATACCACAAATTAATCAGCACTCTAACGATTTTTATTTTACATAGCAGGAATATTATAAAAACATCAAAATTTGATAAAAATCATCCTATTAAATCATTCATACATTTATCCACATCCATACAACATCCATCCAAATACTCATACAACTCATCAATAAGTACAGAATAAAAACATATAACAATTATAACAATTCAACCACAATTTCATAGTTATACAAAAAGTGCAAAATTAACACATAGTGCAGGGCCACAATAGGTTTTTTAAGTGGTCGGCAACAACAACACACAATGCATGGCCACAATAGATTTTAAAAGAGGTGGTCAGCAGTCGGGATAGGCCAAAAAGAGAGTTCGCAAGTGGCCTTATCCTAGGTTTCTCCCAACCGGTTTCGACGTGTAAACGATGGTTTGGTACGTCTTCATCAGGAGATAAAGGGTAGTTGTCTTTGCAACTGTCAATGGAATCAATCCGTTGTATAAATTTTGTATGAAACAGAAAAAACTGGCATGCAAATTGGCAATGTTCTGGTTAACAATCCTGCATCGCAGATGGTTGAATTTTAAGCTCCATTCTGCGGATAGCGTCCCACGAAAATCGTAGCCGCTGCTAGAATGGGAACTAAAGTCCCCGGGTTCAGCTATTTGCTCCGGTCATCTACGACTCGTTTGAACGTGTGGGAGACGCGCGTAACAGTGCAGTGACCTGGACTGAGCCCAAGAACTCTTTCCCTCAACTCCTCCCATGGTGCCGCCCTCCATTGCCATCATCAGCCCAACGCCATAATAGCACCAGTGCATGCGCATCTCACACGTGCTTCCGAAGTGCTCACAAGTGTGGCTGTTTGGCTGGAGACAGAAAACGCTGAAATCTTTTCCTTGTGTGCTGTACCAGCGTCGTCTGCAAGTGGAAGTTTGCACTTGTCGTAAAAGTGCAGTAACCTGGACTGGGCTCAAGCACTCTTTCCCTCAAGTAATTAATGACTGTTTTTTGCTCAAGTGTTTTCCAGTCTATTAAGTATTGAGCTCAGAGCAGAGCTCTGAGCTACGAGTCGCTGGTTTCCTCCATTTGCTGCAATTGTGCTGTGCTTCTCCTTTGCCAGTAGTAACACCTCCCTCTTTGATTTCAGCTCCTCCCATGGTGCCACCCTCCATTGCCAAACGCCATAATAGCACCGGTGCACGCGCATCTTGCGCATCCAAAGTGCTCACAAGTGTGGCTGTTTGGCTTTTCGGCTGGGCGGGTGAGGCACTGAGTATCTAGACTAGTACAGGTAACCATTTCTGAAGTCTTGTTGTAATCAGCTGGAGAGCATCGTAGAGCGTGAGGGAGTGATTACATCAGGCTTCAAAGTATGGTCAAAAGCCTGGGAAGCGGGAAAAGGTGTTTAAATGGGTCCCCCTCTATGTTGAGTGAGGGAAACATGTCGGAGGAAGAGGTGTCTCAAGAAGCTATTAATCAGACAAAAAAAAGGGAGGTGTGCGCTCAAGATCACTGGTTATATTGAACCTGCTTCTATGTCTCTAAGCATAGCGACCCCAACTACAACTACCGGGCCAGTCAAAAGTTGCGGCAAGCGAAAACATAACAGACAACATAAAGAACATTCATATAGAGAGTGAGGATAGTCTCATTCATCCGTCGAACCCTATATGTAATATAGAATCGTGGTTGGCTCTAGGTTTGGAAGCAACCGTGCTAAGCTCTATTGTTACTTGAGCATATTAGTAAGATACATAAGTCGCAAGATCACAGGAGCGTTTTGGGGTTTAGTCAGTACCCCAATTGTTGAGTAGGAAGAGTGTTCTCCTGGCTATCTTGCTTAATTGGTTCCAAGAAAGGTTCTAACACAGTGGTTATTGCGATACAATTTTTGCTTTATTTGTGCTAGTGATGGGTTAATTCTTCATACAGTTGATATGCATCTAGTACATTTGGGGCAATATTGTCCCCTGGTTGTCAGCCGACACGTGTTTCGACCCGTGGGTCTTTATCAAGGCTGATAAGAATTCAAAATCATGTGAGGTGCAACCTTTCTTGGAACCAATTAAGCAAGATAGCCAGGAGAACACTTTCCCTTCCTATATGTAATATACCCATCACTGACAGCTCTCTCTTGGGTGCGGTTGGCGATGGATACAGCATACCTACTTCTGACACCTCCTTAGTTGCACCTGCAGTTCTTTGTGAACTGCACAGCAGAACGTGCCTCTCAAATGGTCCATCGACCCTCGCAGCAAGCTCTCGTGGATATAGGGACCAAGTCCACTTTCATGACGCAATTGCAGCTAATCTGAATCAATTAAAAGAAACCAGGAAGAATGATAAGAGTTGGGCTACAAAAGAGGAAAAACAAAATGCTAGTTCCCCTGCACACGAGATGGTGAGAAAAGCGAGTGATATAACCTAGCCACATTCACCCGTTTTAGGAGTTGACTCACTTCAAACTAAAGGGAGTTCTGAAATTCCGCATTTGCCTAATTCGTCATTACCTCTTTATCCCCTTGAAGATACTTTAGTGGACCTCAACCAAGAATAGCTGCAAAACTTCCCTGTTCTTACAAGGATTCTGAACTTGCTGGACAAAGGGCACGAGCACACTCATGTGGCAATTGGTGCACTAAGTTCAGCAACATCAGAGATTTCATCTAGAATAAGTAGAATTGAAGGTTTCCTAATGGCTCAAGAGAAATGCCATACCGTTTGGGCAGACCAAATCCTCAGTGGGAAACCAAAGATACAGAATCAACAGTTGGACCCTGTAGGTATGACAAATGCTCAAGTTGTGAGTGTAACAAAGACACAATCTACTCAAACGAACACTTGGGGTACTTTAGAGAGTCCAGAAATAAATACAGGCCCGATTACTGATGTGCAGAGCATAAATCAGCTCCCTCCTTATGCAGAAATTGCTAAACTCCAGCATGAGAGAATTTTGGTCCTCGAAAAGATACTGTTGGCCGCCAATTTAGTGCCCGTCGAAGTATTGTGTGGAGAACAGGCTGGGAATGGGGAATCAAAGCCCCCTTCATTGCAAGTCAGTCCTGATAGTCCCTCGGCCCTTACTGACTTGATTGGCCTCCATGTGGGTTCTAACTTGTGTACATCCTGCCAATGAAGATTTGGCAGAAAAAGGTGAGGCAAAACAGTCCACATTTTTCATGTCACGCAAAGCAAAAAAACTCCACGCTAGAGCAACGTAAAAGACAGGCACAGACAGGTGCACAAAATGCCAGTACACAATTGGGTGCCAACACAACAAACAATAACAACAAAAAAACCCCAAAAAATGCACATCTGGTTGAGAAAACACCGGATTCCAATCTAATTGACAAAAAAAATGACCTGAAAGCAAAGGATGAAACGATCATTGATCTAACACAACTAAACATAGAAAGTCAGGCACACTTGGGTGTCAATGAGGGTAACCACAAGGAGGGTTCACCTTCGGTGTCACCAAAGGGGCTGATAAAGAAACAAAGGCAGGGGGGTGGTGAAGCCGCTCTCGACCAAGCTAAAGAGGCCGGTGCTCTAGCCACTCCCTACCTAATTCAAACACATCTCCAATGGTTTTTTGAGAAAATGGACAAGAAAATAACATCTTTGACCCAACCGTCCCCAAGCCCTGTTGCTGATACTGAGGGAATTGACCCCAATATTAATGAATCGAATGGATTGAATGGTAATGAGCACATTCAAGAACTAAGGGTGGGCAAAGAAAAAGGAACTCCTCAGGTGTCTGGGGGGCAAAATACAAAGGTGGTCCCTCCTTGTCTGATTACTCTAAAAAATGATCAATCCTCCAATGACAGACTTGAACATGAGGTGCGGCGAGTAGGCAGAGCGTCAACCCATAAAATGTGCCTCCCGAAATGAAATTGGTGGTGGGTTGGATGGCTGACTTATCAAAAACTGATAAACCCAACCTAAACCGCGCTTCATTTCATTAATGAAAATCTTTCACTAAATGCCAGCCTTGCGTAATCTGGTATCTGATGACATTGATTTGATTAGACTCCCTCATGTATCTAATTGTCGGATGATTTGTAAATATCAAACTACAATGATCGCCTCTCTAATTTGGAACCACCAAAAAGATTTTGAGATGCTAGGCTATAACTTGATTTGTAGAATACCAGGCCCAAGTGCTCCCAAATGAATCCAGTGTAGACATAAGAGAGACTCAGTTTGCAAGAATAAGCGTAAAAATAAGAGTTCAATCAGAATCGGTGGCACAAATTGTCATGAGCCTTATGAAATCTTTAATTGGTGAGTTACCAGCCAAGGAAAATCTATAAAACAATGTATTGGTGGTAAATTCGTAGAATTGTTGTGGGTTTAAGAATCTGAAGGTTTCAGAAGCTGCAATATGAGAAATTACCCACAATAATTATAGTACAAGCAACCATGGCGTTACTTAATATCTGCTTGGAAGGATACTGTACATTTTGTTCACATGCTGTGAGAGGCGCATCTGGGCGCCCATCTGGTGGGCTGGCTATTTTTGTAAAAAACATATATTGTGCCAAAGTACGGCAAGTGTTCGCTTCCACAGAAATGCTTGTAATTGAAGTGGCGCCATGTACACTAATGAGTTTGCATATGTTACTTATCTCCTTATGCTGGAATCCATCTGTAATTCTCATAGATGGTATCATTGACAAACTAAACCACGTGATGACAGAGGCTGTTGCAGAAACTCCCAATGTGCAAATTATCATAGGTGGTGATTTTAATTATAATCTCATGACAAGTAATTCTGGGTCTAACACATCGAACCCATGTCCTCATATGAAAGGGGTCTATTATGGGCAAACTACTTCGAACAATGGGACATGCAAATAGTACCATTCGTCGCCAAAGATCCCTTGTTCACATGGTCACATGACATTAAAGCTTCGACCATCTATTACATTGTAATGTCTGGGACTTTAGCCAATATGTCATCCTTGTGTAACACCATAAATTCCCATCTGAGTGATCATTGCATATTGTAGTGCTGCTTTGAGCTGATTTTTCCGGTGTATAATTCTTTTCATGCCTCGTCTTTATTAGAAACAGACCGGCATGCCTTATCTATTAGATGGAACACAGGTTTATATAGGCAATTGAACTATTTAGTTAACAGAGTTATTGTTAAAATAAATGTTCAACTGATGTCATCAAGAGAATGTAAGATTTGTGAACTTGAGAATGACATCATGATACGTAGGCATATTGAAGTGCTTGCAGCTCAAAAAATAAGCGAGAAACATACTAATTACTGAGGAACATACAATGCTGCAATTGCGCTTAGAAAAAAGCAGAAAAACATTGCAATTTGCAATATGTTAAAGTCCTCTAATGATAGAAGCACACGTTATAGAACGAAAGGTAATATTGACAGGATACAAAAACGATCTCAAACAATTAAAGTTTGACAAATACATCAAAATCAATCAAAAAATGATTTATAACCTTATTGATAAAAATACAAGAGAAGTCTGGATGACTTTGAAGGATCCCCTCATGAAAGCAACCTCGACTATGTGCTCTGCCGTGAGTGGGGAGGACTGGATAGAAGTTTATCGAAACAAATATGCAATGCCTCAGAAATGTATAGACCATCAATCTCTGGTTACAATGACAGATCTTCCTTCACGCTGCCCATGGGGCGTGGAGGACATTGAACAGATAATAAGGAATTTGAAACACTCAAAGGCTGCCGGGCCAGATGGCATCCCCCCATGCGTTATAAAAGATGATCCCAAGTTATGGGCATTGTGCTTATTGAGTCGCTTTGAATGTGTGTTTCAATCCAAAATTGTACCGCCTTCCTGGTTATCTGCAATTGTGATCCCGCTACATAAAAAAGGTCCTCTTAATGACCCGGGCAATTTCAGACCTATTGCACTAATAGATGTATCTGCGAAGACTTTTGCTGCCCTAATTTTAAGAGATCTAAATGAATTTATTGCTACGCAGAAGATCCTTTCACGATTCCAAACAGGTTTCCGGAAAGGAATGGGCAGGCAATTGAATGCCACCATTTTGGCTCATCTGCTAAAGCTATAGAAAAAAAGGGGCTAAGTGCCTTCTTTTTTGTTAAAGAGGGGCTTGACTCAAAAAGGCGTTAATTACAGGGAGAAGAGAGAGGCATAAGCTACCCCTATTTCACCGTTTAGACTGCGGTAGGGTTTCAAAAGGCAGGAAGCTAGTTTATAAATGCTAGCTATTGAAAGTCGGGTACATGAATCATTTGGTTTCCGGATTTGCAAGGCAGACTTTGATCCACCTCACTCTCCTTTTTCAGCGACATAGGCTATGTTTGAAAAAGCCTCCAAGTACACGGAAATTGTACCCGTGTGCAAAAACAATTCAAAAATAATCCCTTTTTGGATCGCATACCACCAACTAAGATTACCTTCACGGACACCATACCAATCTATTTGTCTTCCTGAATTCAATTCAACCGTTGACAGAACGTAGGCGTTCCTAACCACGTCCTGATGAAAGTTCGGACCCTTCATTTTTGAACATTATCGACTCAGTGAAGGTTGAATACACTCTGAACCAGAAACGCCCATAACAATGTGTCTTTTAAACTGTGTTTTCTTTTTTTTTTGTATTCGATTTTATTAGGTTTCATAGTGAACATTCTTCTCAATAAGGAAAACAGAGAAACAGTTACATATGCGATCATAGTAGGTACATACTTGCAACGTGCTCTTTCACATGGCCTGATATCGTCAGTATACGGTGCATACGACCAAGAATACGCACACAAGAAAAAAACAGCAGAAATAACATAAATACCTTTCTCATTCCTAACATACATTTACACCTTTCCCCTTCCCCCCACCCCCTCCACGGGAAAGGGAGTCGTGTCGCCTAGGGATTAAGGTGTCATGGTCATGTGATCATCTTCAGGGGTTGAGAATTATTCAATGTGGTGTGTTCAGGGGTTCGAGATGAGGGGGGCGTGCCCTCATCATTTGAGTGGTGTTTGAGTAGTAACGTGGGAGGGGGACTGGGCCAGGTAGGGGGAGATCAATACACAGGAAGAAGAGGACCCGATCCGGCTCCTTCAGGATAGGGGCTCATCATCGTCTGGTGCTGGGCGTTCGTTGGATGTGTATGATCTTAGGAAATCTGACCATAAGAGCTCACATTGTGTTGCCCTACCGTGGAGTGATGCAGTGACTTTCTCCATGGTACATATGTTCAATACCACATTGATCCACTCCTTCTTAGTCGGGGTCATGGGTGATTTCCATTTAGTAGCCAGTAGAGCCCGCGCTGCTAGTAACAGATGGGGGGTTAGGCCTTGGACCCTCGTCCATTCATCTTCAATTCTCTCAAGACTAAACAAGACTAGGTGCGGGGCCGCAGTTCTGTAGATCCCATCAGTGTGCCTGATCCACCCAAAACCTCATCCCAGAAAACCTTAATCTTGGGGCATCCCCACCACATATGCCAGTAGTCTGCGACCTGCCCACATTCACGCCAACAGGAGGGGGCGGAGGATTGGTACATCTTGGATAACCGGATCATATTGCCAGCAGTGCAAAAGTTTGATGGAGTGGAGTTTATATTGGCATGGTATTGAGGTGCGTGTGGCCATGATGCACATTTTGTCCCACACGTCGTCTTCGATTTCCATCCCCATATCGTTTTCCCATCGCGTTCGGAGTTTAAGCGTGGACCCATTGCCCCCCTTCTAGTAGTAGTTTATATATGAGGGAAATCAAGGCCTTCCTATCGGTCTTGGAGCCCAGCATTTTCTCAAAGGGGGTGAGATCTCTACTCAGTTTTTCCCTCCATGCTGCCTTTGTCAAGACCCCTTTGATTTGTAGGTAGTGGAAAGTGGACAGAACTCCTATGTTTAGGGGTTCAGTTAGTTCTGGGAGAGTGATGAAGGAGTCACTTAGGAGGAGCTGGCCCACCCTTTCTAGTCCTGCCTCATACCACGCCTGGAACCTTTCAACATTGGGGATGTGGTTGTTGATGCCCGGGGACCATAAGTGGCTCAGTGGCGACGGCCATGTTGTGATTCCTTTCATCCCTGTGCCCTCCCTCCATATTTCCCATATAGCGGCAAACAGCGGGTGCTCCTTTGTTTTCTTTAGTACCTTCTTCCGTGGAGCCGATATCCATTCCCTGAGTGTCGCTGGGTCTAGGTAATAACTATCCATCGCTATCCACTGTGGCTCTTTATGGCTACATAAGTGAGGGACAAATACACGTAGCTGAGTGGCAGCGTAATATTTCTTGAGGTCAGGGAGGCCTACCCCCCCTTTATCTTTGGGCAGCGTCAACGTGGTGTAGGCTATCCTGGCCTTTTTCCCCTGCCACAGGAATTTCAGAATCTCTTTCTTAACCTCTGTAAAGTATCGTTCCGGTATTTTGATAGGGAGCATCTGGAAGGGGTAGAGAAACCTCGGGAGACAGGTCATTTTTATGGCATTAAGCCGGCCAAGCCATGAAATCGTCAATTTGTCCCACCTGGCCAGGTCCGCACAGAGTTTAGTAAGAAGCTGTGGGAAATTCACTTCATATAGGGAGTCTAATTGTTTCGTAATTTGTATCCCTAAGTATTGCATTGTGTTGTGCTCGATCGTCAGTCCCAGGGAGGAGTATTTTGTGATGTTTACCTCTGGATCTCCCTGAAGGGGAAAGAGTGTGGATTTGGCGCGATTAATATTAAACCCCGATAAGCGACCATACTCCTCTAGGAGGGATATGGCTCGGGGGATGGATCTTTCAGGATTGACCACATGTAGGAGTATGTCGTCGGCATACAGGGCCAACTTGTACTCTGTGTGTCCCAGACGGATCCCTTCTATGCCAGCGTCCTTTCTAATATTGTATGCCAACGGTTCAAGTGATAGGGCAAACAGAATGGCCAACAGGGGGCATCCCTGTCTGGTACCCCGCGTCAATCGGAACCACCTAGAGTATTCCCCGTTCACAAATACCAAGGCTGTGGGTGACGAATAAATTGCCTGGATTCCTTTTCTAAGGTTTGGGTCCAATCCGATTTTCTGAAGAACCTCCATTAAGAAGTTCCATTCTACCCTATCGAACACTTTTTCTGCATCGATGGAAAGCAGCGCGGGGTCGGTATGTAGGTTGTGGGAGGCGTGCACCAAGTGTAATGTCTTGCGCATGGTGTCTGCACCCTGACGGCCGAGTATAAAACCTACTTGGTCGGGGTGGATAAGGCGGGGCATGAATGATTCAATCCTAGCCGCCAGTACCCTGGAGTATATTTTGGCGTCTATGTTAAGCAAGGAAATGTGACGGTACGATCCACATTTTTTGGGATTTCTCCCCTCCTTCGGGATAACCGTTATGAGTGCCTTGACAAATGAGTCTGGGGATTCCCCGTCTCTAGGATTCGATTAAATAATTCAACAAGGAAGGGCGTAAACTGTGGGGCGAATGTCTTGTAGAAACCCGCCATGTACCCATCTTCACCTGGGGATTTGCCTAACGTGAGTCGCTTTATAGCTTCCTGAATCTCTTCCCCTGTTATAGGGGCATCTAGGGTTTCTGATTCAGTGCGTGTCAGTTTGGGCATGTCGACATCATTTAAGTAGGATCGAATGCTAGGTTTGTCTGTGTCCTTCTCCGGAGTTTACAGAGCTTCATAAAAGTCTGCAAAGACTTCCGCGATAGTGGATCGTCCCATATCCGAGCCGGATCCTCCATCGGATATTGCTTGCACCCTGCATTCTGCCTGTTGTGCACGTAGTCTGGCCGCCAACAGCGCGTCCTCTTTATCCCCCTTCTCATAAAATCTTTGTTTCAAGAGGAGAAGTTTGCGAGCTACTTGTTCATGTTCTAGGAGGCGTAGTTCTTCCCTTTTTTTTTTCTTGGCTTTTACAACTTTGTCGGAATCAATAGCATCCCCTTCCCTCGCATCGTTCTCTAGTTGGGCGATGTCCCCGCGGAGTCTGCTTTCAATCAAGGTCCTCTCTCTTTTTTTATTGGCTCCCTCTCTCATGAGAATTCTCCTCCATGTTGCCTTACCCGCTTCCCAGACCCCCTGTTTGGAGACCTCCCCAGTATCGTTCAGTCAAAAATATTCTTCAATTTCAGTCTCCATCTCTAACTTAAAAACTGGATCTTTCCACAACGTCTCATTACACCTCCATTGTCCACATCTAACTGGCAGGGACCCCCATACTAAGTCAACGATCACCATATCATGGTCTGACCATGAGATCGCCGTGATTTCTGAGTGCAAGGCTGTGTCGTATAGGTCTCTTGAAGAGTAGAGGTAATCAATGCGGGTAAGTGTATTATGCGGGGCTAAGAAAAAGGTGTACGCCCTCCCTATAGGGTGCATACAATGCCACACATCGACCAGACCATACAATTCCATCATTGCTTTGAATTGGGCATGGTCCCCCCCAAATTTATCACACGTTTCTGGGTTACCAGGATGCCAATCTAAGTCGGGGTCTGCCCATGTGTTGAAATCTCCACCAAGGAGGACATGACCTGTCGCCTCTAGCATGATTTTGGGGATCGTTTTGGAAAGGAATCTGACCTGCCCCACGTTGGGGGAGTAAACTGTGGCAATTGTGATGGACACCTTCCCAATGGTCCCTGAGACAAGCAGAGCTCGACCTTCCGCATCTGACCAGACCTTCGTGGCCTTGAAGTCTATCCCCTTTCTGATGAGTATTCCCACCCCTCCCTTCTTCAGTGGCCCCGAGCCCCCGAACTCCAACCCAGATCGCCCTCCCAGTATCACTCTTTCCTCAGCTTGCATATATTTGGTGTCCTGCAAAAAAAGTATATCCATTTTCGACCTAGGGAATTCTCTAAAGACGAGTGATCTCTTAGTGGGCGAGTTAAGACCTTTAACATTCAGCGTTCCCACCCTCATGGTGCCCCTGGAACATGATTCAGCGGTCATCAAAACAGCGGTTTCCATGCCCGTGCAAGCTCCTTGACCATTTCAACCCCTTCCCATGATGTTCGAGTAACCACGAAACCAATTTCCCTTGTAGAACACTTAATTGTACCTTCGATTTGACACGTGTCCCCATCCCCCCTCCCCACCCACCACCCCCTCCCTCCCTGAGTTCGGTGGCGTCCGATTGAGCCCAGTTGGAAGCACTGGCCCGAAACCGAACCACCAATGGAGACTGTTACCTCACGGTCCCCTTATATAATAAACATCGAAACTGACTAATGAGCCCCCTGTAACCTCCCCCCAGAGTGAGCATATTGGTGCAATATAGGTGGGAGTTTCAAACACATCCTTTCAGTATACCCCCTTGTCTTCTCCATATCAGAATTTAAATCAACCGGAATGTACCATACTCGTCAAGTGTCAACTGCCCCCTTCCGGGGAGCCATTTCCTCTATGGTATTTTCTCGAGCCTTTCACCTTCCTCCTCTTCGGACCCTGTGTCTGCCATTCCCTCTCGTCCCTGGGGGCATGGTAAGGAGATCCCTCCTGATCCTGTGGGCCTAGTAGATCAGAAATGCATGCTTTAATTTCCTGCTCAGAGGTCAGCCTGATTCTCGTGCCCTCATGTTCAAAGGGAAGGGAGAAGGGGTATCCCTATCTGTAGCGCATGTCACGAGTTTTGAGCCATATGGTAAGTGGTTTGCATATTTTCCTCAGGGCTAAGGTCAGGGAGGAGAGGTCCTGGTAAATGGTTATTTGGGCTCCACTCAGGGTGATAGTGCCTCCACTCCTCGCCTTTTCCAACACTCTCATTCGATCTTGGTAGCGATGAAATTATGCCAGAACTGATCGCGGGCCTCCAGGCGCCCCCCCCCCCCCCGCCCTGTGAGTGCGCTCTGTCTTAGGTTCATCAATATTATCATCGGCATCGAGGAGCTTGATGATGTCATGTAGGGTCGATTTCAGGTCCTCTTCTGTTTCCCCTCCTTTCTCTGGAATCCCAAAAAAACGCACGTTGTTCCTCCTTTCCCGATTCTCCAAATGGTCCATCTTAAGTTTAAACTCTTGCTCTCTTCGTTCCAGTTCGGTTATCCTGAGGGTCAGCTGCGTTTTGAGAATGTCAATTGAGGCCTGGTTGTTCTGAACCCCCTCGACCCTGTCCTCTATGCTGTCGAGGCGCTGTGTGAGTTTATCAATCTTCCCCCCCAATGTCCCAATGTTGGCCCCCATTTTCCTTATTTCTGCGAGCAATCCTGCAATGTCTCCTTTAGTGGCGGCTGTATCCGTATCGGTGGTAGGGGTTGACGGAGTGGCCATTTTGGGGTTGTCGTCGGATCGGAGTGGCGAGCTGTAAGCGTAGATGGCCAGTTTCTGTTGGGGGTTCATGCGCCTGGTATTGTGTGTACTGGACTTCGGACGGTTTAGTTGCTGGGGTATTCGTTGCCACAGAGGAGGCACACACCCCTTCCCTTTGTATTGCCTCTATTATGCTTTCCAAACAGGTGAGACTGCCTCAGGGGGCCTTTCACTCTGTGGTGTGGGTAAGTCTGTCTTTGCAACCTGGGTAGGGTTGTACGGACCTGAGAGCGGCTGTGAGTTGAATCAGGGATAACACCACGTTTCTTCGTGACAGCTCGCAGTATATGTGAGGAAACCGCCTATCGTGTGGGCGGCCCTGTGGGGTTATCCTAGGGGAGGTCAGGTCTTCCATGCACCCCGGGGGACCAAGGTAGGCCACCTCAGATGATTCGTGCGGCCTTCCCATATCACTGCCGTCCCCAGTGCAGTGGAGCAATTCTGTGTTCCTCGGGGTAAATATCCCAGGGCTTATGCAACAGTGGAGGGACCAGTCCCCCCATGTCTGCCTTTCGCTGCTGGGCTGCTAATTCCTTCGGGGAATCTGACTCGTTTTCAGCCTGGGATGGTGTAGGGGGATATGTCCAGCATTACATATCTGCCTCGTTAGCCAGGTGTGCCATCGGGTCGCGGACCGGGGGGCGAGTGAAGGCTGTCCCCCAGGCCTTGGGTTCACATGTTCCGGGGAATTGACTCTCCGCGCGCATTACACGGACACCCTCAAGCGTATTGCGGTGAACCGGGCTGTCGAGCTTCTGGGGACCCGGTCTGTGCCGTGGGGGATGGGCGTGGCCGTGACCGGGCCCACTATGGCGTTGAGGCGAAACCGCCGCAAGGATGCGGGCACAGGGAAGGGGGTCGGTAGAAGTCACTTACTTTCTTCCGCGCTCGGGGGAGTGTCAGCGCCTCGCCCTCTGACTGCCGAGTCGCACCTCTCTCTGGCCGCTGGCTGTCGAGTCCAGGAGGCGGGCCCACCCCGAAACCGCAATCCAGCAGGAGGGGAGGTGCCGGGGCTCCAGCCTCTGCGTTCCTCCCAGGGGGCCCGGTGTCTACACTCCCACGAGGGCTCTCACCGCTCTTCCATTGGGGCCGGCACACCGCCCCGTTTGTCGGGCTCTCTCCTCTGCGAGTGGTTGCGCGTGAGCGCAGGGGGGCAGCCTCCAGGCCGCGCTTCACAAAGCATAGGTGTCGCGGCATTCTCCAACGAGCTCTGGGCAGAGTCGAGACCATCTTTGGTTTCGGTTTCGGCTCCAAGCTTACATGCGGATATCTATGGGAAGCCGGACCGTTTTCGGTCAGGTTTTCTGTCGCGAGTGGGAGCGACCTTCCCACACCTCTGTAACGAGTTTCAGCTCCGGGGGGGGGGTTCCAAAAACGGCTCATTTCGCTTTTGGGGACCTCGGAATGGGAGCTCACGCAGGAGAGGTTCTCATCTGCGCGCCCCCTGGTGGCCAACCCCCAAACTGTGTTTTCTTTACTATGAATTCTATATTTTATATGTATGTCTGAATAAACCAAATTTTCTATCCATTCCCATTTTTTGTGACTTTCAATAGGTAGCATTTATAAACTAGCTTCCTGCCTTTTGAAACCCTACCGCAGTCTAAACGGTGAAATAGGGGTAGTTTATGACTCTCTCTTCTCCCTGTCATCTGCTAAAGCTTACAAGGCAGAAAGATCATGGCCCCATTTATATGGCACTCTTAGATGTATGTGGAGCATTTGATTGTGTTATAAGACAAATCCTATGGCGAAGAATGCAAGGGCTCCTAATTCCAGCACAACTCATAGCCATGATAGTTCTCTTGCATACTAAGACAAACTATAGGGTAATAATAGACAAAACAGGATTACTAACTCCCCACATTGTCACACACATAGGAGTCAAACAAGGATGCAATCTGGCGACCATTCTCTTTAATTTGTATTTAACGGAGATTGACACCTTATGGCCAAATTGTAATTCCTTTGCGGTCAAATTAGGCAGCCTGCGTATTGATTGGTTAGCCTTTGCAGACGATCTGATACTATTTGACCTGACCCCATTCGGATTGCAAAACAAACTGGAATGCCTTGTTGATTTTTGTGATAAACAAAATTTGAAATTAAATTAAAAAAATCAAACATCTTTGTGTTCACAAATCAAAGAAAGTTCATCCGCTATCAATGGAACATTAAAGGGTTGGATATTCCTTGTGCA
Source organism: Ambystoma mexicanum (assembly GCF_040938575.1). Lineage (NCBI taxonomy): Eukaryota > Metazoa > Chordata > Amphibia > Caudata > Ambystomatidae > Ambystoma > Ambystoma mexicanum. The sequence goes on from NC_090937.1 coordinate 1,647,418,599, forward strand.
TTGGGCCTGCTATATTTAGGATACAACCTGGCCAATTCTGACTCAATTGCTAAATAGCAGGAAGAAATTGCCATTAAAACCTCTCCATTAATTGCTCAAATGAAATTAATACATCTGAAGGTCTGTCAATTTTCTTTAATTACACTAATTGAATTTTATACGCTTAAGGTGGAAGTGATAATTCTATATGGCTTAGACTTATGTTCATTGGAAATTGGGTTAGTATTGAATAGAATCCAAGGAAAGATATGGAAACAGGTTTTACGTCTACCTTCAACATTGCCAAACTCCATCATTGTGCATGAATTGGGGCTTTCGTCACTAGCTACTAAACATCTATGGCGTAAATTGTCCAGCTATGTAAAAATGTTAAATCCTATTTCTAATTCCCTTTATTAAGATGTAGCAAAAATGTTAAAGCTTGGCTCCCCTAAATCTGTCTATTCTGCTGGTCAAGTGTGTGAAAGGAGTCTGGAAATGATGGCAATGGCGATAGATGACTTAAGCGGCCCCGGTTGTGAAACTGAAATTACTTCAATATGATTGGGCAGTGACAGCTGATAAGATTGGGAATTACTCAGCATACAAGGAATATGCAAAATTTCATCATAAACAGAAACCTCTCCTGTCATACATTAGGCAGGTTCCGTGCCAAAAGGTACGCACATTACACATGTGATTTAAATTTAATCTCCTGGCAACGTTATCCCGCAGGAAATGTTAGCAAAAACATCAGTACCAACAGAAGACGGTTGTAGATTTTGCAAAAACCCTGAAAATGAAACTTTGAAACATCTCATGCTACACTGTGTTTTCTTTGCAAAGGAAAGGCAAAAATACATGGGGAACTATGTGGATGTAGCGGTTCATCATTAACTGGAATTGTTATGGATTGTTATGGATAGAATGTATGTGGGGCTAGCTTTGGTTATTGCTCTGTTCCACCTTTTGTCGATCATAGAGTTGAATTTGGGAAAAGATAAAATCCTGGAAGGAGATAACTAGAGGACCTAAGTCACGTGGTGACAAGTGTAAATTGCGGGTAAACAATGATTGGGGAGATTTCTGGTTTATACCAGAAAACAAGAGTAATCACTGGAAGGGCATGGGAAAGATCAAGGCCCTACGAATCCTGTGTAGGATCTCACAGAACTTTGTTTACTTTTGACAATGCCAGGTACGTGTAATACTCGCGTCCTTTGTATAGGATATAAGATTTAAGATCTAAGGAAGGGGAAGAAGCCTCAGCCACATGAGGTGACATCTTGAATTGAGTTGACTGTAGTGTATTTTTCTCTTTTTTTCTTTTTTGTTGAATTGACTGTAGTGTATTTTGTTCTTTTGTTGTTGTATTATTATTAGTACTTGTAATGTGTTTTTCCTTTCAGAATTGATTGAAATTGATTGCTGTATGCCTAGTTGAATTGTTTCCTCACTGTCTTTTAAAATGAAATGTAAACTAAGATCTGTGATTTTAAGATTATTCTAAATATTGTTATATTAATGTTGTAAAGATGTTTCATCGAAAAACAACAATAAAGAAAAAAAATGTCCTTAGTCAGTGACTCATTCATAGGTTATATAAGTAGATGCGTGATAGGGCCAGTGCATTTCAGACATTCATGCCCTTCACCAGGGCCTGTTTAATCCTCCAATTAGGTCGGATCATTGTAAGTCATTATCCAAAATAGAGTCAAAATTACACCTAGAACAGCAATTCACATATGAACCATATAATTCAAAGCATGGCACGTCAGGAGCAGGTGAAATATGAAAGTCCACATTAATCATAGTTTAGCCCCAGCATCATTAAATGGTAAGTAAATTATATCACAAACATAGGTCACTGTAATATGATAATACGTACATTGGGAGAAGGCTGATCAAAAGGGTGGGGGTGAAAAGGAGAGGATGAAAGGGATATCCTTTAGTTTGAATGATGTTAGGTAAGTCACCAAAAACCACTGCGGTGGAACATTAACTAACCTGCTTATGCTTCTGTGAGGGCGAGAATCTCTGTAAAGATGGACATTGGCTAAACAATAAAACTAAAACTCGAATCTTGCTAAACAGTGCTCAGGTTTAAAACGTGAATACATCCTTACCAGGGTTGTGAGCTATGTTCTTACAGTGAAGTTCACTGATGGAACGCGGCGTTGCCCGTGCAAAATATGGAGTTCCACTGCTGCTGTACGCAAGAATATACAACTCATTGTGATGTCCCATCGTGTGATTAATCAAGTTGAGCAGCATGTACATAATGTTGATACACATAGTGATTGCTCAATTGGAGGTCTCTGGGTTTACGTGAGGGATTCAGTGGCGCGTCTGCTGATGGGTGCCGTGGAACACGCAACAACTAGTGAGGGATGCTAATGACAACGAACGGTTGTCAAGGAAACCAAATGGAAAGCTTCACGCGGAATGCGGTCGGCCATCCTGGAAAGGTGCAACCTCGTTCATACCTATCTGTGGATACACAGAAACGATTCTCTAAAAGACGTGGTTCTATTAAAGGGGCATTGTACGTAGAGAAAGTGCTAAGAATATTTGTATTATTGGTTAGATTTATACAAAACCAACTCGAGCTCATAAATATAAAATGTTCATGCGCTGAACGTTGTGTTTGTTTACTATGTAGGCAGTTCATAGTTAAGTGTCCCGGGAACTATGTACCCAGGTCAAAGAATAGTGGTCAAAACCATTGATTTCAAAGGTTTGCGCAGTATATATGTTATCGGGGTGCTGTGTGTACAGGTCACACTGTGATGCTGCAGCTCGACTGCTAAAGTGCAAATCAATGAGGTGACTCGCATAATTAAGATCAGTGGCCACTGGTTGGAATAACTAAGTGTCCTATATGTGTCATCGGAATTTAGGGAAAAAGAAGATGTAAATGGGCCTCATTACAAGTATGCCCGTCTGGAAATAGCGGTGCGTGTATATCTGTACCAGCATCTTTTTCCGACCGGTTTAGTCCGAGTTGCGATGCCGGCAATACCGGCATCGCAAGTGACCCACTGCAACCGGAAACACTGTTGCCAGTATCTGCGGAGACATGCGGCAGCCGTGCCTGAGATACTGGCATGGCGTAAGTGCGCATTCTGAGTTGCACGGACACGCAATCACCGCCATTGGACATGCTGATAACAACGTGAAAACGATGCCAGAAACACTGGGATCGCGGACCAGGCATTAGGTGGATTCTAGTGTGTAGAAACATGCCACAGGTGCTCAAAATCAGCACAAGTGGACCAAATGGGCTGTGCCACAGCACAAAAGGACCACTCCCACACCCTTTCCAACATCACAATGCTAGCAGTAGCTGTAGCAGTACTGGAGCTGGAGGCCATGCCTGCAGAGCTATTAATTGATGATGGAGAGGAGGTGCTTGAGGAGAAGGCGGGCTATCATGGCCCAGCAAATCTCCAATATCCAGCAGGTTGCAGCCCGCAGACAGCCACCAATCCCTCGCTTAAGGGCCACCCCATTCAACCTCACCCACGGTCAGATCCACACCCTGTACCAGCTAGACAGGGACACCATCACCACAATAGTGGCTCTGATACATGATGACCTGGTGAGCCTCAATATCCGCACAGCCACCCCCCCCCCCTTGCTGAAGGTAGTGTCTGTGCTACACTTTCTTGCCACAGGCACATACCTCCACACAGTTGGGCAGCTGCATGGGATCTCGCAACCCTGTTTCTCCTGTGTGCTCTTTCAGGTGCTTGATGCACTCCTGTTTCACGTATGAGACCACATCAGCTTAACCCAGATTCTGACGAGGTGAATGGCACCAAAATAGCTGCCCATGCCCTTGCCGGCATGCCTAATGTCATTGGTGCCGTGGACTGCACACATGTGGAGCTGGTGGCCAGGCATGCTGTGGAGGTAGTGATATGATATTTCATTCATGATATTTTATTTACCGCAACAGGAAGCTGTTCCATTCACTGAACGTACAGATGGTGTGTGATGCCCGCCACCTCATCACCCATTGCTGTGCAAGATTTCCCGGGTCAACACATGACTCCATGGTGCTGCGGAACTCCACCCTGCCTCAGTACATGGCACATCACGCTGGACATCGTTCATGGCTGCTCAGTGAATCTATAAATACAAGGCCATATTCAGTGTTGATTTGTGGGGGGCGGCAGTAACCAGCATAGCATACCTGGCTGCTGGGTGAGTCTAACTACAATGCCATGTGCAGTGTTGAATTGGGGGGGCAGTAACCGGCATAGCATAACTGGTTGCTGGGTGAGTCCAACTATAGGGCCATGTGCAGTGTTGAAATATGGCCCAGTATGACACACATGACCAGTGGATGTGCACACTGCATGCATTAATCAATCATTACTCCTACTGCAATTTCCTGAACCAATGACCAAACTTCTGTGAAAGTGCACAGAGCCTGGATAGGGTGTTAGAAGTGAAGGGAGAGGAAGAATAAGAGCGAGGAACATTATTACCCACTATTGTAAAACTAGGAAACCTCAAACATTGAAGGGGACATGACCCTACTCAGCATTGTGAGTGCATGTAACGTGCAAGTGTGTAGATGTAACTCAAGGTGCAATACAGTAGTAGCTTGCCAGAGTACAAGGGCTTGACAGCTGTGCCCCATGTATGTAAAATATACAGTGCATCCATAACTACATCTATTCTGTACAGCAATAAACTAAAAACAACAAGTACCAGAATGCACCTCACCATAGTGACAACTACAATCAAAAACACAGTCAGCAAATCCAGAAGCTACCACTCCCTAAACAATTTTTGGCTGCACACACATTTGACAGGTACACTGCCTGTTAGTACTGGTTACATGTCTTTATAACAAACACTTTGAAAAGGAATGCTTTTAGACCGAAACTTGCAACATGAAAATTCACTTAATGGTTTATTTTTCTCTATAAATGATTTTTAGGGGATGTCCCACCCTGAATCACTGTTTTCCATCCCTAAATGCCTCCCCACCCTTTTCAAAAAAAGATTTAACCCTTTACCCCACACACACATATATTATCAATATCTGTTTTTGTTATATGAGTTACTATATGAAAACATATATATAATGGATTCGTAATAAAGACTGCATGCCGTTAGCACCACAATATCACACATGCATATCATTTAAATACTAAAAGTACTGTGGTACATGGACATATAGTTGAATTTCGTTTGAAACACATTACTGACATTTACATCCATTCCATGTGTGTCAGTTGTACGAAAAGTGTTAGAGGTCATGTTGTCTGTGAATGGTCCATGTGAATTCAACTGCACAACACACACCCCACACGCATTCTGACAAAGTGCACATCTGGCACATGAAATTGAACATATGCTATCTAAACTCAATTTTGCTTGTGCATTTTAGTCTTCTGAAATGAACACTATACAGCCTGTGCCAACATGAAGAAACCAAGAAACTGACATGTACACTTTCTGTTGCTCCCGTGCAGGTGATGCTGGGTATCCCCTGATGCCATGGCTGATGACCCCCATCAGGCAACCCCACAACATCCACAAGCAGGCACCACTGAGCAGACATTTGGCCTGTTAAGGCCAGGTTCTGCTGCCTCAGCAGATCGGGAGGACGCTGATGTACAGCCCTGAAGGTTCAGAAAATTGTGCTTGCATGTGCCATGTTGCACAACATGTGCATCAGGTGCAACGTCCCCTTTCCCCCGACATGGACATGCTGCCACCAGAGGCTGAGGACGACACTGATGATGTGAAGGATATTGCACAATGCCATGACGGCAATGATGGACGTGTCATACGTGGAGTCCTTATACACCACTACATTTGAGCACTTGTTACACACACGACACAGGACATCGAGCACACTGATGTACATGAATAAATGCACTCGCACTGAAAGATCAATGTCCAGCCATGATTTCTTTTTCAACACCAAATATATTGTGACAAAAACAATTATTAATATTAGTGATAAGCCTTAACTCCCTCTACAATCCCAACCAACTAATCCTCCCAACACCCCTTCGACAACTATCCCCACACCCCCTCCCCAACTATCCCCACACCCCCTCCCCAACTATACCCACATCCCCTCCCCAACTATCCCCACACCCCCTCCCCAACTATCCCCACACCACCGCCCCAACTGTCCCGCCCCACACCCACCCAGTCAGTGTCCTATTTCTGGCCCCTTTTAGGCTCAGGGATGCAGCCTTCTGCAGGCCGAGACAGCCGCTCAGAGCGGCACCTTGGGCTGCTCTGAAGGCAACTCCGTGTAGTTGAACTTGTGGAGGGGGCATGTGCCTTTGGTCCACATGGGCCTGCACAAACATGGCAATTGACTCAACCATGGAGGACATCACACTGATCCCCTCTCTCACACACCGTGCCAGTTCAAAAATGGCACGTGTGGCTCTGCTCTTTGACTGTGCAGCCCTCCTGGAGCTGGCCTGGAGATTCTCCAGCATGAGTTGGGCCTCATGCAGGTGCTGTCGGACCATAGATGCAAGGGATTCCAGACGTGCCTCCATTCTGGACAGGTGCCCTTCAATATCCCAGACATTGCATAGGGGTGAGGGTTGTTGGACTTGGGGGCTCATTTGGCCCACAGGACTGAAGCCCTCGGCGTCCTGGTAGCTTTGGTCTGTTTCCACACTTCCCACTCTAGCGTCATCCCCGATGTTGTCATCTGGATCTCCTTGTGGACCCCCTTGAGGTAGGGGTGCAGGTGCATCCTGGTTGGGGGGTGGCTGGGGTGCAGGTGCATCCTTTTTGGGGGGTGGCTGGGGTGCAGGTGCATCCTGTTTGGGGGTGACTGGGGTGCAGGTGCATCCTGGTTGGGTGGTGGCTGGGGTGCGGGTGCATCCTGGTTGGGTGTTGGCTGGGGTGCGGGTGCGGGTGCATCCTTGTTTGGTGGTGGCTGGTGTGTATGTGCCTCCTGGTTGGGTGGTGCCTTGGCTGCAGGTTCCTCCGGGATGCTCGGTGGCTGGTTGGATGCAGGACGTGTTGGCCTCTCACGTCTGCCAGAGGATGAATTTGAGTCCTGTAGGGATGTGGTGGTGGTCTGTCGGTGGCGTTGCCTGGTGGGCCGGGATGTGCTTGGCTGTCCAGCGTCATTGGCAGATGATGTGCCTGTGGGGGTCAGAAATGCAGGGCATCAGTGATAGTTGTGGCTTCATGAGACATACATAAGTGGTAGTACATTCAGATGACAATGCTGTGTCATGGACATGGGGGTGGACATAGCATGGTGCACACATGCCTGTGTCAGGGATGCTGTGCTGGTGCATGTGTGGTGTGGCAACATGGTGTGTGCAGTGGCTGTTGCGTGTTGTACTGGTGTTTCCCGGTTTGGGTGTTATGGGTGTGCCACACAAGCTGTATTATATGGTGTTGAGGCTGGTTGTCACATGGATGTGTTACACATGTGACTGCTGCCTATGACACTTACTGCCTTGGTGGGATGGGCCATGGTGGATGAGACTTGTGGCCCACATGTAGCATTGATGTGTGTGTGTGTAGTGATAAACAGTACCCGCACCTCCCTGGGATCCAGCCCTTTGTGCAAAGTAAATCACTCCTAATTACCTTCCCACACAAATAAGGTTTAAGACGCACAATGAACTCAGTCTGGAAAAAAGCCAATCACACAGAATATATGATGCTTGCATTTATTATCTACAGTGTCTAATGAGAACTAAGCAGCAATTTACAATAATGTGGAAAAGTGAAAGCTATATAATGCCAATTATCAATCACAGATGAATATGCAATTATTTGGTCTTACGCTCCTAATGAAATGTAGATGAAGGTACGATCTGATCACACCCAGGACCCTCGCCGCTACAGGTGCCCGGCACTCCTCGGAAGAGGAGGGGAGGACTGGCCAAGCCCCCACAGTCCTACACCAGAGCGGGGATGTGATGCTAGGAGTCTCGGCCCAGATAGTGCACAGCTGGTCGTCCAGGCACTGTTCTTCTTGATACGCGTGTCTTTCCAACAGCCCAGGATGAGTCCTCCCTTCCCTGGTCCAAGTATAGTTCTCTTATTAGGAGCTGCACGTCAATCATCATGACGTGTCAGCTCTTCAAGAAGCTTCTAGGCTCACCCTTCCGGGCAGTAAACATGTTTTCGCTTGGAAAGTTACAAGACTGGAAACAGCCAGTCTTGGCTCCCAGGCTTCGGGCACTGTGTTTTGAGAAGATCAGACATTCTTGCCTTATCAGTGCACCTGACTCGCAGAGCGAAGACGAGCAAAGCTGTGCCTGGCTCCCAAGGGCTGCATAGAGCCTCTTGCAAATGCTACATGTTTTATGTCTTCAGAAAAGGCCTTCGCAATTAACCCCTTGCAAGCATGCAGGCTCACCCAGTTCGAGAGGCCTGGTTGATGTCAGCATTTTCCTCCACGCTTCGAATAGGCTCTAATACACACAAGATAGCTCAGTGGGTTAGTGCAAATGCAGGTTACTGCAAGCGCCTAGCAGCTTATCACAACAGTGTGGCTGGTCATTTGCTGGTGGTGGAGGTGCTTGACACTGATGCAACTTTGGACATGTGCTAGCATGGCGTTGGCAACAGAAGTTGGGCTGTGTGATGTGTGAGTGGTGTATGAATGTGGTTTGGGTGCAAGGTCTATCTGGATGTGTGCAACCAGGTTGAAGGCGGGGGAGAGTCTGCCAGCAGGGCTGTACTGGCGTTGGGCACTACATACTTGACATGTTTGCCTACTCAGTTGAATACAGGTACAAGGTGTATGGTCTGACATTGGGCCTACGGGTACTCACCAGCTTCATCCGAAGTCACACCTTCAGCATCCGCAGCACATATACCCTCTATGACCTTGAGGTGCAGTATGCTGTTCCATGTCCCCTCCCATAGCTGCATCAGCTCCCAGACAGGTGTATATATATTAAACATATACATACATTTATTAAAGGCCTCTGAATTTCAACACACAGCAATTATCAACAGTAATACCTTTAAACCAAAACAACACTACTATAACACATATATACAATACCAAGTGGCATAAAGGCATAAAAGCACAGAATGGGTCCTCAACCTAAAAGGAAGGAAGCAAGCAGTGCAAATAGTCTTTAGGCAGTTCTTCATACAATAAGCGCTAACTGAGAGGCAGTCCAGTCCCTACAAAGAGAGGAGCCTAGCGCTCAATGTACTTTCAATGCTGGTGCACGCGATAGTGCAGAAGGCCGAAAACAGGGTCTCTTGCAGGGGCTGTAGCAGTTCAGGAAGGTGGGTCAGACAATGAAGAACAAGTTCCCACTATTCGTGGAGGGTCTCCCTGAGAGGGCAGAACAGGTTCCAGGAGTTGGGAAAGATTTGATAGCACAGGCTATCAGTGGAAAGGAGTGTGGCCCTCAGGGGACACTCGTGCGTAAAAGTGGATGGATGCACTAGGGGCCACCAGTTACGGTTGCGGGGACTCACCGACCCCCGGCGCACTCTGGACCAAACTTCGGCAGTCGAGTTCACTTCGGTTGCAGGTTCAAATGCGGCAAATGTGCGCTCAGCGCCTTTCAGCAGCAAAGTTACAGCGATGATTCCCTGGTGGGACAGTGGCGATTTCTCCGCTCCTGGAGGATGGATCGGGCCAGTTTCACTGTAGCAGGCTTCAGGGCGCAGGGGGGCACAGCAGCAAGGCTTTTTAAGCTGAACGTTCCCTGTCCCCCCCCTGTGCCCAGTCCCGCTTCCGTTCCTTTCAGCTTCTTGCCCCTCTTAATGGGAAGACTCTCCCCCTTTCCCTTCAATCTATCACTGCTTACTCTCACTTCCGTGTCTCCCTGAAAACTCATCTCCTTCACTGCCCCTGATTACTCGCTACCAGAATTGATGTCTGACATGTACAACTGATCACTATTTTTGTACTGTTTGTTTTTAACTTTGTGTAACGCTTTGGATTAAGGCTCTGTATAAAATACAATAAAAATACAAATACAAATACAGCAAGGCACCTGTGAAGTACGTCACCATGGCTGGGCAACACGGTAACCGCGTGTACTCCAGTTCGGGCACTCTCTCTTGATTCCAGACCTGGCAATGCCAAGTGTACGAAATTCGGTGTGAGAGTGCCGGGAACACAGAGCCTGCGATGTACCAAGTTTCAAGGGTGTCCTCCAAACGGCGGCAGTGTCAGAGCAAGGGTCCTGCGCAAGCTGGTCAGCCCACTGGTTGGCCCAGGGACACTTCCGAAGAGGCTTACTTGCAGGGTTTAATGAAGGCGCTGGAGCTAGTTGGTCCCACTATTCTAATGGGTCAAAGCGTCTTCACAGACTTTCTAGTTTGATCAGATGTAGAAGGGTCTAGAGGGATGACAGCGGACTCAGGGTGCAAAACCTTCCAGCGGGTCACCAGCGGTTCCTCGACTCGGCTTCTTAGTTTCAGGATTCTTGGATCCTATCCTAGGTTCAGTGATGACTCAAGAGATCAACCTGGTATGGGCGTTTGGGGCCTTCTCTTATCCAGAATCTCTGTGCTAAAACGAAGAGGACCCAATGGGAGATCTGCTCACATTCAAGCATACCAGACGTGGACCAATCAGGGACCACAGGGGTCCCAGTCATTCACAGCACTCCAGACTTTCTGGCACCCAGGATGTGTATTGGAACTAAACCGTCCAGCCCACATACTGGAAGCACCCACACAAGGCATGCAGAAGCCTGCGAAAGCTTGGCGTTTCGCGTGAAAATGCATGCCCAAATAAGGACTGACCCAGGTCAGCTCGACTTGGAGAAGGCAAGGGGGCAAGATGGCCAAAGGACAAGACAAAGAACCTCGTGACATGGCCATTTGGAGCCAGGCCACCTTCCTGTGCCAAACACAGTAAATGCGGTTTGCAAGGCAAGAAAGGTTTAAAACTATGAGAAAAGATAAACTGCCACCAGCCCAGTCCAAGGCACATCTGCACGTCTCCTAAAGAATTCTTTGAGGGAGTCTAGGGCCTTTGGAAATGAAAGGAAGACCCAAGCGAACTGCACTTGTGACATGTTGCAGAAAAGTTGCAACATTGGAAAGGACTAAGGGAAACAAAGTCCCCCAGTACTGACTGTCTTTAAGTGCATGTCAGTTTCCCCATAATTAAGTGATCGAAAGCCCAGTGGATGGCAGCTGAAGGCTGTGCTCCACTGGCAAAGTCAGACTATGGTGTTTAAACAGCAGCAAATATTTGGAGGGTACACAACTGGAGGCAAAACTTCACAAATGTGAATCTTTCCTAACACCACCTCCTCCCAGATTGCCTTTTTGCACATTTGTTTCTGCCTTCGTAGGTAGCTGCTGAAAACCTCATCAGCATGCTTGACTAGGGTGTCAGCCAGCATGTTTAATTCAGCCTCACTGAACCGGGGCTTGCGCCTCCGTGCTGCAGGTGCCCTGGCAGGCAAGTCTCTGGTTGGTTATCTGTGCTTGGGATGTGGCCGTCACTCCTGTGCACAGAGCATTGCAATGGATTGTGTTTTGTTAATAGCCACCGGTCCATTTCCTGTTCTGGCGATCACGTTATTTCCGACCATGGTAATAACGGCACTGGTAACAATGGTGTCAGTGAGTCTGGTAGCGTGGAGCCAGATTCGGAGTCACCGGGGCTGAGGGTGCTGGTTTGTGGGGGGTTTGTGGGGTTTTGGGGGAGTTTGGTGTTATTGCCAGCATTCCAGTGCAACCGTTTCTGGCATGCCGGAATGCACATGCACGCTGACACGGAATAAACTGTTGATTCCGGCAGCAGTGACGCACGGACACGGTTGCACTGGCATGCCGATAATTATGATTTTTTACCGACATACTTGTTATGAGGTTCATTGAGTTAATTAAGGATACAACAAAGGAAAACATACCTGTACAGTACTCAAAACGTAGTCATAGGCACCCCTCTGCCAGAACAAACTCGGCCCATTGACCTGTTCTTTGGGTAGGTACCCACTCGAGAGTCCGCAGCCACACTTTAGCTCACTGTACTTTTCACAGATGGGAAATATCAATTTGCATATCAGTTTTTGTCCTGCCACCATGAGCAGTCCAGTACCGAAATGCTATGGCAATTCCCTTCTGACCAAGAGTACCAACAGCAACCCCATACACGTGTTTCAGCCTTGTTGGGTGTCATCAGGGAGGTAGGGCTGTGCCTCTCTGAGCACAGTGAAGGCATTTTCTGTGAAGATAATTACATTTTCACCATCATACATCCATAAATCACGATGTGATGAATGAGTATAATACTCAAAGGATAAGGAAGTGCTATCTATAATGTTAAGTCAACTCTCATAGACTACTTCTCAAAGTTGTGTAGTGGATATCCTATAACTTGTACATTGTCAGTACCACCAATCGGTGTAAGGTAGATCCATCTTCACTTGTTGCTGCCCATGGTTTTTCATCTCAAGGTTAATGGGTGTGTTTATAAAAATATAAAACAGTTTAAGTCCCATTCCTCGTTCATCCCTACTGGGGTGAGGGCATCTAATCTTTCAATCCAAAAGGCGTCGCGTTGGGCTCTTTTTTTCTTTGCATTAACATGATGACCTTTGGTGTGCACAAATTCATGTATTTGGATTCTCAGTTGGGACACTGTGTGTCCTTTTTCCACATAATGTCTGGCCACAGCTGATTCTTGGTTGTTATTCCTAATACAGGATTTATGTTCGTTCATCCGGAGTCTCACCTTTCTTGCAGTTTCCCCGACATAGTCAATCCCACACGGGCATTTAATACTGTAAATTGTATTCTCTGTAGAACATGTGGCATGATGCTTCAGTTTCATTTGTTCACCTGTTGTGGTATGTGATACGGTGGATCCCTTAATTACAGTTGCCACAGCTGAGGCAGGGGTATGTTCCTGGATATTTATCTGGGCGTTTGCTTGTTGTTCTGCCTTTGGTGTCCACTAGCATAAACTGAAGATTGTTGCTTTTCTGATAGGCAAACATGGGTGGTCGGGGAAATAGTTTGTTCATTCTTTCATCACTAGTTAGAATGTTGCAATGGTTAATTATACTTTGTTTGATTAGTCTGCTCTGCATAGAATATTTTGAGACAAATAATAGATCTGGGCTTTCTTGCTTTGGTGTGTTCACCAAAAGGTTGTCACAACCCTTGGTATCGGTTTTAGGTAATGCTCTTTGTAAATCCTCCTCAGGGTATCCCCGATGGCGAGGTTTCTCTTGCAATGTGGCTGGTTGTTCTTCAAATTCATCAGGGTCACTCACAATCCTTTTGACCCTGAGCATTTGTCTGTAAGGTAAATTCTTTAGAATTTTCAGGGGATGGAAACTCATCCTATGGAGTAAGTTGTTCCTATCTGTGGGCTTAGTAAATAAGGTTGTGGTGATTTTAGATTCCTTTATTCTAGTTTATACGTCTAAATAAAGCACATCTGGATTATCAATCTCCATGGTAAATTGTATTCGGGTGTCTATACTGTTCAGATATGTAGAAGAGCAGCCAAGTACCCCCACCTCAAGCAATACTTCCATGTTGCCTATATGTTGGGAACCAAAGTGTGAAACAAGAGCAGTACCAGTAAAAGAATCCTGGAAGTAAAGGTCCCATTGAAAAAGCCATACTTGCATACAAGACGATATGATGGACATTTGAATGAAATCCTGGAAGAAGCATGAAAACTGAGCAAAGGAGCAGATTGGTGACATCACATGAATCAAGACTGACTCACCTGGAGGAGATGCTGAGGTGAGAGGATGCAGATATTCTATAGGCACTGAGAAAGAAGTATTCAAGATGAGCAACATTTCGGGCTCGAGATGAAGATGTTCATGCTACAGAAAAGATGAAGCTATCAAGCCATTTTACTCATGTCCAGATGCAAAGAAATGCAAGCAGATGAAGTATTCGTAAGGCTGGCTATGTATTGAATAGATTGCTGCAAGCGCCAACGTATAATGTATAGGAGCAGATGGACTATGGACAATTCCACTATGCATTACAGCAGAGCTGGACCAGAAAAAGGATAGCTTTTACAGCATGTCGCAGTTAAAAAAACAATTGAATCACATGAGTGAATCAAAGATAGGCGAGGCTGGATCAACACCGAGAAGCCAAGGCCATCTTAGGCCTTCATAACTAGAAAGTAGCTATTGAACGTGTGAACGAACAAACTCCTACACAGAAGACATGCATGAAAACAAGGAAGACGTCAGAGGGTCATTAAATACTAGTATTTTAAATGCACCAGAGCTCAAAATCAGGGTCTTCAGTCACGTGGAAGGGTGAAAATGGACAATCATGAGGAACCACACCTACGTAGGGAGACAGGGCATTCATTTTCTTAGAGCAAGAGAACATTTCCAAGGCTGAGTTCAAAGTCTTAATTGACATGAAGACTGCAAAGGTGGTGATGGATGACATGCTAATTAGTGGTAAACTATGGTCAAGACCAACCCACTGGCACCTGCTGTCCAGCCTGCTTGCTGCTAGCGTAGGTGGAAAAGTACTCACAGATGTAAAAATGCCAACCAATTATAGGGGGCCACTTAGTTAAGAGCCCTATAGCGTGTGTAACCAATGGGACGTCATGTATTTTATGACATCCAGAGTGACCTGTTTAAGTGGAGGGCTTAGTTGCCGCACCTGACACTAGACCCTCTATCACTTTCTCAGACCCATATGGAACATATACCTAGATGTTCCTTTAGACCCAATCACTTTCTTCACTAGGTTTTTGTAGTTTGCCACGTAGGAGTATGTTAGCAAACACATAGGCAGACGAGTTTTTAGCATAAAAGTGTACTTTTTTATGAAATGTATTGAGATCATGCTGTGAGACATCGTCAACGTCTGTTGTACTCCCTGTTTTAGATAATTGACATTAAAACAGTCGACTTTTGGCTACTTTCTGATTATTGATGTTTGAGCATATCTTGTATCCCCATCCATATTGCTATCTCCTCTTAAAGGGCTGGGTCGAGAACCCCCAGTTCACGTGGTAGCGAAGCGGATGGTTTAACAACCGTCGACATAGTAAGCTTTGGGGTCCGGGAAATATCGGACGTCCTTCGCCATTTGGCTGAAAGAACGTGAGGCTCCTTTTAGATAGCGGTAATTAGTTTAAAGGAATAAGCTTGCAAGCGCAGGTGGGACGGGTCCCTTGATTTCAGACAAAATCCCATCCTGATTTCTAAAAGAAGCTGAGCGGACTGAAAGCTGAAGAGGCTGATTGAGGGGACGGCGATCCCGAGTTTCGGAAGTTGAAAACGTGAATGGTGAGTAGACTGAGTGAGGTGGCAAAATATGAATGGGCATAGAGTGGGGAAAGTGATAAGAGGAAACGAGTAACAGAGGGTTGGTTAGGATGGTCAACTCGAGACGATGAGCGTCGACTTTAAAGGGCAGATTAACTCGAGACGATAAGAATGTCGAGTTATTAAATAATTGACTTGAGACGAAGATCGTCAAGCTATTAACGGCTGTGAGACAACGAGCGTCACAGTCAGAGCAAGCCCAGAGACATACGTCATAAGCACGTAAGAAAAGGAGTCGTACCTAGAGTCCCAATAGCGGATGACATAGGCCATGAACTCGTTTAAAGATGGTCCAAAGAGGACGACTCACATCCCAATCAGAGTATTTTTTAGGGGCAAGGATAAGTGTCCAGGAGCGTAGACTGGAGATATATGTGGGCCGGTCAAGTACATCAGTCTGTCTGTTTGTTTTATTTATTGTGTAAATATATGTGTGATGAAAAAATAATAAGAATTTAAGAGACGCGAAAAGAAAGCATGGACAATTTGGGAACTGATTATTTATAGAGTTGAACTGAGGGTGTTTAATGAACAAATAGATTAAAGTAAAACGTGACTTGAAAGGCTTTGAGCTGCGACGGTTGATGCATGCTCATATTGCATTGTTTTTCTGAAACGCATTTATCAAGTGTAAACAAGTATTAATAGTAAGGTGTGACACATTAAAATGGAAGACATTACTCTGCACATACATCTTTGCAAACAATTGCCAAAACACGCACTTAAGCTTAAACAGTACAGTGCGGAATGGGTTAAAAGCACGGCAGACAAGATTTTTATGCCATGGTCACAAGGGGGATCATTATCGAAAGCAGTTTTGCAACATATGTCGACATATTTGCACGCAGCTTATACAGGCAAAAAAGTAGACAAAAGGTTAGCAAACTTAGAGCTCTGGAAAATGTACCAGGAGGAAAGGGAAGACCCGCCTCCTGGAGTCTAGGTGCTTAACCAGTGTAATGAGGGGTGTAATGAGCCTTCTGCTCCCCCTGCCGCGCCTGAAGTAAATAGCGATAGTATGAAAGATTATGGAGTGTATGCATTAAGAGAACTTAAAGCAGCTATAGGGTACAGTAATCCGGCATATGAGTTGTCTGTGCATAGCAGCGACAAGATTCAAGAAAGAGCTTCAGAAAAAGACGTGATCTCTAAAGTCTTATGAGACAAGGAGAGAAGTGATCAACCAAGCACATCCTTAGACATAGGATGAGAAAAAAAGCTGGAAATGTGAGAAAGATAAAGCTGATGAGGCAGCGCTCATACAGAATGAATGGGTAGGTGGTCAGATTTTGCTCAAACTTGATGGAAAGAGTATTGAGGAAGTAAGGCAAAAGGAAGATCAGAATGAGCAGGATAAGAGAGATAAAGAACGACAGGAACTATTAAAAGGGGAAGAAATCAAAAGAAGGGAAAAACAGAGCCAGGAACAGCTGTATCAAGATGAGCAGCTGAAAAAGCAGGAAAGGACAGAGGAGCAAAGAAAGCACGATAATAGACAGAAGGCAATCGAAGAACAAGACAAGTTAGATAGGAAGAGAGAGGAAGAGGAAGACCAGAAATTAAGAGAGAAAAGAATGAAAAGATGAAAGGATGAGGAAGTACGTAGAACCAACGAGAGAAGGGAAGCAAAAAGGCAGGAAGAAGAAAGAATAAGAGAGGAGCGAAAACAAGGAAAAGCGAAGAGAGATTGAGGAAGAAATTGAGGGCACATAATGTTAATCGCATAGAGTAAGAATTAATGGAGCCTAATCCAGTAGTGGCATGGGAAATCATAGAAGAGTTCTTCCCGACACATGAATCCATGCCAGGTCCATCTAGAGCAAATCTTGAGGATGAGTTTGATACGAGAAGCATTGAGCATCCAATCGATAAAGTCTATCATGAGATGAGGGCTAAGAAAGAACCAAAAGGAAAGGGAAAGAATGATCGATGTGAAAGCACGCAGCTGCATGGAAAAGAAGGAGACTCATGCAATCTCGAGTATAGAGCTTTGTCTTTGGACAAGTTAACATTAAACAGAGACGAGAAAGAGGGAAGCCACACTAGTTGGGGTCAGGAAATGTCAGAGGAAGAGAGAGGAACCTTCCAAGGAGAGGAGTGAGCAGATGCATAAGAGTTTGACAGGTGTTCTCTGATTGATAGAGAGTAAGATGGTCGGATTTAGATCTACCTATCCCGTGGGCATCAGAACTTCTGATGCGGCAAGGCCGACATAGAGGGAGATCCCATGGTGAGAGGGGGGACTCGCCACTTTATGTAAGCAGATTAAGATCATTGCCAGGAAGAAAACTTTCCGAAACCATTGTCCCTGCTTTAAGCAGGCAGACAAAGGAGGATGAATGTGATTTTGGAATCTCACAGTTTCTCTTGTTTTGGAAAAAGGAGGAATTAGACCACAATATATACCATGGCCACAGATGCATAATTTAAGGTGATAACTCCCTAATTTAACTTCTGATGCTGGGAAATGGATACATGAATTTGAGAAAATGACAGGAGGAAACACATTAGCCATAGGAGATATTAAGGATCTTCTAGCCCTTATCCTTAGGGAGAGGGCAGATGGCGTTTAGTCGAGAGCAGGATACTCAAGTGTCACTGTGCAGAGCACAGCTCACGATGGGGTTACGTTTAATAACTGTAGGGTGGCCGTACTTTCGATATGGGAGCTATAATGACAAAAAAGATGCAGGAAGGGGATGATCCGCTTGTTTACATTCCGAATTTTCAGGAGGAATGGTCTTTGGAGACACGCGTGCATTGGGGAAAATTCATACCTGTGTTCTACTATATATTATGTCAAGGGTTGCCAGAGCCAGTGCAGAAACAGCTCAAGAAATTGGTGGGTATGGACGTAAAGCCATGGTCAGAAATACAGCTGACCATCACGCATTATTGCATATTGTTGCAAGAGAAGAATCAAAGGAAAGATGATGCTAGGAAAGGCAAAGAGGCAAAATTAGTGCAGAAAAAATTGTCAAAATATGCCATTGAAGGGGCTGTGTTGACTAGTGGACAAGGGGCAGGTTCACAACAAACAGCAGGCCTGCCGCAGAAGAATAACCAAAGGCAGTTTGATCAAGGTAATAATGGATTTATACCACGAGGTAAAGGAGGCTTCCGAGGTAGGGGCTTTCAGAATAATGATGGAAATTTCTAAATTAATCAGGCAGGGCAATTCAGGAGACTCCCTCCTGTTTGTTGGATGTGTGGAATGACAGGGCACTCGGCATGCAAGTGTGGAAGTCAAGGGTTTGTGCAGAATGGGCAGGTCTCGGGAGTGGGACCCACTCATCCACCTACATATAGTCAGCAAAGTAGAGACAGGGGTGCCCAAAATCAGACGGTGCAGCAAGGGCAAGCGCCGAGAATGCCGCAAACCTTTCAGCCACAACAGCAACCAGTGAATCCACCACAAGGGCAATCTCAGCACGCACCCATGCAGAAACAGCAGGGCTCAACCACGGGACAGTTTATGACACCTAGGATAGGGGGTGTCACCGTCGAGGGAGGAAATCCTTTTACAAGCACAGGAATAAGCATATACCCACAATAGGACAGCTCACTGGGTGACTTGATGTGTTTGATACTATCTGTGACACCCAATCCTCAAAAGGAACCAAGGGTTGACATCAATATAGGAGGAAAATCTTTTACTTTTATAGTAGACATAGGCGCAAATTGCTTGTGTATAAAGGAAGGGAAATTTACATTATCTGGAAATGCCATGAATGCTCAAGGTTTCACAAGTAGAGTTTTTTACTGAGAAATTGCCAGTCTCTATTGGAGAATGTGATATGTCGGTGCCTTTATTGTATTCAGGGCAGATACCAGTTAACATACTGAGACAAGATCTAATGATGAAGTTGAATATGACAATTTCTTTTACTGATGAAGGCATAGTGTGTTCAACACGCATTATTTAACCGTGAGTGAATTTATCATGGCATTCACAGGGCAAATGGCTATACAAGGTTTACCCTTAGAGCCAGAGGTTTTGCATTACGGGGTACCTATTCTGTTAACATGGTTGCCAGGTTTAATGGGTAGGACTATGAGAATACCTGATGAGTTCTTATTTAGGCCAAGAATACCCATGGATGAGGAGGGGGAACAAATCGTTCCCATAGACTTAGACGCAGCTATAGTACGAGGAGAACTAGCCATGCTTGATGGAGTTAATAATGAAGGTAGACAGTGGAGCACAGTGATTGCCACTGGAGAGGGTTACAGATTGACTGACCTCACTGACGAGGATATGTTCAGAGACCACCCGTCAGATGACAAAGTATTTTTTGAAACGAGTATTACTTATTGGGTTAGAGCAAAAAGACGTGAAGATTTCCAGAAATTGATGATAGTACGGACGCATCCCGAATTTGTTGATGACAACATGGCAAAAGTGCCAATTTCTTTATAGACCACAGGCCCGTATAATGTAGGCCTATTGAAGGGGGTCTGAGAAATCAAAATTAAACTGAAACAAGGAGCAATTTTACCTTGAGCAAGGCAGTATCCCATGTCGAGAGAGGCAGATGAGGGTCATTTTTAAGACGATACCCGCCATGATGGATCACGGCATCTTAGTGACATCAGAGTCACCATGCAATACTGTGTTTTATCCGATTAACAAATCAAAGGGAGGGTTGTGGCGTTTAAATGAAGATATGCGCCTAATTAATCAGGTTGTAGAGGCAGAATTACGTCTAGTTCAATAATCCTGTGACAATACTATGTAGTATCGCTGTTGAGGCACGATATTTCACTGTGATTGACTTAAAAAAACTTGTTTTTCTCAATCCCATTGCATGAAGACTCTCATGATCTGTCGTCATTTACGTTCAGACAAACTAAACTGAAAAGCATGAGTCAGGACGTAGAGTCTTGTAGTCTGGAGTGCCTGGAGGATACGTTGTGCTGCAAGGACTCCCTGTCCTCTTTCTTTGTTGCTGCCTCACTCCATCAAACCTCCCAGTGACCGTGGAGCGGGCCGTGGAGTCAGGGTGTAGAGTCTTGTGGTCTGGAGTGCCTGGAGGATACGTTGTGCTGCAAGGACTCCCTGTCCTCTTTCTTTGTTGCTGCCTCACTCCATTAAACCCCCCAGTGACCACGGAGCGGGCTGCGGAGTCAGGACATAGTCTTGTGGTCTTTGGGCTCTGAGGGCGACGAGGGCCCAGCGGCCCTGGCAGACGAACACGCTCTCCACCAACAGGAAATCTGGTAGGTGATTCGATCTATTTCTGTCCATTACACCTTCATCTACCAGATTAATTATCAACGAGTAACTTTCTAAGGAACTGTAACCTCATGTCCAATTTCGTCTCCCTCTCATCCCCAACTCTCCTCACCTGATCGGTAATCCTCTAATTCTTCCGTCTTGAGATGCCGACGTGAGCAGAAATCTCTCTTCGTGGTTGAAGATACTTGCCTACCACGAGAGGAAGCCACAGTGAATGCTTGAAACAAGCAGTCCTGGGACTCCTTTCCCGTAGTGGGCGACAAGGGAAAAAGCCTGGATGGCAGAAAAAACCCTTTCAAAGAATGAAGCCAAACCGGAGTCTTCCAAGGATAATGATGAAGCATAGTCTGTAGTAGTAGAAGAGTAGGTTTCCGGCTAATACGGATTTGAGGAGGAGGATGACAAACGATGATGGCAGAAACAAGGCAGAAAAACGCCTTGCTAAAAGGAGTAATGAAAAAGACTGTAGCCGGCGGCAAGATAGAGCCGCAAAAGCTGAAGAAGGTAAAGCAAAAGGGGAGAAGGGAGAGAGAGAGAGAGATAGAGAGGAAGAAGCCTCGCTCGAAACTAGGAGAGGTGAAGGTAAAGGCACGGACCAAGCCGCGTAAGGGAAATACTAGCGTTCTCACCCAAAGCAGGAAAACAAAAACACTATGGGGGTTGCAACGCAGAGATTGCCGGGAGTGAGATACTGAAATACTTCCCAGCGATGCCATGTTGCCGGAGAACTAGACCGTGGCTGCACGTAAAGAAAGCAACGTGCTGGAACTATGGTCTGCGCCGGAGCCTCCAATGCGGAAGTATCCGCCAATCGGCCCGGCTGCGCATGACAGTATGCCCCCTCACAAAGCGAACCCCCCCAGGCTTACCCGGAAAGCACCGATGGAACCCAGTCAACAACCGGGGGGCATGAATGTGGGAGACCGGTTCCCAAGAGTCCTCCGACTCTAGGTAACCCTTCCACGAGACCAAGTATTCCAATCGTCCCCTGTAGAATCTGGAGTCACGAATAGCAGAAACTTCGTATTCCTTCGTACTACCAGAACCCTGGACTTGCAAGCGGGGATGAGATCTTAGGTGAGGGTCTGGAAAAAAAGGTTTAAGAAGAGAGGAATGAAAAACAGGATGAATGCGACTGATCGCGGGAGGCAATTTCAATCTGAAAGCGACAGGGTTGATCTTAGATAGGACAGAAAAAGGTCCCAAAAAGCGAGGAGAAAGTTTGGAAGGGTGAACCCATCGAGGCAGAAATTTAGTAGAGAGCCACACCTTGTCTCCCTCTTTCCAATCGGGACAGTCCTGCCGACCCTTATCCGCCAGTTCCTTGTTCCGGCTTCTGCTTCTTTCGAGACTGAGTTTTGCAGTCTTATGCGCCTCCGCAAGGGACTGAAGCACTGCTTCCGCAGTGGGAGAGTTCGTAGGAGTTGAAACCACGGGAAAAATGGTTCGAGGATGCACTCCATAAGTGCAAAAGAAAGGGGTAAGACCTATCGCGGAATGTGTAGAATTGTTATACGTAAACTCAGCGGTGGGTAACAGCGACACCCAGTTGTGTTGATGTCGGTTGGTATAACATCTCAGATATTGCTCCAAGGTGGCATTCAGTCGTTCTGTCTGACCGTTCGACTGAGGGTGGAAACCAGATGATAGAGCTCTCTCCATGCCAACTCTAGTACACAAAGCCTTCCAGAAGTTTGAGATGTACTGACTACCTCGATCGGAAATGATCTTGTCCGGCAAGCCATGTAGTCGAAAAACATCTCGTGTAAAGGTTTCCGCCATCTGAGTGGCAGTTGGTAAGCCAGGTAGTGGGGAAAAATGTGCCAATTTTGTGAATGTATCTATCGTTACCATAATGCAAGTGCAGGATTCGGACTTGGGTAGATCCACAATGAAATCGGTAGAGATGAGACCCCAAGGGCGTGTAGGCATCTCGGGTTGAGTCAGCAAACCTAAGGGCTTGCCCGATGGATACTTAGCTCTGGCACATATTGGACAGGCCTTGATGTAATCCTTCACTTCTCCTTTCATTTCAGGCCAGAAGAACCTTCTCGAAATTAGTTCAGTAGTGTTCTGCACTCCTCTATGACCCGAGGTAAGTGGATCATGGCCCAAATGAATGATCCTCTTACGCCAAGGGCCTTCTGGAATGTACAATCGGTTCTCGTAAAAAACTAAACCCTCCTTCTCGATATATTTTCCTCCTCGTAGCTTAGAAAGATTCATCTTTTCGGAAGCCAACGCGGTCTTAACATCTTGAAAGAAAACAATGACAAGTCCCAGAATAGTGTTTCTTCTGAACATAGTCTCTCGAGAATGAGGGGTATAGTCTCCAAGAACCTCCTTCCTAGATAAGGCATCTGCGACTTTATTCGAGGAACCTGGTAGATAGGTAATATGAAAGTCGTATTGGGCGAAAAAATAAGCCCATCGTGCTTGCCTTGAATTCACACACTCCATGTTCTGTAATGCCTTGAGATTCTTATGATCCATCCTAATGAGAAAAGAATGACGTGCACCCATCAGTAAATGTCGCCATTCTTCACAGGCCAGCTTCATGGCGAGTAGTTCTTTCTCCAAAACCGAATAGTTCAGTTGGCTGGGAGACAAAGTCTTTGAGAGATAAGCTACTGGATTTTCTATACCATCGTAGGCTTGAAGAAGAACTGCCCCTATAGCCAAGGCAGAGGCATCGGTCTCTACGATGAACTGTCGGTTTTGATCCGGATGTCTAAGAATCGGAGCGGAACAGAACAGTCTTTTTAAGTCCCTAAAACCCTGTTCAGCTTTGGGTGACCATAGGAACGGCCCTGAATCTTTCCTTAAGAGTTGCGTAATGGGAAGCACTATCTCTGAGAAGTTTGGGATGAACCTTCTGTAGAAATTTGCGAGACCCAGAAATCTTTGTACTTCCTTAACACTGTCCGGGGAGGACCAATCGAGTACAGCAGTGACCTTGTCGGAATCCATGGAAATTCCTTCTTCCGAGAGAACATATCCAAGGTAGTGAACAGAGGGGGCTGCAAAAACGCACTTCTCGGGTTTGACCAGAAGTTTGTAACGTTGTAGACGCTCCAGCACTTGAGTAACGGGAAGGATATGGGATTCCAAGTCGGAGGAGTATATCAAAATATCGTCCAAGTAGATGATGACAGTAACCAGTAACAGATCGGAGAATAAACGATCCATAAATCGTTGAAAAATGGCCGGGGCATTCACTAATCCGAATGGCATTAACTTGTATTCGTATAATCCGAACGGGGTGCGGAAGGCCGTCTTCCATTCATCTCCCTCGGCAATGCGAAGCAAATGATATGCGTTCCGAAGGTCCAGTTTAGTAAAGATACTGGCTCCCTGTACCGCCTCTATGATCTCAGATATGAGTGGCATGGGATAGCGGTCTCTGATTGTAACTTTATTTAGTCCTCTGTAATCAATACAAGGACGCAAATCGGTGGAGTCCCTCTTTCTGATGAAAAACAATGAAGCTCCTGCTGGAGACTTGGAATGTTGAATAAGGCCGTTTTGCAAGTTGGTATCCAAGTATTTCCTTAAAACTTGCCTCTCGGTTTGGGTTAAAGAAAACATCCTGCCGAAAGGAACTAAAGCATTACTTTCCAACTCTAAAGAGCAATCTTCAGGCCTGTGTGGGGGTATCTCCGCAGGTATCGTCTCCTTGAAGACCTCCTGATAGGGTAAACAATAATGTGGTAGTGCGTGAACCCCCACATGATCACTTGTTAACACCTTCGAAGTCTGGGAATCCCCATGGAATGGTGCTGAGAGGCAATGTTGTCTGCAGTACATAGATGAAAAACTCAACTGGTTGCTAGTCCAGTTTACCTGAGGGTTGTGTTTGCGAAGCCATGTAACTCCTAAAATTATAGGAAAGTGCGCGGCTCTAATGATGTCGAATTTGAGCACTTCTCTATGTTGGAAGATGGTAACTCCTAGTTCTTCCGTGGTATGGGTTATCAAACCCGATGAGAGTGGAGATCCGTCTACACCCTCTACCTTTTGATCCTCTTTGCGGGCTACTCTATGAAGGCCCACCTTCGCTGCCCAAAGAGTGTCAACAAAGTTTCCGGCCGCCCCACAATCCAGGAGGGCTAGGGCATCTATTGATCTTCCCCGGGATTCAATTTGTACCAGAATAACCATCAACCTGGAATCCTCCAAAGTGTTGGGAGCTGAAATGGAGAGGGAAACATAGGGACTGAACGGGTTGCAAATTGATCCTCAGAACCAAGTCCCTACTGGCGCCGAGGAAGTTTGTTTCCCTGTGACTTAGTTGGAACCACCGGACAATCTTTGAGCTGGTGCTGTTCAGAACCACAATAGGCACACAGTCCCTTTTCCTTTCTCCTTCTTCGCTCAGCGAATGTAAGCAGACCCCTGGTAGCTCCGATCTGCATTGGCTCTTCGAGGGAGTGGGAGGAGGAGTGAGAAGAGGACGCAGAAGCATTGGATGTATGAGGGCTTGTTGATACGCCATGTTTGCGGCGTTCTGCTCGGCGTTCTTGAAGTCGATATTCAATCTGTAATGTGGAAGATAGCAGATCAGTGAAAGTCGGGGGGCGAGAGGACCGGGCAAGCTCATCCTTAATCTCTTCTCTTAGGCCCCTTCTGAAGATGGTGTACTGGGCTTGTTCCGACAAACCAGCTCCTACAGCCAAAGTCTTGAATCGGGATATATATGTTAGAACATCTGAGGACCCTTGCCGCACATCCAACAAATCCTCACATGCAGTAAAGGTTAGTTCCGGTCTCTCAAATGTCTGTTGCAACAAGGCTTGAAAACCGGCGAAGTCATGTAATATGGTGTAAGCACTGATCACCAATGGCGTAGCCCAAGAAAGGGTGTTACCAGTCCTATTTGAGATCAAAAAGCCTACATTGGATTGATCGGTGGCAAAGGAACGAGGCCGAAAAGTAAAGTACACTACACAAGCCTCCATGAATTCTTTTAACTCCTTTGGTGAACCATCGAATTTCCCCAAAGGAAGCGACATCATCGGTAGTTCCGCAGGCGAAACCTCCCGAGTAGTGGCAAGTTGGCGTAGAACCACGTTTTCCGCCTTAACCGTCTGTAATTCTTGTGACAGGCCATGAACCGCCTTCCAGAGTTCCTGGATCTGTTCTTCGGCTGACATTGTTTTCTCCGGGCGTTGCAATCTGTCCAATTTCGTCTCCCTCTCCTCCCCACTCTCCTCACCTGATCGGTAATCCTCCAATTCTTCCGTCTTGAGATGCCGACGTGAGCAGAAATCTCTCTTCGTGGTTGAAGATACTTGCCTACCACGAGAGGAAGCCACAGTGAATGCTTGAAACAAGCAGTTCTGGGACTCCTTTCCTGTAGTGGGCGACAAGGGAAAAAGCCTGGATGGCAGAAAAAACCCTTGCAAAGAATGAAGCCAAACCGGAGTCTTCCAAGGATAATGATGAAGCGTAGTCTGTAGTAGTAGAAGAGTAGGTTTCCGGCTAATACGGATTTGAGGAGGAGGATGACAAACGATGATGGCAGAAACAAGGCAGAAAAACGCCTTGCTAAAAGGAGTAGTGAAAAAGACTGTAGCCGGCGGCAAGATAGAGCCGCAAAAGCTGAAGAAGGTAAAGCAAAAGGGGAGAAGGGATAGAGAGAGAGAGATAGAGAGGAAGAAGCCCCGCTCGAAACTAGGAGAGGCGAAGGTAAAGGCACGGACCAAGCCGCGTAAGGGAAATACTAGCGTTCTCACCCAAAGCAGGAAAACAAAAACACTATGGGGGTTGCAACGCAGAAATTGCCGGGAGTGAGATACTGAAATACTTCCCGGCGATGCCATGTTGCCGGAGAACTAGACCGTGGCTGCACGTAAAGAAAGCAACGTGCTGGAACTACGGTCTGCGCCGGAGCCTTCAATGCGGAAGTATCCGCCAATCGGCCCGGCTGCGCATGACACCTCATGGGAACCTCTGAAACAAAGCCCAACCCAAAAAAGAGTACCACCAACGAGAAAAAAACTATTGAATCTACCTTGCCTATCAACCCTGAACCTCTGATAAGTCCATTACAAGGGCAGTCCAACACCCCAGAGGCGTAAATAGAGGATCTACTCAATCTCACCACACATTTGGACCATGAACCGACAGCTAACAACAATGAATCAATATTGATAACACTGGACGAATACCACACTGTGCAATCTGATGACTCAGCGAGTATCAATCTCGATTGTGAAACTATCTCAGATTCGGAATCTTGCTACACAGGTGACATCACTGCTATCTCGGATGCCCCCTCAAACTATTCGATTAACACATCACGATCAAGTGATAAGTCGATCTATAATGAAACATATACCTCTGAAATAGAAAGAGATATGCAGGAAATACAACAAAAAGAAGCAATTAAGATTCACACTACTGCTATCTATAACCTTCCACAATTCATTGACCCGTGGCAAAAAAAAGCGAAATACATCCTGCGAGTAGCTTGTATTGAACACACACGACCGCAAATCACACTCAATAGGGCTAATCTACTAAGATTATTCCAGGTATTTCCAGAACTAAACTCAATACACTCACAGGAAATCAAGACAGTGAGCTTTGAATGTGATCACCCGCTGGATAAAGTACTGGTCGAATTCTATAACCCAGATACCATGAATTGTATCTTACAGATGGCTGTCCCGTTACTTTCATAAGGGTTTGCGTGTACAGTATATACCAAAGACGCAACAAACGTAATAGAAACGTGCCAGCATTATGCACGTTCACAGAATCAGAACAAGGACAGATCGATGCCCACGACGTTACCTATCCTTTCTGTCGAGTGTATGAAGATACGATTCTAAACTCTAGAAACAGCTTTGATGCTCGATTATAATCATTACCACAACTAACAACACACACATGGACGCTGTGCTCCTGGAACACAAGAGGATCGTCTCATCTCTTTGAATTATTAGATCCTGTATTAGAATCCTCCCAAATCATATGTCTCCAGGAAACCTGGTTATCCCAGACACCTGTGTGTGATGGTTATATCACCGCTCTCAACCCAGCCATAAAAGGAATAAGGGCGACCATCGGCGGGCCTACTAACCCTAATAAAAATATCCCCTTCGTGGACAGTTATCGTATCTGAAAACATCAATCCATGGACTCAACTTACCATCATAATAATCACGAAAGGTGTTGATTCAAATCCGTCAGCTCCAAATCAAATTCAAGCGTCGAGTATGATGTATATTATTAATGTATATTTGAATCCAGTAGCAATAAATGATGCTAACTTTCTGGACGGCGTCTTTCTGACAATCGACAGAACCGCCATAAAATTCCCCAAAATCAGTTTTATCATCTGTGGAGACCTTAATATACATCTGTATACTGCAGAAGGCATAAGGAGACAATCACATTTACTATCAACAAGAGCTCTTCGCTGGTCAAAAAAGATTGGCATGAGGAATCCAGAACTAATAAATCAGCCCTATGATAAACAAAACCGCCTTCTGCCAACCTGGCCATCCAGAAAGACGACTGCAATTATTGATTACATATACCTGTCTTCAGATATAAACAATAAGTTAGTAGGATTGCAAGTATTCCCTACCATCAAAAGCGACCACTTAATGCTCAAGATCTCAGTGGCAGGACGAAATGTAACATATGCGGCCCCCCCTCCTACCTTGCTGGAAATAACAGGAGCAACATCCAGATTAAGAATCAGCAATAACCAGTTGGCCGCCATCCCACAGCTCTTTCAACCAACAGAGATGCCAGACGAACTTAAAATAAACTACGACTGGATCCTGATTCCGTATCAAATGAAACAGAGCACTATAGAGAAACCAACTCACCGTCATTATTATAATCCAGAAATAGTATCAACAAAAAAAACCTTCGACAAAACATTCGGAAGTGGTCAAAGGATCCCACCGCAGAAAATCTTAAAAAGATTAGGGGCCTCATTACGACCCTGGCGGTAAGGGGTTAACGCCAGCGTTAGCTGCGCCGACCCCTTACCGCCAATTACGAGGTCCCCTAGCGCCATGGTGCTTTTAACACCTGCTTTTAGCAGGTGTTAAAATCCATGGCGCTAAGGGACCATGGAGTTAATTACGCCACCGTAATTTACGGTGGCGTAATTAACGCCTTCCCCACTCCCATTATGCCCTATGGGGCAAAAATGGGAATGGGGAAGGGTAAATGGGGATTGGGGACTTACCGCCCCGCCTAGGTCGGAATGGGGCGGTAAGTCCGCCAACCACCATGGCGTAAACATAGTTTACGCCATGGTGGTAAAGTCACGGCCCAGGCGGTAACTTACCGCCTGGGTCGTAATGAGGCCCTAAGAATGCTAAGCACGCCTATAGAAATTGGAATAAAACTAATGCCTTTAAGTTACAACAAGTTGATGCAGAAGCTATGCTAGCTACACTGCGTAACAAAAATCTGAGATCCCTCGGGAACCTACTAAACAACGATGCAAGACAGCAGCATTTGATGGTAGCCAACGTCACAGAAAAGAACTGGATCGCACATTTCGTGAATCTCTATAAATTAGATAATGGCCCTCATTTTCTAAACCAAATAAGCTTGTTGCTTAGTATAAAGCACAAGTTTTCATCGGCTTATCCTTAAAGAAAGGATAGCTAAACTGAAGCTTACATTGGAAAAAGGATGGTTGCATTGCCTGCCCATTGCATTGTATGCATTGAGAAATCAACCAGGCTCTGACCACCATCTTACGCTGCACGATATAGTGAGAGGGAGGTGAATGGGGACTCCCCTCACTTCTCAATGAAGAGTTAGAAGTAATTCCCAGACAACAGCAGAATTGTTAGGAAATGAATTACGTAACTGCTTAACATGTATGACTACAAGTACCTCTGTCATTTCAGATCAGGTCAAGCGGAAGAGGTGTGGGACACAGAACACAGATGGAGATGATACAGCAACTGGATCTAAACAACTATGGGCCTCATTCCGAATTTGGAGGCAGCCATGGTGCTATTAGCACCATGGCTGCCTCCAAACTCTGGTCCGGGTCCGTGGTGTCGGAATGGGGACTTACCGGGACATTCTGACCTTTGCAGACCCTGTACGTCCCCATTTCGAAAACCATTCCCCATTCCCATTTGAGCCCCCATAGGGCTCAATGGGGAAGGAGCTAATAATGGGCCCGCAAATTGTGGGCCCGTTTTTAGCTCCAGGGTCCCTTAATAGGTCCCGCTAAAACAGGCTGGTGAAACCAGCCGGTCCTGGTGGAACCCGCTAAGGGACCTCGTAATAGGGCGGTAGGGGGTTAACGACACCGGTATCCTTACCGGTGCCATTAACCCCCTACCGCCAGGGTCGGAATGACCCCCTATGTCTTCCCAAACTTTCCCCTGGAGATGCAGTCCTAGTAAGCCTTGTTTCAATGGTCCGTTTGTTGTTGAGGACGTGATGCCATCAGCAGTCAAGGTGCAAGGAAGACGAGTATGGATATTCCTCGGATACATAAAGGTCTACAGCAGAGAGTCCCCATCACCCCCACCCCCGTCGGAAGCAAGCACCGGAGAAGTAGTTTGGCACATGCAGACTAGATCTATGGCGAGGAAGAAGGATGCAGAGACTGTCCAATAGACAAAGGATAAACAGACTGTGGTTCTGTTTCAGGACACTCTTTAAAATTGCAAAAAAAGGAGTGAAAGTGATTGTTTGTTCTTGAGCCACAGGAGCTTGTTGACATTGGACTGAGACATGTTTAAGTCTTGATCAGGAAGCAAAGAATGGCAGATTTGTATTTCCTTATCAACGACTGGAAGAGGGAACAGTTCTCCGATTTTTTTTTCACTGAAATTCCCTTTTGGGGGTGCCCATTGTGGTGCCCAATGACAACGTTCATCGGATCATCCTTGCTGTTTTTCTCTACATTCTTCGTAAATGCCCTGCGCTGATGGGGAGAACTTTTGACATTCGCAATTTCCTGCAAGACCCTAAGAATGGTCCAATCATACGGAGATTGCTTGCTGCTATAAAAGAGAAAGTTCTCCAGCTTCCTGAGTATCATTACAAAAAACAGCACAAATGCCCCTATCTGATGACAAAGCATAGTGACTAGTTGGAATGGTATTCTACTACTTTGTTGAAGAATACCCGCATGTTGTTGGACGATCAACTGATGTTCATTCGTTCCTGAGAGATCCAAGGAATTAGATGGCAATTAACCAGATATTATAAGATATCATAGAGCAGTTTAATCTTTATTCTGAGAGATCACTGAGAACGTCCTAAATGAGGCTTTCGAAAGCAGACATTGAGAACATACTTTCCTTTGTTTTCTACTATTTACTGGAGAAATACCCGCATTTTGTTTGGTGAAAGGACGTCTCCTTTGTATACATCCGGAACCCAGTGAATCGTCCTGCAATCAGTCAGCTGATCATGGAGCTTGTGGAACAGATCCAGCAGATTTCAAAATATTTTATGATGCTGCCCGAATATATTTTGCTTTTTCCTTCCTTAAAAAAGATTGAGAATTGGCAGCATCAACAGTAATAATGTTATGCCAAATATCGACAGGCTTCCACGATGTACAAGAAACCACTGCTGTGCAAAGTGGGCCTATTTATACATCATTTATACATGCATCCTGTTTATAGTGATTATTCTCTCATTTACAGTATGTACTGCCTATTATTTAAACCCAACTAGAGCAAGAATTTCTGTGTATCTTCCTGTGCAGAAGGAGGGTACAGATGTGACAACTGCAAGGTTGCCAAGGCCTTATTTGATTGTCCTTATTTCAGAATTCCAGTCAAAGACACCTAGCCCTGTGATAGATAAATCTAGGCTTCCTTTTGAGGGAAGGTCACGTATGGAGATAATACGAGACTCCCTATGGCCGACAAATTATGCTACTAAGATGATGCTTGAGGAGCTTTCTCCTACACAAGTAGCACATGTAAAGACACCAGGTTCACAGACTAATGTTTCTGTAGTTCCCCTGATGAGAAGGAATTATGCTGACATACTTCATGAGATCATTATAAAAGCTCACGAGGCAAGAAAGAGACCTAAGAGAGGCATAAGGGAGGATGATTGTGAGCTGAATGATTACCTGGATAGTACAGTGCATTTGGGAAACAATATGCTGTATCTGCATATGAAAGAAGTGGGAAGAAGGACTTCCAAGGAGGAATGCTTTGTATGTGCACTCGTGCCTTATAGTATGGGGAAATCTAAAATCTTCATAGCTATTGAAATAGATGTCCAGACAGCACATTGTCTGTCTCACATTGCACTCTGCCCCACAAGAGGTCAGTTCATGAGCCGAACAGCCTATCTTAAATGGGCAACAGAATGGTCGGATCCAGAAGAAAATGATTATGTGCAAGACACAAAGACAAGGCTGAGAACCCATACCAAGAATCACATGATCAGATACGAACAGCCTGGAGTAAAAGGAGCTGGAATCAGATGGGAAGTAAACAGAAAACTTGAAAGTCCATCTTTAAACTTTTGCGTCGCACACACATCTCCGCATTCAGAAAAACTTTACACTGCTTCCTGTAAAACAAAGAATATCACACAAATCCCTCACTCTGGGCCATAAATGGGTATCCCTCTCAAGCCCAGTGTATCTATCAGATCATATCAAGATCAAGTTATACAATAGGAATCTTCGATCAGCCGCTGCTCTGGTACTTGTTCTCCGAGATTCAAACTGGCCTGTTTTGGTGGCACTAGCTTGGACACTCAAGCTCTGACTCTCTGGAACTCTCTTCCTGCTGCTATACGTCAAATAAAGAACTATCCTCTCTTCAAAAAGGCCATAAAGACTCACCTCTTCAACCTTAGCCCAGATTAATCTGCCTCTGTTCGGCTCATTTATCTCTCTGGCTTGATCTCTGAATTTTGTGTGTCCCATCTCTGTTTTATGTGCGCCCTGAGGCCTGCGGGCATGTGGCGCATTACAAAAATGAAAATGAAAAATAAATCTGCACAGGAAGTTAGAAGATGGAATAATAGAGGCCAGATGCAGATATGTAGATCAGTGCTTTCTCCTGACGGAGGGGAAGAAGGAGTATTCATCTGCAGAGCCTGGGTAGTCATTGGTTTCTATCAGCCAACCATTGAGCGAGTACAGAATGGATGCAAACCTTTATGGCTGAAGCTTGCTAAGCTACTGACATGGGTCGAAGATAAAGGGGGGCCTTTGCAGATAGTGCCTCTGGACAGTGCGAAATTGTGCTTCAGAAACAATGGCACAAGAAAAGTTGGAGAGAATCAGAACTGTGGACAAATCTTTGACATGCCAGGAATGAACATTGGAACTGCAGTGATCATGGATCACTACTGGGCTTGTTTGTGGAACTAGAGTTTATATGAAGCTACCCGAGGATTGGGGAGGATGATGCTCCACAGTGAACATTCATGTTCCATCATTGGTGATTCCTAAAAGTGACCTGAAAATTTCAACTTTCCAAAAGCAGATGCTCACCCGAGGAAGAGGAGATCTGTGGAGCTGATGAAATGAATGATGAGAGAGAACTATTTCTCAGCAAAGTCAATAGAGGCTTTTGACTCTATTCCATATGAGCACAGATTGTTCAGCCAGACTTCATCGATATCCATGATGATGTTCATGCCAAGGATCCAAACGTATGACAACACGAAATGGTTGCAGATCACCAGATGGGAATTCTTGCAGACAATGAACACTACCATAAAGGGATTCAATGCTATCAGAGAAGAGATGAGAGTCATATGACTGATGACTCTTCAGAGTAGATACGTCTTGGACATGATCACAGCTATGGATGGAGGTGTTTGTGCCAAAATCGGAGAATCATGTTGCACATTCATACCTTCTCATGATGTCAAGAATGGTACCTTGACAGAGGCCATAGACATGCTGATGAAGCTACACGTACAAATGATCATCAAAGTGGAAGATGTTGCTGATGACAGTTGGTTTGGATCACTCTTCTTGTGGATTCCACAATGGATGGAAAATATGTTAAAATTCCTTGGAGTCCTGATATTGATGGCATTGTTAGGATTGTGTTTGATCAGGACAATAATCTCTCAATGCAAGAAGACTGCAAAGAAAGCCATAGTCATGAAGATTATGATCAATGTCGAATCAGGATGGAAATTCAAGGAACTTACAGATGAAGAAATCAGAGATTTTGTAAAAGCCAGCATCCATGTGCCTGAGGGAACGAAGTTCCTATATTCGAATAACGATAAGAAGTTTGTGGGAAAGTGGATCTATTGCAGCCCAAGTGGACAGTGCATGCCTATGAACTGGAATAAAGATGAGCATGTGAAATCAGCTGGATGCCTAAGAGGTGTAATCAAGATATGGGCCCGCAGAAGCATTTCTTCAAAAAAGGATGTCTGGATATGAAGAATGATTTGAGAGTGGTCGATGAATCTCCCAGAGGGGGGAGTATAGAGGAGCAACCAAGTAGCCCCACCTCATGCGATACTCCCATGTTGCCTATATGTTGAGAACCTAAAGGCGAAACTCCTTTGTGTGCCTTTAGTGCCTAACTCGAACCAGGCACTGTGTCCTGATAGGCTGCCAGGCCTACTTACCATCTGATTGGGCGCCGGCAGGCGAAGCCGGCCCACCACCTTCCAAAGCCCACAGAAACAAGGCTAGTGCCTGTTTCATGCCTGGATACACTTCCATCCACCCAGCCTAGGAGCAGGAACTCCAGGTCCCGGATTTGCCCCTGCTGGAGCAGCGGGCCCCCCTGCATGAAGTCCAGGCCACCCCATGCCATTTAGGTAAGCGCTGAGATCGGATGCGCTTTTCATGGAAATTTGTTCATTTTTTCTGCATTATTACTGTCTGCTGGATTGCTGCGAGATGATTGAAGTACAGCTTGCCATGCGGAGATTTAGGCTGTGAAATACTGCCACAGCACCTTCAACTCCAGCAAGGTACACGAGGTACCTAGGTGCTCCAAGATGGCTGCCCGCTCTCCTTTGTGTGGCTTTAGTGCCTAACTTGAACCAGGCACTGTGGCCTGATAGGCTGCCGGGCCTACTTACCATCTGATTGGGCGCCGGTAGGCGAAGCCGGCCCACCTCTTTCCAAGGCCCACAGAAACAAGGCTAGTGCCTGTTTCATGCCTGTTATGTGCCTGTGTCTGCCGTCTGCCAGACCCCCTGCTCGTCACGATCTGCCTCCTCACAAGGTAACTTATATATTGCCTCCTCCTCACCTCGCCTAAAACGTGCTCTTGCACATATTCATCGAGACTATATGCGCTTATATAATTATGGACAAACTCTGCTCTCACATCGAATGCTGATTTCTGACTTTATTTGCATAAGTGTACCACCGCTCAACGTTACTTATCTGAGGTCTGCCAAACGTTCGTGCATAGCCACTTTCACTAATTGTGTGAACTCTTTGTCTGCTTGCAACCGACAACATTAATTGTATCTACCTGAAGCTTGCCCAACCCTGCCTATCGATATTTGCAAACAGTATCCCGAGACCTTATCTGTTTTGATGCACTCTGCCTGATACCAGCCTCATACTGCCATGATAGTATTAGCGCACTCTAATTGCCTAAGCATGTCTGTCTCGGCTCCCCTAGCGAATCGCATCTAGATTGTCCAAAATCCTCCCTTTTCTTGACTATTACAGTGAACTACATGCAGATCTACCTATAACATGCTCTATTTTGATCGCTCTGGCGAATTTCATATAAACTATACCTGTACCACTGCTCGTATAATACATGTAAATTCTAGGTGCCCTCTGGCACATATGCATTTGAGTGCGTTTTGGGACAGTCAATTCTAGGTGCCTCTGGCACATATGCATTTTAGTGCGTTTTAGGGTTGCCAATTCTAGGTGCCTCTGGCACATATGCATTTTAGTGTTTTTTGGGACAGTCCATTGTGCCTTAGTCGGCTTACCACTGCGCCTGACTTTTGGTTGTGCCCACTTGCTAGCCATTGTGCCTTAGTCGGCGCACCACTGCGCCTCACTTTTGGATGTGCCCACTTGCTAGCCATTGTGCCTTAGTCTATTGACCACTGTGCCTGCACATTGCACCTTATTCTGATTCTGACTACTTGCCTTCCTGCCCATCCCGACCCAGTTGGCTCCCGCTCCACCGCAATCTACTCTATTTATTTTATTTTTGATTCATTTGCACTTATAAAGCGCGCTTGCAGCCCATAAGGCATCGAGGCGCTGTTACAGAAAATGCGAAGATTTAATTTACAGGGGGTGCCCAGTGGGCTCTAGGTAAAGGAACAAACATGTAAAGCATTGTTAAACGGCACAAAATGCAAGGAACTGTTGAACCACTTCATGATGGATATATTTTCAGACAAAGAGTTTAGTTTTAATAGCCTTGCGGAAGGCTACGTGTGATTCAATCCGTCTTAGGTGAGGTGGCAGGGCGTTCCAGTGCATGGCTGCTTGGGTGGGGAAGCTGGAGCCTCCAGCTTGCACCTTTCGTGAGGTGGGTGTGACAATCGTGTTGACATAGTGTGATCTTAAGGGTCTGGTGGCCGTATGCCTGGTGATTCTGTCGGTCAGGTAGGGCGGGGTGAGGTCGTGGAGGCATTTGTGGGTGAGGGCAAGCATTTTGAAGACAATTCTCTGTTTGACAGGGAGCCAATGGGCTTGCCTTCTGATTTCAGAGATGTGGTCTCTTCTGGCGGTACCTGTGGCTGCCCTCAACGCAGTGTTTTGAGCTAGCTGCAGTTTGGCAATGTTTTTGCTGGAGGTCCCAGCGAGGAGGGCATTGCAATAATCTAGCCTTGACCCGGGCCAGGAAGGGTCTAGCCGCGTTGAGGATTTTAGCCTAGTAGGCTGAGGAGGTGGCGATAGCATTGACCTGTCTATTCATTGAGAGGTCGGAGTCGAGATAGACTCCGAGGGTCTTTACATAGTTTGAGACCTTGATAGGAATGTTGTCGATGGTGAAGGATGAGTACTGGTCTCCAAGGTTGCCCAGTGTGAACGGTGATCCGATGAGGAGGAGTTCCGTTTTGTCACTGTTGAGGCAGAGCCAATTTTCTGCCATCCACGACTGGATGGTGGAGTAGATAGTGGTGAGGGTGTTGGTGTCGGCTAGGTAGTCGCCTGTGAGTGGGATGAGTACCTGTGTGTCATCCGCGTAATTGGTGTAGGATATGCCGAGGGAGTCCAGGATGCAGAACAGGGGCCTTGTGAAGAGGTTGTAGAGCGTTGGAGCTATACAGGACCCCTGGGGAACACCGCAAGTGAGGAGGCTCGGGGTGGCGGATGCAGACTCCGAGAAGACTTTCATGGCCCTTTCTTTGAGGAAGGAGGTGATCCATTGACAGGCTTTCGGGGAGAAGTTGGCTTGGGTGGCTAGATGGTGGCACAAAGTGTTGTGGTCCACGAGATCAAAGGCCGCGGATGGATCAAGGAGCAATAGGAGGGCAGGTTTGCCTGCATCTCTAAGATCGTCCATTTGATTCTTAAGATCTAGGAGGGCCGTCTCGGTGCCGTGCCGTGGGCGGAATCCAGATTGCCGCAGGCCTAGGAGCCGGTTATCCTATAGGAACTTCTGGACTTGCAGGTAAGCTGCTTTGTCCAAGATTTTGAGGAGGAAGGGTACAGTGGTAATCGGTCTGTAGTTACCAGGGACTGCGGGGTCCAGAGAGGTTTTTTAAGGAGCGGGCGCACCCAAGCTTCCTTGAGTCCGGATGGGACGTGGCCTGACTGGAAGGAGGAATTGATAAAAGCTGTGAGGAAGGGGGCTAAGATGGGTGCTGAGTCTTTGAGGAGACTAGCTGGGCAGGCGTCGCCCTTGCAATTGGAGGGTTTGATGGGGTTGAGCAGGGTAAACCTCTTGCTCGGTGACATCTTTGAATTCAAATAGCGGGGAGGCGCTGGTCCTGAAGGGTGTCTCAGCGTGCAATTTGGCTATGAGGTTGGAGAGGGCTTTTTGGTGGCCGCAGATTTTTGTTTGGAGGGTGTTGAGCTTGTTGAGCATGGCCGACTGAATGCTGTTGCACCACTTGTCATCTTTGATGATTGGTGGAGGGGGGGCAGATGGTTTTTTGAGTTCCCTAAAGATGGTGAATAATTCCTTGGACCCTGACTTGGCTTCAGCGATCCTGGTATTGAAGCAGGCGGCCTTCGCTAGGGTAATGTTAGTCTTATAGGATTTGGAGATTGTTTTGAACTTCAGTTTGGTGGCCTCAGAGGGGCTGGCTTTCCAGGCGGAGAGGGCCGTTCTTTTTTGCGCACGTTGTTCACTAAGTTCTTTGGAGAACCATGAGTTGGCATGTTTGGCTTTTTTTATGTTTTTTAGGGTCAGTGGAGCAATAGTGTCAACGGCTGACGTGATGATGTCCTTAAAGGCGTCAGCTAAGGTTTCGGGGTTGTTAGAGGAGGGGGCCTGGAGGGCAGGGTTGAGGAGGTAGGGTGCTAGATTCTCAGCCGTGAGAAGGCGAGAGCTCCTGGCGTAGGTTGCTTGGCACGGTGGGGGGGGGGGGGGCGAGGGCCACTTTCCTGGTTATGAGGGTGAATTGGATGTAGTGGTGGTCCGACCAAGGGATGGGGGTGTTGGCAGTGATGAGAATGGAGCAGTTGTGGTGACTAATCCAGTTGAGGGTGCGCCCTTTTACATGAGTGGGCCCAGAGATGGAGTGTGTGAAGCCGAGGTTGGACAGGGCTTTCTTGAGGGATTTCGCCGGGTGGTCCTTGGGGTCGTTAAGCCCTAGGTTGAGGTCGCCCAGGAGTACAACCCGTGAAGTTTTTGTTGATGTTGTTGGACAGAGCGTGAATAAGGGTGTCCTGGAAGTCAGGGGATGAGCCTGGGGGTCTGTAAACAATATGCAGGGAGATGGTGCAGTTGGGAGAAACGTCAATTTTTAGAGGGAGGTAGTCACAGTTAGTGTCAAGCGAGCCTCCAGCTTCTCTGATGGAAAGGGATTCCTTGGCGATGAGGGCAACGCCTCCACCTTTCTGCAGGGTGCGGTCTTTCCTAAAGATGGAGTACCCAGGACGGATGGCCAGGGATAGGGCTGGGCCTGATGTTTCGTTGAGCCAGGTTTCAGTGAGGATGAGGAGGTCGAGGTCGTCCTTGATGAGCAAGTCGTTGACGTCGAGTGCGTGTGCGGGTATTGATCGGGCATTGATGAGTGCACATCTGAGTGTGTAAGCAGAGAGCGGTGTGGAGGTGGGCGGGCTGGCCGGGGTGGTACATGGCTCGGTAGTGGCAGGTGGGGTGGAGTGAGAGGGGGATATGGGGGCAGCATGGGCAGTATGCATGGCATTAGGCGACATAGTACATTGATTAGCAGTGGGGGCGGCATCAGCATGGGCAGTATGCATGGCATTAGGCAACATAGTACATTGATTAGCAGTGGGGGCGGCATCAGCCTGGGCAGTATGCATGGCATTAGGCAACATTGTACATTGATTAGCAGTGGGGCGGCATCAGCATGGGCAGTATGCATGGCATTTGGCGACATAGTACATTGATTAGCAGTGGGGGGGGCATCAGCATGGGCAGTATGCATGGCATTAGGCAACATAGTACATTGATTAGCAGTGGGGGCAGCATCAGCATGGGCAGTATGCATGGCATTAGGCAACATAGTACATTGATTAGCAGTGGGGGCGGCATCAGCATGGGCAGTATGCATGGCATTAGGCAACATTGATTAGCAGTGGGGGCGGCATCAGTATGGGCAGTATGCATGGCATTAGGCAACATAGTACATTGATTAGCAGTGGGGGCGGCATCAGTATGGGCAGTACGCATGGCATTAGGCGACATAGTACATTGCTAAGTAGTGGGGGCGGCATCAGCATGGGCAGTATGCATGGCATTAGGCGACATAGTACATTGATTAGCAGTGGGGGCGGCATCAGCATGGGCAGTATGCATGGCATTAGGCGACATAGTACATTGATTAGCAGTGGGGGCGGCATCAGCATGGGCAGTATGCATGGCATTAGGTGACATAGTACATTGATTAGCAGTGGGGGCGGCATCAGCATGGGCAGTATGCATGGCATTAGGCGACATAGTACATTGCTAAGTAGTGGGGGCGGCATCAGCATGGGCAGTATGCATGGCATTAGGCGACATAGTACATTGATTAGCAGTGGGGGCGGCATCAGCATGGGCAGTATGCATGGCATTAGGTGACATAGTACATTGATTAGCAGTGGGGGCGGCATCAGCATGGGCAGTATGCATGGCATTAGGCGACATATTACATTGCTAAGCAGTGGGGGCGGCATCAGCATGGGCAGTATGCATGGCATTAGGCGACATAGTACATTGATTAGCAGTGGGGGCGGCATCAGCATGGGCAGTATGCATGGCATTAGGCGACATAGTACATTGATTAGCAGTGGGGGCGGCATCAGCATGGGCAGTACGCATGGCATTAGGTGACATAGTACATTGATTAGCAGTGGGGGCGGCATCAGCATGGGCAGTATGCATGGCATTAGGCGACATATTACATTGCTAAGCAGTGGGGGCGGCATCAGCATGGGCAGTATGCATGGCATTAGGCGACATAGTACATTGATTAGCAGTGGGGGCGGCATCAGCATGGGCAGTACGCATGGCATTAGGTGACATAGTACATTGATTAGCAGTGGGGGCGGCATCAGCATGGGCAGTATGCATGGCATTAGGCAACATAGTACATTGATTAGCAGTGGGGGCGGCATCAGCATGGGCAGTACGCATGGCATTAGGCAACATAGTACATTGCTAAGCAGTGGGGGCGGCATCAGCATGGGCGGTGGGCAAGGGAGAGCCAGTGGGTTTATGCTTTAGCATAGGTGCAAAGTTAGAGTTAATAGAAGTACAATTGTTTGTGGCATCCATGAGGCCTTGTTTGTTGGTATGGGCATTGGGAGACTGTTGTAACGTTGCCTTCGAGTGAGTGGCATTATCAGTGCTGTGGTTTGCCTTAGTGAAGCAGCGTGTGGTGCTTAGAGGCTGGCTCCTCACGCCAACCCTTGTATTCCGGTACCCTATGTTCGGAGTGTAGGTGAGAGGAATGCTAGGCAGGGTGCGTGATCGTAGTCGTGCATTCCTGTGTTGGCAATGCGTGTTGCGCATAGCAGTGACCTGGGTGGGAGCACGTGGTAGGTGAGACTGATAGGCGAGAAGGCTGGTGGCCTTACCTTGTGTTGGCCTGTGCGTGCCTGGAGGCACCATCCGCATCGTCCAGCAGCGGGCACTCTACTGCCATCTAGTCAATCTCACCCAATTACACCCAGGTTTCACACTAACCACCCATGGCAAACCTCTACTTAGCCACTCTCAAATTAACGGCCACACTCGCCTTGCTCCACCACAACAACACCACCCGCCACAAACCTCGACCACAATCACACCCAACCCAACATCCCTCATACACCTCGACTATGGGTTTTTTCGAGGCCCAACATATTGACCAGCCTAACGGCACCCTCAGCCCCATAGAATGGATCCGCCGATTTTCTGCTCCGCCCACTCCCTGGAACCCATGCACATTGAAAGACAGAAACCTGCGACTCGGCTCTCGGTTTATAACCCCCAAGACACTCGCCAAAAGACACTCCCCTCATCCCGCGCACAATCAAGCTAACACCGCTCAAATTTTGAGCATCACCTAAACAGCCCCCTTGAGCACCTCTGAACAGCCACTGATCAAGGGCGCCCTCATCAATGCCCGCTCCCTGGTTGCTTCAACTCTGCCAACAACCTGTACTTCCTGGCTATCACTGAAACCAAGCAGCAGGCCCAGCTCTATCCCTTGCCATCCCAGAAGGTTATTCAATACTAAGGAAAGACCGGGACATAGGTAAAAGAGGAGGAGTAGCCTTCATCACCAAAACATCCCTTGGCCTTAGATTAACCCCACCGCCTAGCTTCCGGTCTGCAGAACTTCTGTCAGCCAAGCTCCAACTCTCTGCTACACAAACGGTATTATTACACCTCCTCTACAGACCTCCAGGCCCCATCACCACATTTGAGGAAGAGATATCTGACCTCTTGACCACCAACACCAAAACAGGATCTCAAATTATCCTTCTTGGAAACCTCACCTTGGTCTCGGCGACCCAAACGATGCCAATGTGCTCTCCCTGAAAAGCACCATCTCCCAACTGGGGTTCAAGCTCAGAATCACAGACCCTACCCACAACAAAGGCAGGACCCTGGACTGGCTAGCGGATCTCAACTGCTCTACGACCATCACAAAAAACAAGCAAACTGCATGGTCTGACCACCATGCCATCTCCTTCTCCATCCAAGGGAAATCACAACCAAACACTCCTACACCCATCATCCCTCAAACCCTCACCAGAAATAACCGCAACATTACCTTACAAAACCTCTGCCCACTCATAGACAACATCCTTACCCCTACAAACTACGTTAACCTAGATGCAGAGAAACTTGCTGACCTGTACAACAAAACGTTAGAATCAGCAGTAGACACTATCGCTCCACTCAAACTCACCAAAGCCAAACCGGCAGCCCACATGAACAAATGGTTCACACCAGAGCTAAAAACTGCCATCCTCAAGGCCAAAAAAGAGACATATGACAACAGAATTGAGAGCGCCAAATCTAAAACAAAAGAGCTTTTCAATATCCTCAGGGAACTGGAACCGCCCCCCCCCCCACACTGGCAGAAACCTGCGTAAAAGATGCAGACTGGTGTGAGAGGATTCAAAAAGCCTCGCAGACAAAATCACCATGTTACAATCCAAAATCGAACAGAAAAAGCTTAGCCTATCCAAAAAAACAAACCATCCACCGTCCACCACTCCCAAAACACCCACCTACCCCCCCCTTCTCCTTCTCACCAGTATCCACTAAAGAAGTAGAAAGCATCATCAAGGGCCTCAAACCCTCCAGTTACCAAGGGGACTCATGCCCAGCTCCCATCATCCAGGAAGACGCCAACATTCTGGCTCCCTTCATAACAGCCCTTATCAACGCATCCTTCAAATCAAGCTCAGTGCCTAGCAGCCTCAAGGAGGCCTGGGCCATGCCTAATGTAGACCTAATCTAGACCCCAATAACACAACCAACTACAGACCAATCACCACCGTTCCCTACATCCTAAAGATCCTAGACAGAGTGGCCTACCTGCAAATACAGAAGCACCTGGAGGACAACAACCTCCTGGGTCTCAGACAATCCGGCTTCAGGCCAAGGCACGGAACAGAGTCAGCCCTACTGGACCAAAAAATCCAGATGGACGAGGCAAAGGACAAGGGTAATCTAGCCATTCTCTTACTGCTAGATCTATC
The DNA here is from genome assembly GCF_040938575.1 of Ambystoma mexicanum. NCBI lineage: Eukaryota > Metazoa > Chordata > Amphibia > Caudata > Ambystomatidae > Ambystoma > Ambystoma mexicanum. Next base: position 1,647,461,365 of record NC_090937.1, read on the forward strand.
AGCAGCCTTCGACCTCGTCGACCATCAGATCCTCACGGAACATCTGATGACCTCAGCGGCCTTCTCTAACAAGGCGACTGCCTGGATCCAGTCCTTCCTAGCCAACCGAACCACTCGGGTCTTCTCCCCGGGGGCCTCAGCACTCCCTGTCCCCATCACCAGTGGCGTCCCTCAAGGCTTGTGCGTCTCGCCGACCCTATACAATATCTTCACTAAGCTATTGTTTGACCGCCTAGATAACCTGGGTGTCACATACACAAACTATGCTGACGATACCCAGGTTCTCATCACCCTATCAGGGTGCTACGATGAGGACTCCACCAGAATCCGCAATCTATATTTGGAGATCCGAGCCTGGATGGCAGAGCACGGTCTATGCCTCAACAACGAGGAAACTGAGCTCCTTCTTGTCGGCTCCCAACCACGGCTAAACAAACTAGACCCCTGTTACGCATCCATCAACATAGACGGTAACCTAATCACAGTAGCCAAAGAAATTAAAACCCTTGGGGTTTATCTAGACTCTACTCTCTCGCTCAAAAGACAGGTAAATGCCACAGCCTCTTCCACAGCTTACACAAATAAGCTTATCAGCGCCTGCAAACCTTTCTTATCTCCCTCCAGTTGCATTACTCTAGCCAGAGTGTAGTGCTCTCAAAAATGGACTACTGCAATACACTCTTTCCCGGCACGTCAGAACGCAACCTGAACAAACTACAGGTGCTCCAAAATAATGCCCTTAGAGCCTCCCTCAGTATCCCACGACACGCCCACATCTCGAGCATCAGGCAAGATGCTCACTGGCTCCCTGTACGAGACAGAATCACTCTCAGATCCCTCGTCATTGTCCATAAATGCCGCTCCAATGATGCACCCAAATACCTGGCAGACAAGTTCCACAATCACACATCAACTAGACCAACCAGAACGCCATACTCACATTGCCTTTCCGTTCCCAAATTCTCCCTAAAAAAAGCAGCTGGCGCTAGCTTTCCGGTCCTAGCTGCCAAACTATGGAACGCTATGCCACTAAACCTTAGAACAGAACACTCCTTTTGGACTTTTAGAGCCAAAACTAAAACATGGCTTTCCAACAAAAAACTCTGCTTAATGTACTTCCTCTCCGCATGTCCTTGTCGACCATCTTGTAACCTAGTCTACCACACGTATTGTTGTTATTTCACAGTCTGTATTGTATATTTTTGCCATGTTGTAACTGTATCTAAGTCTCCGGCGCCCGGTTACCCCAGGGTTCGGCGCGCGGTACAAATAAAGAAACTAAACTAAGAGCAGTAACAGTAAAAGTGTGAATACCTAAAAGAATCCTGAAAGTAAAGTTCCCATTGAGAAAGCCATACTTGCATAGAGTACGATATGAAGGACATTTGAATGAAATCTCGGAAGAAGCATGAAAACTGAGCAAAGGAGCAGATTGGTGAAGTCACATGAAGCAAGACTGATACACCTGGAGGAGATGCAGAGGTGAGAGAATGCAGATATTCTATAGGCACTAAGAAAGAAGCATCGAAGATGAGCAACAATTTGGGCTCGCGATATAGATGTTCATGCTACAGAAAAGATTAAGCTATCAAGCCATTTTACTCATGTCCAGATGCAAAGAAATGCAAGCAGATGAAGTATTCTTAAGGCTGGCTATGTATTGAATAGATTGCTGCAAGCGCCAAACTATAATGTATAGGAGCAGATGAACTATGGACGATTCCACTATGCATTTTAGCAGAGCTGGACCAGAAAAATGAAAGCTTTTACAGCATGTTGCAGTTAGAAAAACAATTGAATCACATGAGTGAATCAAAGAAAGGCGAGGCTGGACCACCACCGAGAAGCCAAGGCCATCTTAGGCCTTGATAACTAGACAGTAGCTAACGAACGTGTGAAAGAACAAACTCCTACACAGAAGACGTGCATGAAAACAAGGAAGATGTTAGAAGATCAATAAATAGTAGTATTTTAAATGCACCAAAGCTATAAATCATGGTCTTCAGTCATGTGGATGGGTGAAAATGAATAATCATGATGAACCACACCTACGCTGGGAGACAGAGCATTCCTCGACTCCCTCATTTTCTCAGAGCAAGAGAACATTTCCAAGGCCGAGTTCAAAGTCTTAATTGACATGCAGACTGCAAAGGTGGTGATGGGTGACATGCTAATTAGTGGGAAGCTATGATCAAGACCAACCCACTGGCACCTGGTGTCCAGCCTGCGTGCTGCTAGCGTAGGTGGAAAAATACTGACGAATGTAAAAATACCAACCAATTATAGGGGGTCGCGTAGTTAAGAGCCCTGTAGCATGTGTAACCAATGGGACGTCATGTATTTAATGACATCCAGAGTGACCTGTTTAAGGGGAGGGCTTAGTTTCCCCACCTGAAACAAGAAACCCTATCACTTTCTCAGACCCACGTAGGTTGATGTCAGCAGTGACACGTTTTTAGCATAAAAGGGTACTTTTTATTAAATTAATTTAGATCATGCTGTGAGACATCCGCCGACATCCATTGTACTCCCTGTTTTCGATAATTGACATTAAAACTGTTGACTTTTGCCTACTTTCTGATTATTAATGTTTGAGTACATCTTGCATTCCCATCCATCTAAAAGTATTGCTACCTCATCTTAAAGGGCTAGGTCGATAACCCCCAGTTCAGATATGTCAAAAATTCTTCAAGCTCTTCTCTACTTCCACACCATACTCCAAAAATGTCATCGATAAATTGCACTTCATTTTTGATTTATTTGTTCAAATGCTGATGCCCAAGTATATTTGTGGATTCAAATCAATACATAAAAGTGTTGGCATAGACTGGCGCCATAGTGCCTCCCATTACCGTTCCCGATATTTGAAGATAGAATGACTGGTTGTATTAAAAAAAGGAATTAAGAGAAATAAAATTCAGTAGTATCATCAAGAATTCTTTAGACGCTCCTATCGATTCTTCTTGCAAAAGTAGCCAGTCGACTGGTTCTCGCCCTAAATTGTGTGGGATGCTGGTACACAGACTGTTAACATCAATTGTGAAAAGAATGTCATTCTCCATGAGCTGGAGCTGGGGCCTCATTACGAGTCAGGCGGTAGCCATGCCGGTAAAACCAGCAGGCTGCTGCCGGACGCATGGGGATTTACCGGCTCCGGACTTGCCGGAATCACCGGTGCATTACAGCCCTGGTGGTCTGGTAATTCCGGAGCCGGCATTCCGTTACTCCCCATTGCCGTAATTTCCCATAGGACTCCATGGGAATGGGGGCAGTGGAAACACCGGCACCATGCAGTAATGGAGCCAGTGTTTCCACGTCTGTGTGCGGCAGGTGGCGTACGCCTGCCAGGTCAGACCTGGAGCGTGTAACACCATGCGGCCACATAACTTGGAGTTAGCCAATCCGGAAAACAGACCCAGTACGGTTTTACCACCACCGTTAAATCCGGACCAGCTAACACAAAATGATGCCAAAAATCTGTAGAAAGTGAGTAGTGTCCTTCACAAATGTGGGAGTTTTCTGTATAATAGGCTGCCAAAAGTAGTCAATGTAAGTTCGGCGAGGTTGTAGAATGCTCCCTGTTGCTGCTTTGGGTCTGCCCCGGGGATTGTCTAGTCTTTTGTAGATCTTTGTGGTGTTAACAAACATGATTTAGTGTTGTGCGTTATCCATTCCATTTCTTCAGTCTTATTGAGAATACCTTCTAGGTCTTGTTTCATTTCCATCGCAGGGTTGTTTTCCATTGTGTCATATGTGCTATGATCCATTAGTTGTTGCATACATTCTTGATTATGTTCTTCTGTATCGAGAATCATGATTGCTCCTCCTTTGTCGGCAGGTCTGATAGTGATAGTTGCATCCGAAAATAGGATTTTTATTTGAGAAAGTTCACCTCTATTTAGATTGTGAGTTTTTGGACTTCTGAATTGGATTTTCTTTATGTCAGCCAATACCATTTTATGGAATATTTCAATTGATGGTATAATAATTGGCGCTGAGAAAGTGCTTCTAGGCTTGATCTCAATATGTTAGTTGTCTTGATTTTAGGTTCTGTAGGTGTCGGTAGTTCAGCAAATAATACTTTTAGCTTCAGTTTGCATATCAGTTTGTGTACTTCTACTTGTGTATTAAACTTATTACTACTATAAGTCGGTACAAATTTCAGACCTTTCTATAGAGTTCTAATTTCGTGATGAGATAAAGATCTTTTGGATAGATTCACAACTAATTCTGTTGAGTTTGAAACCGAGTTAACATTCCTTGACTTCTTCCTTTTCCCCGTCCTCGTCCCTTTCCTCTTTGACTTAAAAAAAGAGTCACTTGTCATCAACTTCGTGGAAGTCGTTGTTCGGTTTGTTGTGTATGAGGTACTAGCTGTCTTGCTGTTTCCTTATTGGTTTTCACTAGGTTCAGTAGTTTCTGATTCTGAACTGCTATTATCAGTTGATGTTTTGTTAGGTCGAGGACCTTGAAACTGATACTTGTCTGCCCAATGTACACTTCATTGTTTAAGTAATCATAGGCATCATGTTAGAATTTTCGAACTTTACATGCTTCCAGATCTAGTTTGTATCCCTTGAGTTGATATCTGGTAGAATCTAAGCAAAGGATCCAACATCAGTTATCTCAGTGATTTCTTTGGATAGTGTTTCAATTTCTTTTTCTAGTTGATCAATGTTACCCGATAGTTCTTTTATGGTCAGCAGAATTAGATCGAGAGAACAATTATTGAGTATCTGTTCCCACTTGGCAACAAGGTCTTTGCTTTCTTTGCATAATGTCGGCCGAATTGGAACTCTCAAATCTTTGGAATCCTTTGTGCTTTGTAATATCGGCTTAGTGTTACAGCATGCAGCTTTCTGTTGATTGCCTTCCCGATTGTATATTCCAACTGTTTGATTTTACTCTGTGGATCAATGTTAGTGATAGACTGTGTTCTTTCTTCAATCAGACCTAAAATGGCATCTGCTTCTTCGGCTGAAAAGTCAAGTGTGATGGCTCGATTATCTGTCAAGTGGTCAATTTCTTCATATGACATTGTCAGCATGCGTGCACTCAAATCGTACACGGATGTGAAACAATAAGACTGGGGAGCAGTGAGTGTGCACAGCGATGGTAATGATTTCTTAAATTAGGACAAAAGTAGGTTACGTCTCTGCATGGGGTGCAAACCCAGTAAAAAGGTGCCTCAGTGAAAAGCACTCAAAAATTGCAACAAGAAAAAGGACCTTGGCTATGAAGCTAGTGGTGTGGGTTGCACACCCAATATCCACATAGGTGGTTTGTAATTTGTCTTTGTATTCAATAACCAGTAATTCAAGTCTTAAAACGTCGACTTAATTTATTCACTAATAATAATGTTCTTAGTCAGTTACTCATTCATAGGTTATAAGTAGATGCGTGATAGTGCCAGTGCATTCCGGACATTAATGTCCTTCATCAGGGCCTGTTTAATCCTCCAATTAGGTCGGATCATTGTAAGTCATTATACAAAATAGAATCAAAATTACATATAGAACAGCAATTTACATATGAACCATAAAATTCAAAGCATGTCACGTCAGGAGCAGGTGAAATATGAGAGTCCACATATACAAAATCATTATGAATTAATCATAGTTTAGCACCAGCATAATTAAATGGTAAACACATTATATCACATTAATAAGTCACTGTGATTGAAGGATTAGATGCCCTCACCCCAGGAGGGATGAATGAGAAGTGGGACTTAAACTGCTTTTTTTAAACACACCTATTAACCTTGAGATGAATAACTATGGGCAGAATCAAGTGACTGGTACTAACAATGGACAAGTTATAGGATATCCACTACACACCCTTGTGGAGTATTCTATGAGAATTGACTTAACATAACAGATAGCGCCTCCTTATCCTTTGAGTAATATACTCCCTCAACACATCGTGATTGATGAATGTGTGATGGTGAAAATGTAATTATCTTAACAGATTGTACCTTCATACTCTTTTAGCAATACATTCCCTCATCACATTGGGATTGATGGATGTATGATTGTTGACAATGTTTTGAAAACAACATAATGATTATTTGATACCATGTGATCGCAGGAGTCTTTGAGATGAGCAATTGTACTGTACAAGTATGTTTTCTTTTTTTGTATTCTTAATTAACTCAATTACTTCTTCTTTTTCCCTGAATTCAGATGACACATATAGGACACTTGGTTATTCCAACCAGTAGTCACTGATATCATTTATACGAATCACCTCATTGGTTAGCACTTTAACAGTCGAGCTGCAGCATCGCAGTGTGACCTGTACGCGCAGCACCCCGATAACCTATCTACTACGCAAACCTTTGAAACAGAGGTTTTGGACCACTGTTCTTTGACCTGGGAACATAGTTGCCGGGATACTTAATGTTATGTTATGTGTATTTATCAAGTACACGATCGCTCCAGGGCATCTTGGTGCTGAAATGCGGGGGAGAGCAGCAATGGCCACGCTAGAATAACACAGTTAGTTTTCAAAGAGCAGCGGAATGAGAGACGGTCAGCCGTAGCCCGCAGAGTGAGAGGCAGATCATTCCAAGCCTTCGCTGCTACCACCGAGACGGCATGACCACCTATCCGTGATAGTCTGATCTGAGGGACAGACAGCAGAAAAGCAGACTGGGAGCAGAGAGAACGGGTAGGAACATACTGAGAAAACCTTTCTTGTTGGTATTCCGCTACCAGTTTATGGAAAGCACGATGTATGATGTTCATAGATTTGAAGAGAATCCGCTTCACCTCAGGGAGCCAACAAAGCTGTCTGAGGAGAGAGGATAGGTGAGCCCATGGCGGAGGATGCAGAATAGTTCTGACAGCAGCATTCTGGAGCATTTGAAGTCAATTAATGAGACAGAGTGGCTAGCCAAGATAAAGTGAGTTGCAGTAGTCGGCCATGCTAAAAACAAGTGCAGCAACCACTGAGGCATGGAACTGATAAGGAATGAAGAGAAGAACCTTCCTTAGAATACATAGTTTAAAATGGCCCGGTTTGCAGACCGCCACAACCTGCTCAGCCATGGATAGAGAGGCAGAGATCTTTACCCCCATATCTTTTACTGAGACCGAGGGCAGGGGGAAGGGGCCAAGGGAGGTGGGCCAAAAGTCAGGGGTCCAAAAAGAAAGTGGGCTGGTAGTACCCACTACAAGAACCTCCGTTTTGTTTCTGTTCAGTTTAAGCAAGTTAAGTGCCATCCATTCACTTAGATCCACCAAGCAACTCCTAAGCCGTGCCGCAGTGTCTGCTCGGGTGAGGGCCAAACGAACCAGAATCTGCGTGCCATCAGCATAGGAATAATAGCTAAAACCATGCGAACAAATGCGAAACAAAAGACATCTAATATATATGTTAAACAGTATAGGCGAACGGGCGGATCCCTGTGCGACCCCACATGTCAGAAGTACCAGTTTAGAGCAGAAGGTAGGGAGAGAGACCGATTGGGAACGGTTGGGCAGGAAGGCGGAGAACCATGCTGCAGACAAATCTAACAAGAGAACCTCACCAACACTGCCCAGGTCAACCAGGTGGGCTAGGTCGTCAGGTAACTTGACTCTGAACTGCATACCTAGTAAACAAACACAACGTTCAACGCATGAACGTTTTATATTTATGAGTTCGAGTTGGTTTCGTACAAATCAACCCAATAATACAAAAATTCTTAGTACTTTCTCTACGTATGATGCCACTTTAATAGGACCACGTCTTTTAGAGAATCGTTTCTGTGTATCCACAGATAGGTATGAACGAGGTTGCACCTTTCCAGGATGGCCGCCCGCATTCCGCGTGAAGCTTTCCATTTGGTTTCCTTGACAACCGCTCGTTGTCATTAGCATCCCTCACTAGTTGTCGCGTGTTCCGCGGCACCCATCAGCAGACGCGCCACTGAATCCCTCACGTAAACCCAGAGACCTCCAATTGAGCAATCACTATGTGGCTCAACATTATGCACATGCTGCTCAACTTGATTAATCACACGATGGGACATCACAATGAGTTGTATATTCTTGCGTACAGCAGCAGTGGAACACCATATTTTGCACGGGCAACGCCGCGTTCCATCAGTGAACTTCACTGTAAGAACATAGCTCACAACCCTGGTAAGGATGTATTCACGTTTTCAACCTGAGCACTGTTTAGCAAGATTCGAGTTTTAGTTTTATTGTTTAGCCAATGTCCATCTTTACAGAGATTCTCGCCCTCACAGAAGCATAAGCAGGTTAGTTAATGTTCCACCGCAGTGGTTTTTGGTGACTTACCTAACATCATTCAAACTAAAGGATATCCCTTTCATCCTCTCCTTTTCACCCCCACCCTTTTGATCAGCCTTCTCCCAACGTACGTATTATCATATTACAGTGACTTATGTTTGTGATATAATTTACTTACCATTTAATGATGCTGGGGCTAAACTATGATTAATGTGGACTCTCATATTTCACCTGCTCCTGACGTGCCATGCTTTGAATTATATGGTTCATATGTGACTTGCTGTTCTAGGTGTAATTTTGACTCTATTTTGGATAATGACTTACAATGATCCGACCTAATTGGAGGATTAAACAGGCCCTGGTGAAGGGCATGAATGCCTGAAATGCACTGGCCCTATCACGCATCTACTTATAACTTATGAATGAGTCACTGACTAAGGACATTATTATTAGTGAATAAATGAAGACAATGTTTTAAGACTTGAATTACTGGTTATTGAATACACAGAAACATTACAAACCACCTACGTGGATATTGGGTGTGCAGCCCACACTGCTGGTTTCCTAGCCAAGGTCCTTTCTCTTTTAGCAATGTTCAAGTGCTTTTCACAGAGGCACCTGTTTACATGAATGTCGACGCCCTCTTTGTATGGTCATGACTTGTAAGCCGGTGCTGAGGTCTTGCCACAGCGCAATCTTCTCGTCTTGCTGGAAGCAGTAATGATCAAGCAGTGCATGCCTGCATTCCATCTTGGACGGGCAAAGTCTTACTATTCAGCCCTGCTGTAAATGGATTCTTAGGTCTGACACCATTCTGCTGAGTATTTCGACAGCCTGGGTAATTGGGATTTAGGAGTATGATGAAACTTTGATGAAGCCATGCTGTAGGCTAGAGAGCTGGAAAGCATGTCATGGGCCTTCGAAGCCCGCTGTGTAGGCTTCAGGCTGTGTGTCCATCTGCTAGCTTAAAATGTTAGAAGTATATCATCTGCTTATATGATATCTTACCTCACGATAGTGTCGTGATAATCAGCAATTCAGCTTGCATGTTCTTTGAGCTGGATCCATTCCTCATGGCGCTAGCACAACTTCATTCTGTGACAAAGTCCCCCATTAAATTAAAGGGAGACTTCTAGAGGCGGTAACAGAGGAGGTGCGGTACCTCCCGAAAACCAGCGGGTAATATTCTTGGGGCAGTATTACCTCCCATGGAGGGCCTTTGTTGGCAGTCCTATGCCATCTCGTAGAGCATTGTACCCTCTTCCCATCCAACACTCATCGAGGTGGGAGACTTTAACGGCCTTCCTGAAACACAGAAAATGCTCTCAGGGCACCTCCTAGCAGGCCAAGCCGCTGCAAACGGTGGTGTAGAAGTTTGCTCAGAGCAGTGCCAGAGGTTCCGATTTATTCAAAACCTCCCACCCATCACTTTTTTTTAGTTTTAAGCCACTGCCATCTGCATAGGGTTCTATGTTCACTCTTCAGCAGTGTTTTGGCGAATTCTTTTTTTTTAACCTCGTTAACATTGTATTCTTTTAGGGGGGATTCCCCCTACCTCCCCTACCTTATTAAATTTACACTATTCCCTGACCCCCCATCACTTACATACCCTTACCCAACCCCCCTATATTTTTTGTATATTTTTTGATGAGTGTTTTCACAAATCATTTCTCGGCAAGCAACCTATTGAAAAAACACTGTTGATGAATGAACGTTGTACCCTGTCTGTGTGCATGCTCAGATGAAAACTAGAAGATGGCAGACGGGCTTGTTAAAACTCTTCACCATTCAAACTACAACATCAATGAGGACACACCTGCAGGCCCTAACATGCATATTGGCCCAAAGGGAGAACCTGCTGAAATATAAAAGGAATGCCCCAGGAAGGGGATGTGAGGGCATTTGCAGAAAGTCAGAGTTTGGAGCAATTTGGTGACTCTGGGAGGGAGTGAATCTGTAGGATGTTAGAAATTACGAGATGTTGCAGGGTGCTACTGGAGTGATAGCAGGAGCAGGAAGGAACGAGACGAGGGCGCACCCTTATCCCAAAGAAGGGGGTGGAAAGGAGACCTCAATAAGGAGGGCATACACCCATCGCGCGATGTGGAACAAGCATGTGGCATGGCATTCAGGAGTGTCAGGAATAGGAGTAGAGAGGAGGTGCTGAGGATGGTAGGGTCTTTCTGCAACTTGAGGCCGAGACACATCGACCTCTACAAGACCTGTCAGTCGGCTGGTGGTTTTCGTATCCCACCATCACCCGAGAAAATGCTGCAGGAGTCTGAAAAGAACAATGTAGACTATGAGGGACAAGGAAGGGCCCTGCAATCGGGCGAACATCACAAAGAGACCTTTAAGAGTGTGAACATTTGCTCTTGTGGTATAAGAGGCTCAGAACTGTGCAAAGGACCCTAGTGAGGAGGAACAAATAAGTCCTAGAGTTTACAAGGTTCCCCGCAGATTATATAAAGAGAAACCTTCCTGACCAGTCCTGGTCCATGAAGAACACATTATTTTGTTATCAGGAACTAGCAAACAGTTTGAAGAAGCTGTTGAAGAACATTTGGGAATGAAGTGGTGAACTTAAGACAACCATAGACATGGGGAATTAGGCTAGAGTTCTGTTCAAGTCCCACAATTATTTGGGTTGTGTAGAGTGACCCATTGAAAAGAGTGAAGCTCCTTCATTCCTTGCCGCAGGCCTCGTTTGGTCTCTTGGTCAATATCCATGAACTTGCTTGAGAGCTTGATGTCTGAGCAGGTGGGAAGAACCTATGTAGGTGCACTGTGCTGTTTCCAGCAGCTAAAATGCTCAGCAATAGGGACTTACCTGGACATTTGATATGTGTAAGGGAGGGAGTCATCTATGGATAGTAGTACGAAAAGTAAACCCAACCAGAGAGGGGGGGGATTGTGTAGTAGCCGTATTAGTGGCAGCGGGCACATGAAGGGTGTCGGGCTCTGCCCCTCCAATGATGAAAGCTGAAGGGGAAAGAACACCACCAGGTACTCCACTTAAATAAAGCAATGACACGCTTTGCCTAAGCCATGAACTGTGCAGGGGACAATGGGGCGCACATACTAGGGCACCTCATGATCTCAGGTGCGTTGATATGTAATGAGGGTTGCAGAGTGGTGGCTTTAGAAATAGAAATAAGCGGCAGGGCACCTGCTTCTAGTCATTGCTTGACAAGGGCATTTGGTGATCACCCGTGCCACTAAGTACAAGGAAGATGGATCCAAAAGGGGTCATCATTGCGTGAAACCCGAAGCCTCATTTACGCACAGAGTGAGGGTGAGGGCACAACAGCTTGCATGAGGACACAGGAATGCTGCTTATTGAATACCATGTGGGGATGGTACACTGGTACATTGACCCTTCAGAGCATTACAGGGACAAATAATGCCAAACTAGATGGGTCATACTGATGATTTAATTCTAAAGAAGGGATATAGGGACAGCTACTGGGCATCTACTGGGCAAGAGCAGCACTGTTAATCATCATCCTTCTCACCCCCCTTTAAGGACACCTTTACACACCCCTTCAATAACACCTTTACAGTGGGTAAATCCAGAGACGCAGCTTGTGCCAGGAAGTCTGACCTTCGCCGTGCGAAAGAAATTTCTGCTTAACTTAACCCCCTGTTTATGCCACAGGCACTGTGGAGCCTCGGAGGCCCTGACGAGAAGGGTATGCAAAGCCTACTGCACAAAATGTGTGTGGTGGGGGAGACATGCAGGCCGCAGCCCCCTCCTAGCTGGTAGCAATTAATCACAATAATAGGGAACTAGCTAACCCTTCTGCAGCCTCCTCCTCCTCCCCTCTTCCTTCCCAGGCCCTCTGCAACATACTGGACACTCACTTCAGAACAAAGACTTTGGACATCCTGAACACCCTTTCCACCCTCTCCCACAACCCCTCCCACCCTCCTTCCTCCTCTCTCTCCTCCTTCTCCTCTGTCACACCTGATGGGGTCATCAGAGTTGTCTGCTCTATGAAGGTCTCTTCTAATCAGGTTTCTCTTTGCTCCTTTAGAACCATCAAGGATAACATTGGCTCTCTTGCCCCTGATTTTGCTGATTTCTGCAACCACTCTTTTGCTACTGGATATTTCCCCTCCTCCCTCAAGCACTCCCTTGTGCGCCCCCTCCTAAAAAAGTCTTCAGCAGACCCTATTTGTCCAGCTAACTACTGCGTACTTCTATCAACCCCTTCCTTGGCAAACACCTGGAGAAGCTGGCCTTCCCGCCAATTACCTCACACACTGAACTTGTTGATGGTCTCCATGACCATTAATCTGGATTCTGAGCATCCAGAGGCACAGAAACTGCTCTTCTGAACACCTGTGAAGGGGGGGGGATTCTAACTCCCCATCTGTCCTCATTCTACTTGATCTCACTCAACCTTTGACATGGGCAACCACTCCATCCTCATAAAATGGCTCCATGATACCCAGGGTATCTCAGAATGGGCACTGGACTGGTTGACCTCCTTCCTAACTGACAAAATGTCCAAGGTTACTCTGGGCACCTTCTTCTCACCTACCTCCTTCTCCACCTGTGGTGTCCCCCAGGGCGCCAACCTCTCCCCCTGGCTCTTTAACAATTACCTTGCCCCACTGGCACGCATCATTTCTTCCTTCTCCCCCAGATCCCAGTGCTTCACATATGACACTCAAGACTTCTTCAAACTTCCAGCTGACCCTCTTGCTTCTTCCATCATCCCGGACTGCCTATCTGCTATCCAGTCTTGGTGCACTTCCAATGATCTCTGCCGCAAGGCCATCAAGACAGTGACCCCTGCTCCCTCTTTCTTCCCCTCACTCTGGCTCTCGCCCTTCTCTTTCATCCAAAGCCAAAAACCTTGTTGTCATCTTTGACCCCCCTCTCTCTTTCCTCCCTCACATTTAGGATGTTGCCAAGAAGTCCAACTTTCAACTCTTCCTTCTCCAAGGAATTCTCCCTTTTCTCACTTTCCCCCAGAAGCTCAATGTTAGCAGACCCCTGGTTCTCTCTAGGCTTGGCTACTGCAACAGCCTACTCTTGAATCTATGCTTTTCCTCTATACAACCCCTCCAGTTAATCCAGAAAAGGGCAGCAAGACTTATCCTTGGCCTCAAGCCCAGGGACTGCATCTCTCCTGCCCTAAAAACTTCTCACTGTCTCCCGGTTACTACACGGATTGTTAAGACGGATTTCTGAACTCTGTCCTGGTGGCGCAGAAGTTCAGAAGGCCAACCTAATTGCTTGGAACAGGGTAACCTCTGGACAAGCCAGACCAATCAGGGTAGCGATCGCGGCAGTCAAGACTAGGTCTCAAGAGGGGTGTGGGTGACTGAAAGCCCGCAATGAGCACACAAAGCAAGGACACTTACAAACTACTCCAAACAGGTGTTATATTAAAAATATATACACATTTATTCCAAGGCCTTTAAAACAATGACCGTAGCGAGAAATCACAATACAACTCTAGTAAACCAACACATACCATACCAATAAAATATATATATAAATACAAACAAGTCTCAAGCGTTAGATGCACAAAATGTGTAGTCCACCTAAAAGGGAAGGAAAACAGGCAGTGCGAAATAATGCTTAGACCCAGTCCGCCTTCAGAGGCACCTAACTAAAAGGAAGTCTGAGCCCTACGAAGAGTGGAGCCTTGTGCTCAAAAGTACCTGCACACGCTGGTGCCAACGGGCAAAAAGGGGAGTCTCTTCGAGGGAATCAGGCAGTTCAGTTTAGTGCACAAATGAAGAAGAACAGAGTTCCGCGACTCAAGCGCAGCCTCCACTGTGGGCAGAAGCAGAGCGCGAGTACGGAAACGCGTGCTGTTTTGACACAGCGGGGAAAAGCTATGGGCTCCTGCAGGAGGGCGACCAGTTCCTAGCTATGCTACTCACCGGTCCCCGATGCAAGCAGACCTAGGCTTCTCTGCATCAGTTTCAGTCGCTGGCAGGTACAGGAGAGCAGGGGATGTCTCGTCGTCGTGTTGAATCTGCAGCAGCAGAGTTGAGTAGAAGACATCCCAAACGAAGTGGACCCGCACAGATTGTTACCACAGCAGGGCATCGGAGCGGCCGTGTGTATCTGAGCCAAATGTACACTACTCACTTCAGACCTGGGAACGCCAAGTGTACGAATCGTGTGAGAGTGACAAGGACTCGAAATACTACACAACCTGGCGGCGGTTACAGAGCAAGGATCCTGTGTAGGCTGGTCAGTCTGCTGGATGGCCCAGAGACGCTTCCGAAGGCTTACGAGCAGGAGATGGTGAAGATGCCGAGAATAGCTGTCCCCGCTATTCCAAGGGTCGAAGTACCAGTACAGGCCTTCTGGTTCGATCAAAGGTGAAAAGGGTTTCACAAGGCGACAGCAGTGCAGAGGAGCAGTCCTTCAGCGGGTCACCAGCCATTCCTCGGTTCAGCCTCTTGGTTGCAGGATACTTGGCTCCTGTATTCCTTCGTTCGTGAGAACTAAGGAGATCGACATGGTAGTGGTGTTTCCAGCCCCCTCTTATCCACGGTTCCTTTGCGCCAAAACGGAGGGGACCCAATGGGAGATCCGCTCATCAACACTCACACCATACGTGGACCTATCACGGACCACGGTGGTCCCAGGCATTCACACCACCCTAGACTCTCTGGCACCCAGGATGTGTATTGGGACCAGACATCCCAGCCCACATCCTGGAGGCACACACCAGGCATGTAGAAGCCCGCGAAAGCATCCGAGTTTCGCGGGAAAGTACATGCCCAAATAAGGAAGGCCCCGGGTCGGCACCACCTGGGGAAGGTGAAGGGAGCAAGACGATCAGCGGACAGGACAAAGGAGCCTTGTGGTCTGGCCATTTTGGGAGCCAGGCCACCATTTTGGGCTAAGCGAGAAACGTGCTTAAAACGCCAAAAGGAGCTCAAAACACAAGAAACGACCGTGAATCACCTGCACCGATCAGTTACAATCCAAAAAGAGTATCTAGGGCCTGTAGAAGGCTAGAGACCCAAGAGAGCAGTAACTTAGCTTACAGTGCCCTCTTGTGTCATGTTGCACGAAAGCCGCAACATGATAAAAGAAACTACGGAATACAGCGTTTCCCGGTACTGACTGTCTTAAGGGCATGTCAGTTTCCCCGTAAGAATGGAGCGAAAGCCCAGAGGAGTGCGGCAGAAGGCTGCACTTCTCTGGCAAAGTCGAGAACAAGGTGAAAACAACAGCAAAAAGTTTAGGGGTTGCCACATGGAAGGAAAATTACCTACAATTATGAAATCTTTCCTAACACTCGCCCCTCCCAGACTATGGACAGGGGGAACTAATTCCCCCCCTGGATGAGTCTCTTGTTCAGGTCGGTTAAACATTCTGGACAACCCATCAGCATTGCTATGTTGGACACCTGGCCTATGCTCAATAGTGAAGTCGAAGCCTTGTAGACTTATGGACCACCTAAGCAACTTTGGATTCTCCCCCTTCACGTTCATTAGCCACTTTGATATGATATGATATGATAAGGCATTTGTAACGCGCCTATACACAAGTGTTTCAAGGCGCGACGAGGCAGGGGGGGGAACAAGGGGAGACAGACAACGATCTTACTAGGGCAGGTGTCATTCAGATTGCGCAAGTGCAAGGGTAGAGGGGAAGGGAAAAGTGCATGGGGGAAAGGGAGAGGGGAAAGTGCAGTACAGGGTTATTAGCATACAGCATACAGGATAAATAACAAGGGCCAGCTGGTGGCAAGTGCGAGGTAAGTGCAGACAAGTGCTGGGAAGGGGGGCTGTATGGATACAGACACAGTCCCGTAGTGCAGGGGTTGCCGTGGAGGCAGTGCAGGGGAGAGTGGCTTGGCCGAGAACGGTGAATGGCCCAGTTGCAGATTCAGTGCAGTTTCAGTAGTATTAGCAGGGGAGAGGGGGAGAGAAAGCGGAGGCAAAGAGGAAGGTTTTGAGGTGCTTCCGGAACCGGAGGTGGTTCTCCTCAAGTTTCAGGGAGGTAGGAAGGCTGTTCCAGAGGGAGGCCCCTGCAGTGGAAAGAGATCTGCCCCCAACTCGTTGTTAGGAGAAGCGGCTGACCCTGAGGGAGTTGGAGGCGGATGAGCGAAGAGCGAAGAGCGCTCGAGAAGGAAGATATTTAGGAAGAGAGAGTTGAAGGTATTTTGGCCCAAGGCCCCAGACGGCCTTGTGGACAATGCAGAGGGTTTTGAACTTGATCCTCGCAGTCACTGGGAGCCAGTGTAGTGATTTCAATCCTGGAGAGATACGGTCCCTGGGCTTGAGGCCAAGGACAAGTCTTGCAGTCCTGTTCTGGATGAGTTGCAAAGGGCAGAGAGTAGAGGCGGGCAGATTAAGATAGAGGCTGTTACAGTAGTCCAGCTTAGAGAGAACCAGGGCTCTAGAGACAGTGAGCTTCTGGGGGAAGGAGAGGAAAGGAAGGATACCTCTGAGGAGGTGTAGCTGGTAGTGTGATTTCTTAGCTACGTCGGATATGTGAGGAGAGAAGGAGAGTGTGGAGTCGAAGATGACCCCAAGGTTTTTTGCCTTGCAGGTAGGAGCAGGAAGAGGGCCCAGAGAGGCCGGCCAGAGAGCAGCAGGGAAGGAGGGAGTGGGAGTGCCGATGAGTAGAATCTCAGTCTTACTGGCATTAAGGCAGAGGTCGTTGGCGGCACACCATTCCTGGATAGCAGAAAGACAGTCAGAGATGAGGGAAGGAGAAGAGGAGGCCGAGGGTAGCCTGAAAATGAGTTGGGTATCATCCGCATAGCACTGAAAGTAGGGGCAGAGAGCGGCGATGTGGTGGGTGATAAGTGCCAGATACTGTTTGAACAGCCAGGGAGAGAGGTTAGATCCCTGGGGGACACCACAGGTAGAGAAGAAGATGTCAGAGAGGAAAGACCCCAGTTGGACCTGGGAGGTTCGATTTGAGAGGAAAGAGGTCAGCCACGTCAGAGCCTGACCAGTGATACCGAGGTTATCACGGAGACGGTTGAGCAGGATGGTATGGTTGACAGTATCAAAGGGAGAAGAGAGATCAAGCAAAATGAGAATACATGGAATGTTAGCGTCAAGGTTCAAGAGCAGGTCCTCACGGATGTTCAGGAGAGCAGTTTCCGTGCTTCTGGCAGCTCTGAAGCCAGACTGATGGTCATGAAGACTACCAACACATTCAGCATGGAGATTAAGCTGGGAGATGGCCAGTTTCTCCAGGAGGGCTTATGGTCAGTTTGCACAGTGAAGTGGGTCCCATAGAGGTAGGGCCTCAGCTTCCTTAGGGCCCACACAACAGAGAAACATTCTTTCTCTACCGTGGACCATCTGAGCTCTCTGTCCTTAAGCTGGCGACTAATAAAACCAATAGGGTGTTCCTTACCCTTCTCATCTACTTGTGATAGTACAGCTCCTATCCCAGTGTCAGAGGCGTCCGTCTGCACGATAAAAGGTCTTTGATAATCAGGGGCCCTGAGGACAGGGGCCTGGCACAAGGAGTCTTTTAAGCCATTGAAGGCCTTCTCACACTCATCGGTCCAAGTTACCTTCTTGGGTTTCTTCGGAGTGGTGAGGGCAGTCAGAGGGGCAGCTATGGTGCCATAGTCTGCCACAAAGTTTCGGTAATACCCCGTGAGTCCTAAGAAGGCTCTCACTTGGGTCCGTGTAGTGGGGGTAGGCCAGTCTTGTACTGCTTGTACTTTACTGGGAAGAGGCTGTATCCTCCCTCCACCTACTTCATGTCCAAGGTAAACCACTGAGCCTTGTCCAATCTGGCATTTACTAGCCTTTATGGTCAAGTGTGCTTTCTGAAGAGCCTGGAGCACAATCCCGAGGTGTTTCACATGGTCTTCCCAGGTGGCACTGAAAACTGCTATATCGTCCAGATATGCAAGACAGAATTCGTCCAACCCATTCAAAACATGATTCACAAGCCTCTGGAAAGTGGCGGGTGCATTTTTCAACCCGAACGGCATTACCCAGAATTGGTAAATGCCGTCGGGAGTAGAAAACGCTGTCTTCTCCTTGGCATGTTCTGCTAAAGCTATTTGCCAATAGCCAGCAGTGAGGTCAAATGTGCTGAGGTACTTGGAGGCACCCAAAGTATCCACCAGCTCATCTGTTCGAGGCAAGGGGTGTGCATCTATCTTGGTGACAGCATTCAGAGCCCTGTAATCCATGCAGAACCTCAATTCAGAAGTGCCTGCCTTTGGAACCAAAACCACAGGGCTGGACCAAGGACTACTAGAGGGTTCAATCACCCCAAGGTCTAACATCTTGTTGACCTCGGTCTTAATATAAGACCGTACTTTGTCTGACATCCTGTATCCCCTACTTTTGGTAGGTACACTGTCTCCTGTGTCTATGTTATGTTTGCACCAAGGTGTCAAACCAGGCGACTGAGAAAACAGGGGGGAAAACTGCCTAAGCAAACTTTTCACCTCAGCCTGCTGATCAGAAGTCAGGTGAGGGGCCACTCGGACACCCTCAAAGGAGCTATCTGAAGGACCGCTTTGGAACAGGTCGGGGAGAGGTTCAGACTCCTCTTCCTCAACATCTGAAGCCAGTAGCAGTGCTGCGATTTCGACTCTTGGGACGAAAGCCTTCAGCCTATTCACGTGAAACACTTTTGGAGCCTGTCCAGGCCTTCCAAGGTCCACTAAATAGTTAACCTCACCCAGGGGCTCCACCACTGTGTAAGGGCCTGACCATTTGTCCTGTAAAGCTCGAGGCCTTATGGGATTCATGATCAGGACTTGCTGACCAGGTGTAAAGTTGATGAGGGAAGCTTTCTGGTCGTACCAATGTTTCACCAGCGCTTGTCCTGCCTTCAATTTATCACTAGCCAAGCCCATCAGAAGTACCATCCATTTTCTGAGCCCTAGCACATAATCTACTACGTTGGTAGTAACAGGGGGAGTGGGCATCTCCCATCCCTCTTTGACTATGGCTAAGTGTCCCCTTAGGATGACCGAACAGAAGTTCGAAGGGGCTGAAGCCTCCTGTGGTACCTCTCGGTAGGCAAACAGTAAGCGTGGTAATAGAAGATCCCATTTTCTTCTCTAAGGTTCTTCCAGAGCCCCAATCATGCTCTTTAACGTTCTGTTGAAACGTTCCACCAGACCATTGGTCTGGGGGTGGTATGCAGAAGAGAACTTGTAGGTGACCCCACATTCTTTCCACATAGCCTGCATATACTTCGACATAAAGTTGCTGCCACGATCCGACACAACTTCTTTAGGGAAGCCAACCCTAGTAAATATGCCAAGCAATGCTTTTGCAACTGACTTGGCAGTTACAGTTTTCAATGGGATGGCCTCAGGATATCTGGTTGCATGGTCGACCAGCACCAGGGTAAACCTATTGCCTGAGGATGTTTGCTGGTCAAGGGGACCAACGATGTCGATGCCTACCCTTTCAAATGGTATTCCCACAACTGGGAGTGGTACCAATGGAGCTTGGATGGCCGAGCCAACCTTACCAGATAACTGGCAGGAGGCACAACTCCTGCAGTGACTTTCTACTTGCACCCCCATCTTGGGAAAGTAGAAGTGCATGGATAACCTTTGCTTGGTCCTCTTAATACCAAGGTGACCAGCAAGGGGCACTTCATGCGCCAACTGCAGGAGGAAGGGTCTTACAGCAAGGGGAACCACCAACCTCCTATGGTCTCCTTCTGTAGACTCTGTGGGCTCACTATACAGGAGTCCACCTTCCCAATAAATCCTATGCGTCCCAGGAGGTTCACCCTCAAGCTGGGAGCAGGCCTGTCTCCTTAGGCCTTCAAGAGATGGGCACTCACGTTGGCCTTTACTGAATTCGTTCCTATCAGGACCTCCTTCAACTAACAAGACTTTTAGTTCAGGATGGTCGTTGGGGTCAAATACTTCAGGCATCGCCACCTCCTTGTCAGGCCCGGGCGATTGACCAACTTCCTCCACCGCAGTGGTAGGCGAGCTCGGGGGAATATTCTCTTTCCCTCGTCTTGACTTGTTTTTCTCCTTTCGCCTTGGGTTTCCCCTTCGGCTGGGGCGGCGTATTGGTCTTGGCCAATGCTGCCCGTGCTTGAGACCGTGTGTAGGGTCTGTCGGCAGTGTCTCCTACAAGCCCTAAAGCTCTGAGATCATTACCTAACAAGACCTTTCCTGGGACGTTTCTCTGAATGCTCACTGGAATCCTGACTGCTGTACCATTTAAAGTAAGATTTACAGGTATTACTGGGAACATACGGAGTGGGCCCTCAGCCAACTTAGTGGGCATCAGAGTAGCTCTGGCAACTTCCTCTGAGTCTACCAAGGTAGAATCCACTACAGTTCGACTGCACCCACTATCCCTAAGAGCTGGAGTATCCACTCCATTGATCAGCACACTGTCTTTAAAGTAGTGCTTGGTATTATCTGGAATCCTAGCATAAGCCTCTGCGACTTTAGGCTCCCAGGAACCCAGGGACACTAAAACTACCTCAGCTTCTGTCCCGCTGGGAAATGAGTCTGAGGAGAAGGATGCTCCTGTAATCTCTTCTTCCTCGTAGGAGGAGAAGGCCGGATTAGCGGAGTGGACCCCCAAAGGTTTAACCTTACACCGGGGATCCCCCTTCATGTGGTCAGTTGCTCCACAAGCAAAACAAGATCCATTGGGTCTGTTTACATAGGGAGGCTTATTGTAACCAGAGTTCTGTTTCGGAGGCTGACCTCCACTACCCTGCGAGTTCTCTTGTGTCTTACCCTTATTTTTCTTTTTGTGGCCCTTATGAGAAGAAGATTTATCAGATTCTCCACCCTCCTTATCTTTGGACTTTTTCCCTTCCTCCTGCTCACCAGGATGAGTTTTGTCCTTATGGGACACTCGATGTGACACCCATAAATCTGCGGCAATGGCCAGCTTCTTAGGATCTATCTCCTTCGAATCGGCCAAATGCTGCTTAAGCTCCGGGGAAGAAGATGCAAAAATGTGTTCCAGCATGACAAGATTTATCATGCCTTCGAAGGTAGAAACCTTATAACCTTCGACCCAGCCAGTTAAGTTTTTCAAGGACTCAGTGACATAAGATACCCAAGTACCACCTTCCTTTTTCTTATACTCTCTGAAACGTTTCAAATATTGGGCCGGAGTCTTCCCAAACTTTAAAATGAGAGTTTGCTTTAACATTGCGAAATCAGCTCACTCAGCCTTCGACATTTCCATAATGGCACTACAGCCAGAATGGGGCATTGTCAACTTGTTGAACTTCGCATGCATACTCAAACGCATTCAGCCAGTCCATAATGTCATTCCTTTCCTCATACACACTGAGCAGATCTTTCGGAAACCGTGGATGAGAGGAGGCCCCAGACCCATGTCCAGGACCCTTGGACCCATTTGCAACCTGAAGCTTGGCCAGTTCCAACTGGTGATCCCTGTCTTTCTATTTTTCTGCCTGTTCTATTTTTAGTTTGGCTATGCTGAATTCAAGCTCCTTCTGCCTAAACCGCAGCTCTTGCTTCTTGAATTCAAGCATAGCCTCCCCATCAGCACTGGCAGAGGAAACATTAGACATCTCATCCTCCCTGTCCTCGTGGTCGCGGTGGATCAGTGCAGCGGCAGAACCGTCGGTTCTACCAGTGAGAGCAGCCCCACCTCCTTCCGCACTGTCCTCAGAAGTTATAGCGTCAAGCTGCGCTTCTTGCCACGCCACGATTCTTTGGATCATATCCAATTTCGTGCCTTGAGAGGAAACCCCTCTCTCCGCACACATCTTTTTCAATGTTTCTGATTTGGAAGCATTTAAAGTTAACAAGGTATTTGTTTCCATACTGTTAGATAGGACTATGGCCTTTTTAAAGTTATACTACAGCAATTCACTATGTGTGCTGGTAGGAGTAACTTGAAATGCCTTAGTTCGTGCGCAACACTGGATACCTTCAGTTGTATCCCACCGCTGTACACCAATTTGTTAAGACGGATTTCTGAACTCTGTCCTGGTGGCGCAGAAGTTCAGAAGGCCAACCTAATTGCTTGGAACAGGGTAACCCTGGACAAGCCAGACCAATCAGGGTAGCGATCGCGGCGGTCAAGACTAGGTCTCAAGAGGGGTGAGGGTGACTGAAAGCCCGCAATGAGCACACAAAGCAAGGACACTTACAAACTACTCCAAACAGGTGTTATATTAAAAATATATACACATTTATTCCAAGGCCTTTAAAACAATGACCGTAGCGAGAAATCACAATACAACTCCAGTAAACCAACACATACCATGCCAATACAATATATATACAAATACAAAAAAGTCTCAAGCGTTAGATGCACGAAATGTGTAGTCCACCTAAAAGGGAAGGAAAACAGGCAGTGCGAAATAATGCTTAGACCCAGTCCGCCTTCAGAGGCACCTAACTAAAAGGAAGTCCGAGCCCTACGAAGAGTGGAGCCTTGTGCTCAAAAGTACCTGCACATGCTGGTGCCAACGGGCAAAAAGGGGAGTCTCTTCGAGGGAATCAGGCAGTTCAGTTTAGTGCACAAATGAAGAAGAACAGAGTTCCGCGACTCAAGCGCAGCCTCCCCTGTGGGCAGAAGAAGAGCGCGAGTACGGAAAGGCGTGCTGTTTTGACACAGCGGGGAAAAGCTATGGGCTCCTGAAAGAGGGCGACCAGTTCCTAGCTATGCTACTCACCGGTCCCCGATGCAAGCAGTCTCAGGCTTCTCCGCGTCAGTTTCAGTCGCTGGCAGGTTCAGGAGAGCAGGGGACCTCTCGTCGTCGTGTTGAATCTGCAGCAGCAGAGTTGAGTAGAAGACGTCCCATACGAAGTGGACCCGCACAGATTGTTACCACAGCAGGGCAACGGAGCGGCCGTGTGTATCTGAGCCAAATGTACATTACTCACTTCAGACCTGGGAACGCCAAGTGTACGAATCGTGTGAGAGTGACAAGGACTCGAAATACTACACAACCTGGCGGCGGTTACAGAGCAAGACTCCTGTGTAGGCTGGTCAGTCTGCTGGATTGGCCAGAGACGCTTCCGAAGGCTTATGAGCAGGAGATGGTGAAGATGCCGAGAATAGCTGTCCCCGCTATTCCAAAGGTCGAAGTACCAGTACAGGCCTTCTGGTTCGATCAAAGGTGAAAAGGGTTTGACAAGGCGACAGCAGTGCAGAGGAGCAGTCCTTCAGCGGGTCACCAGCGATTCCTCGGTTCAGCCTCTTGGTTGCAGGATACTTGGCTCCTGTATTCCTTCGTTCGTGAGAACTCAGGAGATCGACATGGTAGTGGTGTTTCCAGCCCCCTCTTATCCACGGTTCCCTTCGCGCCAAAACGGAGGGGACCCAATGGGAGATCCGCTCATCAACACTTACACCATACGTGGACCTATCACGGACCACGGTGGTCCCAGGCATTCACACCACCCTAGACTCTCTGGCACCCAGGATGTGTATTGGGACCAGACATCCCAGCCCACATCCTGGAGGCACACACCAGGCATGTAGAAGCCCGCGAAAGCATCCGAGTTTCGCGGGAAAGTACATGCCCAAATAAGGAAGGCCCCGGGTCGGCACCACCTGGGGAAGGTGAAGGGAGCAAGACGATCAGCGGACAGGACAAAGGAGCCTTGTGGTCTGGCCATTTTGGGAGCCAGGCCACCATTTTGGGCTAAGCGAGAAACGTGCTTAAAACGCCAAAAGGAGCTCAAAACACAAGAAACGACCGTGAATCACCTGCACCGATCAGTTACAATCCAAAAAGAGTATCTAGGGCCTGTAGAAGGCTAGAGACCCAAGAGAGCAGTAACTTAGCTTACAGTGCCCTCTTGTGTCATGTTGCACGAAAGCCGCAACATGATAAAAGAAACTACGGAATACAGCGTTTCCCGGTACTGACTGTCTTAAGGGCATGTCAGTTTCCCCGTAAGAATGGAGCGAAAGCCCAGAGGAGTGCGGCTCAAGGCTGCACTTCTCCGGCAAAGTCGAGAACAAGGTGAAAACAACAGCAAAAAGTTTAGGGGTTGCCACATGGAAGGAAAATTACCTACAATTACGAAATCTTTCCTAACACGGATTAAATTTAAATCCCTCTGTATCACCCACAAGGCTGTCTAGGGCCGGGGACCGCGCTATCTGCAACTTGCTCTCACTAAATATTCTCACTCTAGACCTCTACGTTCCTCTGGGACCAAGTCTCTGCGTGAGAAGTGCTTTGCTAAACAATCGGCCGGAGGCCAGTCTCTTGCTTCAGCAGGCTCCCTCCTGTGGAACAGCTTCCCCCTTGCTCTTCGTCTTGAGCCGGACCTCCTCAAATTCTGGAAGCTCCTCAAGACTTTCCTTTTCATTTCCGCTTTCCCTTCTTCCTTACTCTGCTATCCTCACAGACGCTATGCAATCATAGCGTCTGTGAGGCATTTGGTTACCAATAACCAGGGCCCTTATGTGTCCTGGGCATTGGCCTCCCACACTCAATCGCCTCAGCTTCAGCCTACGCACATCACTTCCCACCAGCCTCCACCACTGTAGAAATGCACTTACCCACTTTTAGCAGCTCAACATTCCCTAGCACTTACTTTACTTGGCACTTACATCTTCTGCTCACCCACGAGCACAGACATTCCAGCACGTACCCCCACTCCCCGCCTCCCCTCTTCTCACTCTGCACTTGCACGTTCTGAAAACTCACAAGGAATAGTAGGTTTGTCTTTATCTTCCATTGTATACATTGTTTCAATCCCATGTTACATCCCTGTTGCCCTGTGGTCGCTTTGAAACACAATTTACTTGTTATAGAAGCACTTGGTAAATGCACAATAAATAAATAAATAAACAAGACAGGTGTACTGAAAGCACGTGGAGATTGACCACACCTTCAATTGTGTTTGGGTCCCCCTGATAATGTCTAGAAAATGGCATGACTTAAATTGTGTGAACTTGCTCCAAAGCACTGTATGTGCTCCAAAGAACAGTGGTGTCGAGAGGATTTCTTGTCAGGGTGGGCCTTCAGCTTATACATAGGGCTCAAGCCAGGGGCCCCATTATTAAATATATATTTTATATATATAGTTTTGGCATTAGTATGCTCCCACATACCACTGATGATTCTTTCTAATTATTCTATACTTTTTACTGAAAGACACAATTCATGCAAATGCCCACTCCTTTTTTACTGGAGCTTAAAATTATGCACCCCCGCCCCAAATAATCTACTCTGAATTTGGCTACTTTCAGGACACTCGACAAAATTAATTGAGCGTGAAGGGCACCTGCTTCTAGTCATTGCTTGCATCAGCTTCTTGTTGTGTGCAATTTGATGAAACCTGCAAACGCAGACATTTCCATTGTCACAGTGTCGTCATTATGCCTTAGAGCAGGGTGGCCCAACTCCAAGCCTTGAGGGCGGGAAAGCTGGCGGCTTTTCGTGGTACCCATCATTAGCAAAAATCTGCATGTGCTTATAATCATTGTGTGCACATTTATCTCATGAATATTAATGAGGGTTATCCTGAAAATCCGACGTGGATCCGGCCCTCGAGGCCTGGATTTGGACAACCCTGCCTTAGAGATCTGAATGAGTGTGCCGCCACGCCCCTGTGGCAAGCACGCCTCACTACGGAAGGAAGCTGGAGCGAGCCCTTTAGTAAGAGGTGGCAATATTCAAAGCTCCAGCTTAACTGCCAAGATGAAGGCGCTGAAGGGCCCAGAGCTCTTGTAACCTGCAAGGGCGATGTCCAAAGAATCATATTTTATTTATTTATTTATTTACTAACAACCAAAGGTGTCCTCAGTGCTTCTCAACGCATGACTCCACGGACTTACCAGTAACAGCAAGGACATGCCATATCCATCGAGGGTACCCAGTACCCACTGAACCAAAGAGTGCCACGGACTGGTCGCTAGCCTGATGACGTTGGGCACAGGGCATTCTAGAGTAGAACATGAGGTCTGTGTTGACCTAATGTTGATTGGAAAAATCTTGCTGAATGTCTACGCCATTAAGGTGATCGAGGAGTCGCCAAGACACACGAAGAGTAAAGCCAACCGAGGAGGGGAGTGTTCGTGCAGTGTCAGTATTAGTGCCAGCGGGCGGTAGCAGAATGGTGGCTTTAGAAATAGAAATAAGATGAAGGGCACCTGCTTCTAGTCAACAGCAATTCTGACTCTGAAAGAGCAAAACTAGTGGAAACAAGACAAGAATGTTAACTGCAATGGAGAGATCATATCAACTCTTGCAGCTTTGTGTCCCTCCCAGGGGAGAATTGGCAATTTATGGCCTGGGGAGCAAGTAGAATTTAGTAGCCCACGGTGGTGTTCCTACAGAATACTACTAACACACACATCAACCTAACTGTGTCCCTGGAGAGGGCATAGGTCCAGAGGGTCATTCTCTTGGGTGATGTAAATGAAAGAGAGCTTTACTGCCTGAAGGCTTCCATCCAGGTTGGCATATCACATGCTTTTGGCAGCACGATCACCATTGCCCAAAGATGGAGGCTCCCAGGCCTCCCTCTATTCACATTTGGTGGGACAAGCTATGAACTATGACCTCTATCCATCATCTCGTGCATTGGACCAGGAGAATAATCATAAACATGCGTCAACATGGCTCCCATTTACACCGTTTGTACAGAACTCAAATGATGTTTTTCATTAACCGAAGGATGCAAAGCCTTTGCTATTTCAAGAATTGGCAAGTACCATGGTGAGCGAGACCTCCAGGGCAACCTGTATTGCAAACCGTGTCTTGTATATATGAAAAGGAGGGCTATGTAAGGAACTCATGGTGGCAACAGTAAAGACAGACACAAGTGATGACAGTTCAAGGGTATTTATTAAACTGTATAATGGATGAGGTAAGCACCTAATATAAACCTAAATCTAAGATGGGAACAAGTTGCGACCATCAAATAATAATAATAAGGCAGTCTTAGTGGCGTCTTGTCACTAGGACTGTCTTGTCAAATAAAATGGCCTATACTAAAAAAAAGCTATTGACAATCCTTACAGCTGATTTCAAATGGCATGTGCGATAATGTTCACAAGAAAAAGAAAGTGCTCACAAAAGTATAGCCGGGGGGTCTCCCTTCCCCACATTTTTAGCACGTGACAAGGCAGGACCTTCGAGCACAGCACACTCAAGGGCCTTGCCAGCATGAGGTTATAGTTTGTTTGCAATATATCAAGGCCTTCTGTGGTCAAGACTCTTTCACACTAACAGGGTAATTCATAGAATTTCGCAGAAAAGTGTCGCAAGCGGCTGGCGCAGAGTGTCCGCGTGCGATTGTCTGCGCCAGGCACGTGCGCTAAAACCGATTTCCGCGCACAGCGTATTCATGGATTTTAGGCTCCCAAACCAGCCGTGGCGCAGAGTATCGCAGCGACCCTGCAGCAGCGCCAGTAACGCCCCCAAGAACGCCCTCGCGCAAGGAAAAGCCATCAAAATCGCTAAATCATCGCAAAGGGCTGCGCTTACCCTGGGCCAGTTTACAGGGCTGCCAAACAAGGAACGCAAAGCGGGTAACGTGCATATCAGGGGTACGCGTGAAGTTATACACGCGATTAGCCAGGCTGCCAGGGTACGTGTATTTCAGGGGTGCGCGGGAAGTTCAACACGCGATAGTCCAGGGAACGTGTATTACAGGGGTACGCGGGAAGTTCAACACGCGATTGTCCAGGGAACGTGTATTACAGGGGTACGCGGTAAGTTCAACACGCGATTGTCCAGGGAACGTGTATTACAGGGGTACGCGGGAAGTCTTACATGCGATTAGCCAGGGCACGTGTAATACAGGGGTACGCGTGAAGTTATACACGCGATTAGCCAGGGTACAAGTATTACAGGGGTACGTGGGAATTATCACACGCGATTTGGCTGGGTACGTGTATTACAGGGGTACACGGGAAGTTCTACACGCAAATCGGCTGGGTACGTGTATTACAGGGGTGCGTGGTAATGATCAGACGCGATTTGGCTTGGTACGTGTATTACAGGGGTGCGTGGTAATGATCAGACGCGATTTGGCTTGGTACGTGTATTACAGGGGTGCGTGGGAAGTACTACACGCGATTGGCCAGGGTACGTGTATTACAGGGGTACGTGGGAATTATCACACGCGATTTGGCTGGGTACGTGTATTACAGGGGTACACGGGAAGTTCTACACGCGATTCGGCTGGGTACGTGTATTACAGGGGTGCGCGGGAATTCTCACATGCGATTTGGCCAGGTACGTGTATTACAGGGGTGTGCGGGAATTATCACACGCAATTAGGCTGGGTGGGTCCTCACAGGTGTTCCCTGTACACCCTCCACGGCCCCAGCAGGCAGCCCACAAAACAGGGGACTACCCTGCACACCTGCTCATGTCCCCCTGCACCCCCAGCCCCCAGCAGTGCAGGGGCAGCCTCCACCAGGCCCCCACTCATGTCTCCCACCACCCCCACCCCCCAGCAGTGCAGGGTCACCCTCCACCAGGCCCCCACTCATGTCTCCCACCACCCCCACCCCCCTGCCACCATGGGCAGCCCCCACCAGGCCCCCACTCATGTCTCCCACCACCCCCACCCCCCAGCCACCAGGGGCACCCTCCACCAGGCCCCCACTCATGTCTCCCACCACCCCCACCCCCCAGCAGTGCAGGGTCACCCTCCACCAGGCCCCCACTCATGTCCCCCTGCACCCCCACCCCCAGCAGTGCAGGGTCACCCTCCACCAGGCCCCCACTCATGTCCCCCTGCACCCCCACCCCCCAGCAGTGCAGGGTCACCCTCCACCAGGCCCCCACTCATGTCTCCCACCACCCCCACCCCCCAGCAGTGCAGGGTCACCCTCCACCAGGCCCCCACTCATGTCTCCCACCACCCCCACCCCCCAGCAGTGCAGGGTCACCCTCCACCAGGCCTCCACTCATCTCCCACCCCCCCACCCCCCAGCAGTGCAGGGTCACCCTCCACCAGGCCCCCACTCATGTCCCCCTGCACCCCCACCCCCCAGAAGTGCAGGGTCACCCTCCACCAGGCCCCCACTCATGTCTCCCACCACCCCCACCCCCCAGCAGTGCAGGGTCACCCTCCACCAGGCCCCCACTCATGTCTCCCACCACCCCCACCCCCCTGCCACCATGGGCAGCCCCCACCAGGCCCCCACTCATGTCTCCCACCACCCCCACCCCCCAGCAGTGCAGGGTCACCCTCCACCAGGCCCCCACTCATGTCTCCCACCACCCCCACCCCCCAGCAGTGCAGGGTCACCCTCCACCAGGCCCCCACTCATGTCTCCCACCACCCCCACCCCCCTGCCACCATGGGCAGCCCCCACCAGGCCCCCACTCATGTCTCCCACCACCCCCACCCCCCAGCAGTGCAGGGTCACCCTCCACCAGGCCCCCACTCATGTCTCCCACCACCCCCACCCCCAGCAGTGCAGGGTCACCCTCCACCAGGCCCCCACTCATGTCCCCCTGCACCCCCACCCCCCAGCAGTGCAGGGTCACCCTCCACCAGGCCCCCACTCATGTCTCCCACCACCCCCACCCCCCTGCCACCATGTGCAGCCCCCACCAGGTCCTCACAATCCCCAATCATGTGCGTAATGGTCAGCCTCCACAGCCAAAAAGCCCTACCAAGTAACCCATTCACCCACATGGAAATGAAAACACATGTTACACCCCCAATGTTCATGAAGCAAATTAACCCATGTCCGTCACACACATATTTTCCAATTGAATGGGAAAACACACAACATGACATGCATGAAACCAATGAGATGAAACCACACAGTGAACAATGGAAAAAAAAATGTATTGGACAAAAATACGAATGGTAAAGAAAGAAAAATAACTACAATGTAAATGTGAAAAAATAAGCTGCATGTCCGCATAAAAACACAAAAGTAGAAAATCAAATCCATAAAATTTTGTCCAAAGTGAAATGTAAAAACTCTCCATGCAACAAAGAACTATGTACAAAAATAACAAGGGTCCATCATCACAACTGAACTAAGGAAACCTCCTAAAAAACCTACCTAAATATCAACTATATACAAAAAGTGGAGCAGTGTCCGTCGACTCCAAATCATAAGAAAAAACAAAGGAAACCTAAAACTAAAGAACTATATACAAAGGCGGCGGGCAAGTCCAGCGGCTCACTCCGTGGTGTTCCGGGCCAGGGCATCATCGAACTCCTGTTCGATGTCCCGGAGGCGGTCCAGTTCCATGGCCCTGAGGGTCCGCAGGGACGACGCCGTGTCCTCCTCCAACTCCCTGCGGATTGCCTCGAGGCACTCGGCCCGCCTCAGGGCCCTCCGCATGGAGTTCTCCGCCCTGACCATTGTGAGCCGCGCCTCTTCCGCCCGCCGCCGCTCCGCACCTATGGCGTGGCCCAACCGCTGCCACACGGAAGACACTCTCTGTCCTGGGTCCTCCTGCCCTCCGGCCGATGCCTGCCCCTCCGATGTCGAAGGCCCCGAGCCTTCATGGCTCCCACCATGTTGCTGCTGCTCTGCCTCTGCCCGTGCACTGCCTCCTGCTGCCTGCACATCCTCCGCCGGCTGGGGTGCAGTTGTTGATGTGGCCACCCCTGCTGGACGTCCGACTCCCGACTGTGGCAGGGATGCCTCCTCCACCAGCCTGGCCGCACTGTCAGAGGCAGCTCCACAGGGCACCCAGGTGACTGATGGGTGGGAAGATGGCACAGAGGACGACTGGCGCATAGGGGGTCCAGTTGTGGAGGGGGTCGGAACAAGCCCCATCAGACGGAGGAATCCGGTCTGGGTGACCTGTCCCAGCAGGCTGACGTGGTCAACGAGCCATTCGAGATGACGTGCAGTCTCTCCATGAAAAGACTGCAGGTCACCTCGCATGGCCAGTTGACGCAACGCCACACCAGCCAGGACAGGCTCAACCGGACCTGGATAGCCACGTCCGCAGGCAGAGGAAGGCCAGTTGACGTCAGCTCATCCCCTGCCTGGAAACGGGTCTGGACGTAGGCATCCCTGCTGGTGCAAGATGATGCAGGGACAGGATCGGGGACAGGATTGCACACAGGCACCTCCGCGGCGGCCTGTGCTGCCTCCTGTCCCTGGTCCTGGACTGCACCACTAGCACCAGTGGGATCCCCACCTCCAGACCCCGTCTCTGGTGCTTGCACGGCCTCCTCCTCCACCAGACCCCCCACCAACCTGGATGACTCCGTGCCATCTTCCCCTGTTGGGCCCTGTGGGGTCCCAGCTGCCCCTTCTGCTGCCGAGGAGTCCAACTCCAACCTCCGCCTCTTGGACCTCCCCCCACCAGCTGCGGCCTGGGACGCGGCACCGGACTCCTCACTCCCCGACGAGATGACAACACGGGAGGGGAGCCGGGCCTTGCGTCTCCGGCTGGCGGTCAGATCCCCGCCGCTGTGCTCCACAGCACCTTCTCCGCCCTCTTCATCAGTTGACGCTGCAGACAGGGAGAAACAAAACACAGGCATCAGGGCACTGTACAATGGACACATACACACATGACAGTTGCACATGAGTGGCATTGGCAAACCTCAGACATGTCATCACAATCCCCAACACACATGTCATTGCAACTCGCACACATGAGCCATACCACAGCCATATCGCAACTGCCACCACCATCCATACACATACAACAGCATGAGCAGCCAAAGGTGACCCAGACATCACATGCAACACAGGAAGTGCACCACACATGTACACACACCACCACACTTGCATGCATGTGTACACCTCTGCCAAGTGTCGCACTGTTCAGACGGGCATCCATGTCACATCTGCCAATCAGGCTTACACATACCGCAGTCACATGCATCCATGTTGCATCACTGTTGCACCCTTGTCAAATACACACACATGCACATGTACACAGTGCTCATACATGCAGCCCAATACAACATACATGCGTGACATCACGGACATGTCTACTTACATACACATACATACAAACATGTGTGCACGCACAACTGCATTTGCCATGCAAGCCTACACACACAAGCACCATCCATGTCTCACACATTACAGCCCTCGCATGTGTCAGCCCCACGGCCATGTACACCCCCACCCATACTCGACCCCATACAAACAGATGTGCAACCTGCACAATACCTAATAATCACCACACGCACTGCTCACAATCAGGATGCATGTACACTCACCGCTCGACTCCAGACGGGTCTGCTTCTCCAGGACCTGGACGTGGAGCGCTGGGGATATGCGTTCCAGGACCCCCATCTGTTCTTCCGACAAGTGGCCCCGGCGCCCCTTAGCATCCGCTGCCTTCAAGAGGCGCCGGGCCTTGTTCAGGGTCCTGGACCTGAAGTCCTCCCAGCGCTTCCTGACATGTTGTAAGTCCCAGACTGCCACCCCCTCCGCGTTGATGGCAGTCACGATGTCAGTCCAGATCCGAGTCCGTCCTTCCTTGTCGGCGCGGGAACTTCCGAAGAGGGCATCATACTGCCCCAGGACTTGCTCCACCAGGACACCAACTTCGGTGGCACTGAAGCTGGTGCCCCTCTGCCTCTCTGGCCGGGGGTTGTCAGTGGTCACAGATGGTGTTTGCCCCGACATGACAACCCCAGAGGCAGGAGTGGGTGGGCAACTGGGTCCTGGGGCTGGGCTGTGGAGTGATGGAATTCCAGTCGGGAGTCTTCGGTACCAGCAGGGGTGGTCACAGCAACAGCACCCCTGGCTGATGTGCAGGCAGCAAATGGCAGTGCACGTGGGCAGCAGGCAGTCAGGCAGCAGCAGATGGCAGGTGGGAGCGTGCTCGGGGGTTTGGGGGGCAGTAGTTCGGCCTTCTGGGCAGGAGCGTGGTTTTCCGTGTGCTTACGCGTGGCCAGCTTGGTACGGAGTGATTTGGCACGTGAAAATCCTGCACGTCAGCGTGAAAATCGAGGAAAGGCCCTTAGCGCGTAAGCGCGTCAGCACGCATACGCGATTCTATTGGACCAAAGGCCCTCAGCGCGTAAGCGCGTCTGTGACGTGACCCGCACGGGTGTTTCCCACACAGCACGTGATGACAGAGCACACGTGGAAAGACTGCACGTCAGAGTCTCATCGCGTGTGATTGGTGGAAATGGCCCTACACGCAGAAGTGACAAAGTGTGTAATTGGAGGAAATGTCCCTACACGCAGAAGTGACAAAGCGTGTAATTGGTGGAAATGGCCCTAGCGCGTACACGCCGCGTAAGTGACGCTGGACGTGTGGGCCTGTATAAAAGGTACGCGTAGAACACCACTACCTTGTACGTGCTTTTCGTGGAGAGCGAGTGGGTGAATTCTGTACTTCTTGTCGTTTCACACGCGATTTACTTCACGGCGTTTCAAGTTCGTATTCCCTGTTACCTCTGACAGCTTTTTCTCTTCTTTCGCTTTTACTGGTTTACCTGGGCCTGTTCCCTCAAACAGTGTTCCCTTCTACTGTTGTCCTGTCTCCTCAGACAGCGTACAAATCTTCTTTTGGCGGGGGTGTTGCCAACCAAACGTGCTCCTTTTACACGCTCGTTTACCAGGCAGACGGTGAGTCACGCACGTATCTAACATCTGTGCTTGCCCCGTGTGTAGCCTACCCCTTCAGAGGTCATTCTAGGCTGCGTGTGACACGCATACGTTCATTCTTGTGTTTCTGGGTGCCACAGCGTAGTGCAGGTTTTTCTTTCTGCACACGTGGTCTAGGAGGGGTTGCGTGCACGTCATCTCCCTTTTTTGGGCCTCCTGTGCGTTGCGTGACCCGTCATCTTTCCCCAGGGGTTACATTCAGCCTTGCTAGAGCACTAGGGTACAATTACCATCTGGTACCCAACCCCTTTGACCCCCAATTGCCCAGGACAATAGTCTACATCCACTCCCATACGCACATTAACATCAGTGCCATGGCTGGGAGGCGAGGATTCCGTAAGGGTGGCAACGGTGGAAGAGCCACAAGTGGTGGCCGTGGTGGATCCGGTAGGGGACGTGGTCGTAACTTGCAGGGTGAGCCTGTCCCCCCATGTGTGGAGGACCAGTCACGGGCACCCATAATCCCCCCCCCACCCCCCCTCCCATTGAGGCTGATGTGGCTGACACCATCCAAGCTCAGCCCTTGTTGGACCAGCCCATTGTGGCACCAGACCTGGCTGACTCCATGGCTGACTTCCAGGTCAGCAGGGCTACGACACGTGCGCTGGTGCACGTTGATGCCATCATGCCACGTGGATCTGGGGCAGCAAGGTCATCTGCTGCACCAAGGAGGCAGGGCGGAGAGGCTGCAGGGGCAGCTGCGGCTCCATCCACCCCAGCCCTCACACACCCAGCCAGGACAGTGTCGGTCCTAGTCCATGCTGCTGACATTCCCCCTGACACCATCACACTAGAGCCAATGCCTGCACCAACTCCCATGCTGAGTGTGCAATCCCACACTCCTGATACAGAGTCCACCAGGGCTCCTGCCCCTAGTGTCCAGAGCGGCGCAGGACACTCAGGATCACCACCACCTTCCAAGCGGAAGAGGAAGAGTGCTCGTCCGGCACAGGCTGATGCCCCAGACACGGCTACACAGTCCGGCCCGTCCAGGAAGCCCAGCTTCACGGATGACGAACTGAATGCACTTGTCGAGTATGTGTCCGGACATGACAACGAGATGGTCATTGTTGCAGGATCCAAGACCACACCTGCACAACGCCAGGCACACTGGCAGACCGTTGCGGACATCGTAAGTGCCCTTGGAATCGTGAGGCGCACAGCCAATGATTGCTATAAGCGCTGGAATGACCTAAAGCGCAGGGCAAAGAGTAAGCTGGCCTCAAGTCATGCCGCAACTCTAGTGACTGGAGGTGGGTCTCCAGTAGTAGACATGGAACTCACTCCACATGAGTCAGTCGCTGGGACCTACGTCACGGAGGAACAGATCCAAGGCGTGGGAGATCTGGCTGATTACGAGGCATTGTCCGGTGAGTGCACATGCATCTGTGTGTCATACATGTGCATGGTGTGTCTGTGAGGGCTTCTGTTTGTGTGCCAGGTGAGAGTGTGTGCGCCTGAGTCGTATGGGTCAGTCATGTGCTTCATGCAATACTTCCTGCGCAGCTGCATTTGGCCATAGCAGTATCCCTTCTGCCAACAGTAGACATCTAGCCCAACTGCACGCCAGTTGCCCTTGAAGTGTCACCTTGCCACAACATATTTGCTTATTATTCACTGTTCATTCAGTCAGTTTGTTTGCATTCCACCACTTTCACTAGGCATGTCGCTGTCCACTAGTCACATGTCTGACATGGGTATGGTAAAGTGGAGTGACTTTGTTACCTGGATATCATTTGTACACACATGTCCCTGTGCAATTGGACCATTTCAGACTGGCAGCTCCAGGAGAAAAATCTGACCTGTTAGAATTAGAAAAGCAATTACATGCGGGAACTGGACTGAATGAATAGGTGCTGCCCTCCTCTCCATCTTCACTCAATAGCAATGGTACATGCCATCTGTGTGATGGCATGTGTGTTTCACCTGGCAATCACAGGCCAATGTGTGATGCCACTGCCAGGCAGCATGCAGAAAATGTGTTCATCTTCCATCTTGGTGTCATCAGTGTGTGCCATTTGCCTGCACTTCATACGCAGTGAGGGTGCATGCATGGGAGGGTTTCAGTCATGTGGGACATGTGTCAATCAAGTACTGGTTCTCTTGCTTCTCAGCCCTCATTGTGTGCCATGGTGCTGATGCCTGTTTCCATTTCTTTGTTTTCATGTCTTTGCATGGGAAGACGCACCTGATACTGCTGGGGTTGTGGAGATGGTGCAGACCCAGGAGGGGTCCGAGGGCCGACCAACCACCAGTGAGGGACGTGGTGTGGTGGTGGGGGAGAACCCACAAGTGCTGCAGGTCGTGCTCTCAAGGGGTGTCTCTGGCTGCACCTCCCCCGAGCTGTACTCAGGTGTTGATTCGGATGAGACCTACGTGCCGTCGCAGGTGAGTGTTCCAGGGAGGGATTCTGTTCTGTCTCACCCACCTGCACCAGGGTCAGAACCCTCCATGGGGATGTCAGTGTTGGCAGCTACGCCTTCGGTGGTTACGGATGCAGGGTCACACTCCGCGACATCTGATCCTGTTCCTGGGCCAGCAGATCAGAGGGGGAATGCAGTCCTGCAGCCTCAGGCAGTGCCGGCACAGCAAGGCGCAGTTCGCCTTGCCCCAGACAGGTGTGGTGCCCGCCGACGTGGTGGCCGTACGCCACCCGGCAATACCGCATGGGAGCAATCCATTTACGGTATGGCAACCCAACAGGCTGCATCATCCGAGATGATGGCTCAGGCCATGGATAGGGTGGCCACTTCCATTGTCCCCCCAGAAAGGCTGATGGAGCGACTAGAGCAGGCAACCGACTCCATCTGCCAGTCACACAGGGAGGACATGTTGGGGTCCAACAGGGACAGGCGGGCGGCACTGGCGACTCTGCAGGAGGCCATCTCCATTGAGTCCCAGGGCCACAGGGAAGCCCTGAGGCAGGAGCTCCTTCACCTCAGGACGACTCTTGTTGAGCTTGAGGCTTCAACACACCAAAGGACAGAACAGCAGCTGGAGCGTCTCACCCGTACGCTCTCAGCTGAGATGCAGGCAACGAGGGCGGAGGTCCGGGCATCCCGTGAGTTGTTGCATGGGGACCTCCGCACACTCATCCTCCAGAACCAGACCTACCACACCCGCATGCTTGCAGCCATAGAGGAGCAGACTAGGGCCTTGCGTGGGCTGCCTCCCATAGTGCAACCACCTCCGGATGCAGCTGCACAGGGTGATAATAGCGACAGCAGTGATACTCCCACAATAGGGTAGCCGTGTGGGCCATGAGCCCATGGAGGTGTTTTATCTTCCCAGGATCCACGCAGGTGGGTTCTGGTGTGCATCCTGTCCTCGGACCTCCAGGGTGGCCTCCCCAACCCCCCCGGGCCCATCAATGGCCATTTTTGATTGTTTCTTATTTTTATTTTTATTTTGATTTCTTTTATTCCCAATTTTTTTGGGACGATCTGTTGGCTTCCGTGGTTCCTGTGGGCATACGCTGCATTGTGGCTGGGCACATGCAGGCTTGTAATGTATTTGGTTCAGATGCTTGGGTTTGAGTCACACACACCCCTCCTGCTTCCCGTTTCCATGGGCTTGCAAAGGGTGTGCCCAAGTGACAGTGAATTACACAGTGACGTTGGACTCCCATGAGCTGTGTGGGCAGTCTGTAGTCAATACTGTGTATACATTCCTAGTGCATATTGCTGTTGTGTTGTACACTGCATGTTGCATTGGTGTGTAACTCTTCTTCTGTGTCTACCTCCCAATTTGCAGGTCCCTTCCTCATGTCCACACAAGGACCTCTAGTCTGGAGATGGGGTCCATGTTGGCAGCAGTGCACCTACAACTCTACATGGCGACAACACTGCACAGTTGGTAGTGGTGGTAGTGCAGGCATTTCCAGGTGGTGAGACTACTAATATGTAACATTTGTGATGTCATGTTAATGGTACTACGTGCTCAAGTATGTTGTTGTTCCGGCATTGCTGTGAGCATTTCAGGTGTTGCAGGTTTCTAATAGTGCCACTGTACATAGTGAGACTGATGTCATGTTGTGGGGATTACTTTGTTTACCTGCAATTAGCATGACATGGCACGGTGTGTCGTGTGGCGGTGCTGGGGTTGGGTTGGCTGACATGGCACTGTCCTCTTGTTGCATTTTGCAAGTGGGTATTCATTTTAGCTGCTTCAATGTGTAACTTCACAAAACTGCATTGGTGGTGTCTGTGTGGGTAGGGATGCACACATTGTGACACTTCCAGGTGAACAATCTCAGGCTGATATGGTTTTGACGGTTCATTCTCCAGACATTCAGGATCAGTGTCAGGTTGAGTCATCATTGATTGTCAGATGGAATGTGCCAGGGCAGTGTGCACTCCACAGGGGTGTGATTTCTATGTGAAGTAATTAGCCACTAGCTGTGTACGGGCTGCCTCCCCCCGTGCCCTTTCCCCTCCCATGCGCAGCGGCTGTGCATGTGGTTGGGGATGTGGGGCCACCACCATGTCCACGGCCAGGCCCCGGCGTGTTGCAACGTTGTGCAGGACACATGCTGCCACTATGATCCTGCACACTACTGGGGGAGCGTATAACAGCTGCCCGCCAGAACGGTCAAGGGAGCGAAAGCGTGACTTTAGCACTCCGAATGTGCGCTCCACTATGCCCCTGGTTGTAATGTGGGCTGTGTTATATCTTACCTGGGGTGGCGTGGTGGGGTTCCGAATTGGCGTCATCATGTGGGGGCTGAGAGGGTAGGCACTGTCCCCTGTGGAGGTGGTGATTGGTATCATTGGTGGGGTTGTGACCTTGCTCAGTATCCAACATGCATGCATGTGCAGTGGCATACATACTCACCAAGCAGCCATGTATCGCCATGCCGCCCAGCTTCTAGGTCCCGGCTTAGG
Source organism: Ambystoma mexicanum (assembly GCF_040938575.1). NCBI lineage: Eukaryota > Metazoa > Chordata > Amphibia > Caudata > Ambystomatidae > Ambystoma > Ambystoma mexicanum. The sequence continues at coordinate 1,647,499,976 of NC_090937.1, forward strand.
GTGGACATTCGGTAAATGAAGCTGTCGTGGGTAGAGCCGGGATAGTTGGCATATACTGAGGTGATGATTCCCTTGGCATTACATGCTACCTGCACGTTGATGGAATGCCAGTGCTTGCGGTTCCTATAGATGTGCTCAGATGCCCTGGGGGGACGTAGAGCCACATGGGTGCAGTCGATGGCACAGCGTAAAAATCCAGGGCGGCAGCATGCCTTTCTGCAGGTGTTCTGGGCAGGTATATGTGCCTGCGGACTGATGGCCGTGCAGTGATGATGTTCAAGACCTGGTGTAGGCAGCGTGACTGGGTGGCCTGTGACACCCCACCCACTATGGCACTTGTCCGCTGAAATGATCCAGTGGCTAAGAAGTGCAGTACATTGAGGACCTTCTCCAGGGGGCTGAGTGCTTGGGAGCACAGGGTGGGTGATGTGAGGTCATCCTCCCACTCACTCACCAGGTCCAGTATAATGTGTGGTGGAAACCTGTACCTCCCATACACCTGGTCATCAGGCATCCCGAAAAGGCTGGTTCTGGGGGTGAATATTCTGGCCCTGACTATCCTCCTCCTCCTCCTTTGGTAGCCCACTGCCACTGCTGCTAGGAACGGTATGTTCATCCTGGCGTCTGAGCTTGTTATTGTTAAAGTCCGCAAATGTATGCTTTGCGCGTGTTCTAGGCGAGCGTGTGACCCGCGCACCCCTGGAATCCAGTTCCCAGTCCAATAGCGTGTGGAAATTCACACGCACCACGGGATACAGCGTGTGACCCGCGCACCCCTGGAATCCAGTTCCCAGTCCAATAGCGTGTGGAAATTCACACGCACCACGGGATACAGCGTGTGACCCGCGCACCCCTGGAATCCAGTTCCCAGTCCAATAGCGTGTGGAAATTCACACGCACCACGGGATACAGGTTCGCTGACGTACTTGCGTGTGTAAGTGCCCGCGCACCCATTAAATACACGTACATAGGCCAATCGCGTGTACGCGCACTTTTGTCCAATTACACGCAATGACACTCTGACGTGCAGTATCTCCACGTGTGCCCCGTCATCACGTGCTGAGTGGGGAACACCCGTGCGGGTCACGTCACAGATGCGCTTACGCGCTGAGGGACTCTGGTCCAATAGAATCGCGTATGCGTGCTGACGCGCTTACGCGCTAAGGGCCTTTCCTCGGATTTCACGCTGACGTGCAGGATTTTCACGTGCCAAATCACTCCGTATCAAGCTGGCCACGCGAAAACACACGGAAGACCACGCTCCTGCCCAGAAGGCCGAGTTACTGCCCCCCGTGCCCCGAGCAGCCTCCCACGTGCCATCTGCTGCTGCCTGCCTGCCTGCCTGCCTGCTGCCACCGTGCCCTGCCATTTGGTGCCTGCACATCAGCCATCTGCAGGGGTCCAGTTGCTGTGTCCACCCCTGCTGGAACTGAAGACTCCCGACTGGGATTACATCGCTCCACAGCCCAGCCCCAGGACCCAGTTGCCCACCCACACCTGCCTCTGGGGTTGCCATGTCGGGCACTTCCACATCTGGCACCAGTGGCAACCCCAGGCCAGAGGGGCAGAGGGGCACCAGCTTCACTGTCACCGAAGTTGGTGTCCTGGTGGAGCATGTCCTGGGGCAGTATGATGCCCTCTTTGGATCGTCCCGCGCCAGCAAGGAAGGACGGCAGAGGATCTGGGCCGACTGTGTGGTTGCCATCAACGCGGAGGGGGTGGCAACCCGCGACGTCCTGAAGATCAAGAAGCGCTGGGAGGACTTGAGGTCCAGGACCCTTGTGAAGGCCCGGCGCCTCGTGGAGGGGGGCCGGGGCCGCATGAGTTCCATCCAGATGAGGGTCCTGGAACGCGTACGCCCAGCGCTCCACGCCCAGATCCTTGAGAGGGAGGCCCGTCTGGAGTTGAGCGGTAAGTGTCCATGCATTACTGTGTGAGACAGGGCATGTTGCGGTGTGCTGGTTCTATGATACTTGCCTGTATGTGTGCCATAGGCCATGTATGCATGTATGTGTGCAGGGACATCATGGTAATGCATGTGCGACCAGTGATGTGTGACCCACATGGTTGTTGCATGTGTTGAAATGCCGCATGGGGAGCCCTATGCAGATTTAGAACATGAGAGCATGCCAGTCTCTGTACCTGGACATGGGTGGGGGTGAGGGATGGGTGCTGATGCCAGGTACATATATGGTAGCCATGTCTGTGTGCCTGACCTGCGTGTCTGTGACTTGTGCATGCCATGGATGCATGACACATGTGTGTGACAATGCACAGATTCAGTAAAGCAGCCAAATTACCCTTGTATCCGCTGTGTTTGGTGTGTTTGGGGCCAGATGGATGTGACTGAGGTGAAGTGTGTGCATGTGATATGCATGAGCCATGATGCATGTGAGTTACATATCATTGAATGTTCCAAGAGTCCATTGGACATGCATGGAAATGTCCATGGCATGCACCATGCCTGTTACTGTGTGTGTTTTGCCTGGACTGACCCATGTGTTGTGGAGGGACATGATGGAAGTGTACTTTGACAGTGGTGCTCATCTGCTATTGCTTCCTGTCTAGGGGACCATTGTACAGTGCCCTGATGCTTGTGTTCTTTGTCTCCCTCTACGCAGCGGCTAGTGAAGAGGAGGGCGGAGACGGCGCTGTGGAGCAAGGCGGCGGGGATGCCCCCATGGCTGCAGCGGAAGGGGTGGGTGAGCCCCCACAGGGGCCTGCTACGGTGGGAGACGGTGAGGAGCCATCCAGGTTGGTGGTTTGCACAGAGGAGGAGGAGGCCGCCACTGGGGCACACATGGGGCCTGGTGGGGGCATCCCTGCTGGTGCAAGTGGTGCAGTCCAGGGCCAGGGGCAGGAGGCAGCACAGGTCACCGTGGAGGGGCCTCTGCATGTCGCTGTCCCTGACCCTGTGAGTGCACCACCATGCACCAGCAGGGATGCCCCGTCCCAGGCCTGTCCGCAGGTAGAGGGGATGTCCATGTCACCTGACTCCCCTCCACCTGCGGACGTGGGAACCCCTGGCCGTGCGGAGAAGGTCCTGATTGGGGTCGCGATGCGCACGGCTGGGATTCGTGATGCCGTGCGTGCTTCCCGGGAGGAGCACGCACGGCATCACGAAGTGCACCGTGCCGACGTGGCCCAATTGGGATCGGCCATGTTCGGGGGTTTCCTGCATGTGTTGGCCAATGTGGCGGCCCTCTCCTCCTCTGTGCAGGCTATCCACCAGTCGTTCTCCTTGCCGTCTTCCAGCCCAGATGCCACCAGGGCCCCCTGTGGACCTGCCCCAACCAATGCAGCCAGCTCGGTGGGGATCCCATCCCTGCCACAGTCGGGAGTCAGTGATCCAGCAGGGGTGGACACCAGAGCAACTGGACCCCAGCAGATGGAGGATGTGACGGCATCATCGGGCAGGGCACGTGCACGACGGCGTCGGTGGTTTCCATCAGCCTGGATGCCGTCGTGCTGGCACAGGCAGTTGCGTCGGAGGCAGCAGCAGGCTCAACGTGGGAGGCATCATGGCTCGGGGCCATCAACATCAGGGGTGCAGGCATCGGCCGGAGGGCAGGAGAACCCTGGAATGGGAGTGGCTTCCGTGTGGGAGCGGTTGTGCCAGCGGATAGGTGCGGAGCGGCAGCGGGCAGAGGAGGAACGGCTCACGATGGTCAGGGCGGAGGACTCCATGCGGAGGGCGCTGAGGCGGGCTGAGTGCCTCGAGGGTCTTCGCAGGGAGTTTGAACTTGACACTGCGTTATCCCTGCGGGACCTCGGGGCCAGGGAACATGCCCGCCTCCAAGCCATTGACCAGGAGTTCGATGATGCCCTGGCCCATGACAACAACCAGTGAGCCGTCCGAATAGCCCGCTGCCTTTGTATATAGTTGTATAGTTAGGGTTAGGTTTCCTTTGTTTTTTTGATTTTTTTTGGTAGCGATTGGACAATGCACCACTTTTTTGTATATAGTTCAGTTTTTAGTTAGTAGTCATAGTTAGGTTTAATTTGATTGGGCTCATGGACCCAGGATGATCTTCTTCATGGTTCTTCGTTGGCTTATTTTTATTTTTCAGATTATTTTCCTGGACATTCATCTTGTTTTGTTTGATTTGCTTTGTGTTTTTTCTTATTTCATTTCCATTCTACTTGCTGTTCAATACATTATTTTTTTTATTCTTCAATGTGTCGTATCATCTCATTGCTTTCAGGCATGTCATGTTGGGTGTTTTGTCATTCACTTGCAGCCATTGTGTGTGACAGACATGTGTTCAATTGCATTATTTAAATTGGGGGTGTAACATGTAATTGCCTTTGATATGTGGGTGGGTGTGATAGTTGGTTGGGCCTTTTGGCAGGGGAGGATGGGCATTACGGACATGATTGGGGAATGTTGGGACCCAGGTGCAGGGGGGCATGGATTGGACATGGGTGGGGGCCTGCTGGCAGGTGCCCCACAGTGCTGGGGGGGTGGGGGTGGTGGGAGACATGAGTGGGGGCCTGGTGGAGGGTGCCCCTGGTGGCTGGGGGGTGGGGGTGGTGGGAGACATGAGTGGGGGCCTGGTGGAGGGTGCCCCTGGTGGCTGGGGGGTGGGGGTGGTGGGAGACATGAGTGGGGGCCTGGTGGAGGGTGCCCCTGGTGGCTGGGGGGTGGGGGTGGTGGGAGACATGAGTGGGGGCCTGGTGGAGGGTGCCCCTGGTGGCTGGGGGGTGGGGGTGGTGGGTGACATGAGTGGGGGCCTGGTGGAGGGTGCCCCTGGTGGCTGGGGGGTGGGGGTGGTGGGAGACATGAGTTGGACATGGGTGGGGGCCTGCTGGCAGGTGCCCCACAGTGCTGGGGGGTGGGGGTGGTGGGAGACATGAGTGGGGGCCTGGTGGAGGGTGCCCCTGGTGGCTGGGGGGTGGGGGTGGTGGGTGACATGAGTTGGACATGGGTGGGGGCCTGCTGGCAGGTGCCCCACAGTGCTGGGGGGTGGGGGTGGTGGGAGACATGAGTGGGGGCCTGGTGGAGGGTGCCCCTGGTGGCTGGGGGGTGGGGGTGGTGGGAGACATGAGTTGGACATGGGTGGGGGCCTGCTGGCAGGTGCCCCACAGTGCTGGGGGGTGGGGGTGGTGGGAGACATGAGTGGGGGCCTGGTGGAGGGTGCCCCTGGTGGCTGGGGGGTGGGGGTGGTGGGAGACATGAGTGGGGGCCTGGTGGAGGGTGCCCCTGGTGGCTGGGGGGTGGGGGTGGTGGGAGACATGAGTGGGGGCCTGGTGGAGGGTGCCCCTGGTGGCTGGGGGGTGGGGGTGGTGGGTGACATGAGTGGGGGCCTGGTGGAGGGTGCCCCTGGTGGCTGGGGGGTGGGGGTGGTGGGTGACATGAGTGGGGGCCTGGTGGAGGGTGCCCCTGGTGGCTGGGGGGTGGGGGGGTGGGAGACATGAGTGGGGGCCTGGTGGAGGGTGCCCCTGGTGGCTGGGGGGTGGGGGTGGTGGGAGACATGAGTGGGGGCCTGGTGGAGGGTGCCCCTGGTGGCTGGGGGGTGGGGGTGGTGGGTGACATGAGTGGGGGCCTGGTGGAGGGTGCCCCTGGTGGCTGGGGGGTGGGGGTGGTGGGAGACATGAGTTGGACATGGGTGGGGGCCTGGTGGAGGGTGACCCTGCACTGCTGGGGGGTGGGGGTGGTGGGAGACATGAGTGGGGGCCTGGTGGAGGGTGCCCCTGGTGGCTGGGGGGTGGGGGTGGTGGGAGACATGAGTTGGACATGGGTGGGGGCCTGCTGGCAGGTGCCACACAGTGCTGGGGGGTGGGGGTGGTGGGAGACATGAGTGGGGGCCTGGTGGAGGGTGCCCCTGGTGGCTGGGGGGTGGGGGTGGTGGGTGACATGAGTGGGGGCCTGGTGGAGGGTGCCCCTGGTGGCTGGGGGGTGGGGGTGGTGGGAGACATGAGTGGGGGCCTGGTGGAGGGTGCCCCTGGTGGCTGGGGGGTGGGGGTGGTGGGTGACATGAGTGGGGGCCTGGTGGAGGGTGCCCCTGGTGGCTGGGGGGTGGGGGTGGTGGGAGACATGAGTGGGGGCCTGGTGGAGGGTGCCCCTGGTGGCTGGGGGGTGGGGGTGGTGGGAGACATGAGTGGGGGCCTGGTGGTGGGTGCCCCCGGTGGCTGGGGGGTGGGGGTGGTGGGAGACATGAGTGGGGGCCTGGTGGAGGCTGCCCATGCACTGCTGGGGGGTGGGGTGCAAGGGGACATGAGTTGGTGTTCATTAGTTCAAGGAGACATGTGCCTTTGCTGGGGGGCATGCCCATGGTGGGTGGGCTGCCTGCGGGACATGACCAGGGATGCAGGGTAGTCCCCTGTGGTGTGGGCTGCCTGCAGGGGCCGTGGAGGGTGTACAGGGTACACCTGGGAGGACCCACACTGTCAAATCACATGTGGAACTTCCCGCGCACCCCTGAAATACACACGCCCCCAGGCTATTCGCGTGTGGAACTTCCCGCGCACCCCTGAAATACACGCGCCCTGGCTATTCGCATGTGGAACTTCCCGCGCACCCCTGAAATACACGCGCCCAGGCTATTCGCGTGTGGAACTTCCCGCGCACCCCTGAAATACACGCGCCCAGGCTATTCGCGTGTGGAACTTCCCGCGCACCCCTGAAATACACGCGCCCAGGCTATTCGCGTGTGGAACTTCCCGCGCACCCCTGAAATACACGCGCCCAGGCTATTCGCGTGTGGAACTTCCCGCGCACCCCTGAAATACACGCGCCCAGGCTATTCGCGTGTGGAACTTCCCGCGCACCCCTGAAATACACGCCCCCAGGCTATTCGCGTGTGGAACTTCACTCGCACCCCTGGAATACACGTGCCCCCAGGCTATTCGCGTGTGGAACTTCCCGCGAACCCCTGAAATACACGCGCCCAGGCTATTCGCGTGTGGAACTTCACTCGCACCCCTGGAATACACGCGCCCCCAGGCTATTCGCGTGTGGAACTTCCCGCGCACCCCTGAAATACACGCGCCCAGGCTATTCGCGTGTGGAACTTCACGAGCACCCCTGAAATACACGTAGCCCGCTCCCCCAGACCCGATCGCGTGTGAAACTTCACGCGAACCCCTGAAATACACGTAGCCCGCTCCCCCAGGCCCGATCGCGTGAGGAACTTCACGCGAACCCCTGTAATACACGTAGCCCGCTGCCCCAGGCCCGATCGCGTGAATAACTTCACGCGAACCCCTGTGATGCACGTACCCTGCTGAAATCGCGTGTTAGACTTCCCACGCACCCCGGTATACACGCACACGTATTTTTAGTCAGCGGGTGTCCGTGTTTGTGGGTACCCCTTTGCACGTAATTTTTCCTGGAGGGCCACAGTATGGGACATTCATCATGGCAGTATATAGGTGCTATTTGTTGGCGCACCTTTTGGCGCACATTTCTTACAGCCGCAGAGACGCTACCGCCTGCTTTCTTGTGGCGGTCGTGTTTGTGCCGTGCGCTGGTTTGAGCGTGCGCTTTTTTGCACTATTCTATTCCATGAATACGTGTTGTAGGCGAGCGTGTGGGCGTTCCGCGCACTTGTGCCCTGTACTTCCCCCGTGACGCCCACGTTTTGGCAAGTTGTTCCCCATTCCGAGTGTTACGCCCGTGTTCCGCCTACTTTTGTTGCGTGCGCCGCGCTATGTGCGAATTTCGCTATGGCCTGTGCGATTTTCGCTGTGACCTGGCGCACGCTGTTAGATGGCCTGTGCGCCAACGTGCGCCGCGCACTTTTTTATCGCACATCCGCTGGTTTTCTCGCGCACGGCCTTCCATGAATCGACGTGCGCTGCTTTTCGTGCGATTTTCGCAATTGCACTGCGATTTTCGCTATTCCACTGCGATTCGCACGTTTTTGCCCACTTGCGCCGCGCTAATTATTCCATGAATCGGCCTGTAAGTTTCTTGCCTCTTGCCTCAGAGGACCTGATGTTTTACCATCAACAAAAACAAAAAAGTTCCTTCTCTAAATCTTCACGGGGCGATTACTCTTCACCTTAGAATCCCCCCCCTGCCGGGCTCCAATCCCTTGTACAATGTAGGCCTCCCTCTTTTGGGTTCACTACGACCTTTCATTCACAATGTAACATTCTAGAGTCTCAATGTCTTCACTGCGGACATCCCTCAGCCGGGTCCACGTTTGCCAAAAACACAGTTCACTTTGCTTTCTCAATATGCAGGATTCACTCTCCTTAGCTTTCCCCTTGGCATCCCTCCGTCGGGTTCACAGTTGCCTTGGTTCACCATGTTCACAGTGTCATCAGAAAGCGGGGTTCCCTTCCCCCAGCTTTCTCTTGCCATCCCACTATTGGGTTCACACTTGCCACAGTTTATCATACAGACCCTTCAGACCACTTAGGTTCCTTTCTTACTTAAGTTCAGGTCTCAGCCCCCAGTAAGGCTTCACATCATCCTAATTCGTAGGCATCCCTCTGTCGGGTTCACCATGTGTCAAAGACTTTCAACTGTATGAGAGATTTTACTTGACCCTCGTATGACCACTTTGACACTACCCACGGTCTCCCTTTAAGGCCCTTTGTCCTTTGTTGTTTCGTTAACAATGGAATACCATATAGAGTCCTTCGAATCAGCACCCACGTGGCGCCGGACTATTCGATGTCTGTTTCCAACTTCATTCACAAAAGACCTCTGTCTATTATCTTCTTTCTGTATACACAATGTTTCTACTGCAACCTTGGGCTCAACACAGTCCGGTTCGCTATCACTTGCTTCCGACTCACCGTCTGGGATGAACTCGTAGGCATTGCCTTTTGTCGCTGGAGTCAAGGACGGTACCACGATGAGAACCGTTTCTCCCTTCCCTGGCAATCAGTGTGGGAGAGTTCCTTGTGTCGCTGATATGTGATACGCCAGTCGCCATCTGCGACACCTGGTCTTACGTTTGCTTTCATGGAGGATTCTCGGGTCTGGGTTGAAAAGGTGAAGGACAATTCCCTCCTGGTCGTCCTTTCTAATCTCTCTGTCCTTTTCCCCCTCTTAAACTGCCGGTTCAGAATGGCTGCTTCCTTGTGCGTTCAGCCTAGCTCGAAGTGTGCTTTGTGCTCTGCCTTTTATCCCTGTGGGGAAGGGAAAGGGCTGTCAGGTGTGCATAGTTTTGGTTAATTGCCTGACTGTGCCTGACCCTTGTGTTGGGACATATCAGGTAAATGGCCCAGGTGTTGTCCGTTGTCTGTCTCGGTGTAGGAAAGTGTTTGTGCTGATAAAGTGGGGGTAGAACCTTGGAGTATCCAAGGTGGTTGGATGGGTCAAAGGTGTTGTACGAAAGGCGGTACCGCGTCTCACCCATCAGTGTCCCACTTCCACTCCCTGAGGACCCCTCATCCAGGTGATCCTCCTGCACTTGTCCACCCCCAGAAACTGTATCAAATAGCGATGGCCGTGGCCTGGCCACCTGGATGACAGACCCCGGGGGACTGGTGAGTGAGACACCTTCAGATTTCTCACACTTACCATTGGCTTACAGGGCAGCTTTTATTACGAACCTTGGGCCTCATTACGACCCAGGAGGTAAGGGGTTAACGGCGCAGTAAAAGGTGGCGGCGCTGTTAACCCCTTACCGCCTAATTACGAGCTCCCTTTGCGGGTCCCCACCTTAACGGCTGGTTTTACCAGCCGATAAGGAAGGAACCCACAAAGGGACTTTCGAGGTAATTACGGTACCGCAATTTGCGGTACCAAAATTACTGCCTTCCCCATTCCCATTGAGCCCTATGGGGCAAAAATGGGAATGGGGAAGGGCCAATGGTGAATGGGGAATTACCACCCCGCCAACCTTGGAATGGGGCGGTAATTCCGCCATCCACCATGGGGCAATCGGTAAAATACCAGCGTCAACCATGGCGCTTATAGCGCCAAGGTTTACGCCTGGGTCGTAATGATTCCCCTTGTCTGGTATATCTAAAAAGGAGGGGTAATGGCCGAATGTTCATCGATGCACTGGTGTTAAATGTTGTCATTCCATATCCTTTACATATGATCTAAGGCACCATGCGCATGTCTAATCTATGATACCAATATTTTAAATTTGACATTTAAAAAAATAAGAAACCGTACGCATATCACCGGTTTAAGAGTTTGCCAGTCTGTGGCGGGAAAGGACAGCCCCAGAGTGAAAGAGATGAAGAGGCCATGATAGGCCCCTATCGTGAGATTGAAGCTGGCTAATGTAGAGTTCCATTCAAAATAAAAGCCAGTACAAAACCGTGGTTTTTGTCATAAGGCCGAGTGAAATGGAAAGAAATGGGCCTAGGCAGCTCCACTAAATGGACAGGAGCACAAGTGAAAGGGAATCTACCTTAGAACTGATGGATGTGCCCAATGAATGGGTCATAACTTGTGGTGCTGCAGATGCTGACTTTGTGTACACTGGGAAAAGACACCTTTTGACAGATTCCCAACTGCAGCAGTGCACATGGGAAAATACACATGGAAAGGATAGGCATGTGAAAAATACCAAGGCGAAATTGGGCCTTACATTTAAAAAGTGGAACCAAGTGGCATATTTCAGAGAAGGACACTTACTTTTCACAAACAAACTGACATTCAAATGGAAATGCCCACTTGTTGGATTTTTCTATGTAACTGTGGCCTATGTGTGAATAATACCTAAAGTGAACTTATATCTGTCCAAACCGTATGTCAAGAAACATTGTATTTTAAACTACATGCCCAGATATAATGCTAAAATGTTACATGTAAGCACATCTTCTCAATTTAAAGCTGTATTTTCTGAAGTATGGATGCAGCTGGTGTTTTCCTCACTGAAATGAAATTTTGAACTCAAGACCTGGGCTGGGCCCCCAGCAAAATCAGGCCTGGTTTTCATTTATAAAAACAAAGAATTAAGAGAGAATTAGATCAGAATTGTGTGAGTTACATATAGCACAGCCAGCAGAAAGGACCTTTCAGGTCAGGCCTCCCCATTATCTGTGCATTAGTGGCCAACAGAAATGAGCTTTTCAGGGCTAACTTGACCTCAAGAAATGGCTTAAGAGCCACTAATGGATGATCAAACATTGTGTATGAAACAGATTTCTGATAAGCAGATGTTCAAGTCAGGTGACGATGGAGAAATGAAACCTAAGAAATAGAGGGGGCTGGTGTGAAACTCTGTGACACTTTGACATTGACTAACATTGGATACATGTGTGTTCCACTGAGCTCATCCAGGGTTCATATTAAAGGGGATCAGAAGACTGTCAGGACCATGTAGAAACTCATTTTGGGTGATGGATACAAGTCAAGCTATGAAGACAATTATGATTCAGGCCTTCTCATAATTCCGAGGGAATAGAAAGTTGGTGTGGTGAAAGGTTATGGAAGTAAGGTTTGAATCAGGAAGGGGCATATTTGTGACTATTTTGGCTCAGGAGTAAATCGATAAAAACAGTAGCTCCTCCCACGAGGGGCATGCTGAGATATGATTAGTATTTTCTGACTAGCTATAAAATATACAACTCAAAAATATATATGTGCCTGCAGTTATCTTAAAGGGTAAGGTAGCTGCCATGTTGTGAGTTTTGAATGACACTAACAAGTTAAACCCGCTTGCCATTCTGGGATGAGGAATCTTTCTCCTTCCTCAGCCTCCATCATTCCCACCTCCCAACTCCTTACCCTATCAGCAGGCAAAGGGCATGTTGGGGGAGGGGGAGGGAGAGAGCTGGCCAATCAGTAGCGTGGGAAGTATGATAATAATGGAGTATCCCCAGCCGTATAAGAGATCAGGTTTCAATCTGAGAGGGATCTCGTTAACAATGGAATACCATATAGAGTCCTTCGAATCAGCACCCACGTGGCGCCGGACTATTCGATGTCTGTTTCCAACTTCATTCACAAAAGACCTCTGTCTATTATCTTCTTTCTGTATACACAATGTTTCTACTGCAACCTTGGGCTCAACACAGTCCGGTTCGCTATCACTTGCTTCCGACTCACCGTCTGGGATGAACTCGTAGGCATTGCCTTTTGTCGCTGGAGTCAAGGACGGTACCACGATGAGAACCGTTTCTCCCTTCCCTGGCAATCAGTGTGGGAGAGTTCCTTGTGTCGCTGATATGTGATACGCCAGTCGCCATCTGCGACACCTGGTCTTACGTTTGCTTTCATGGAGGATTCTCGGGTCTGGGTTGAAAAGGTGAAGGACAATTCCCTCCTGGTCGTCCTTTCTAATCTCTCTGTCCTTTTCCCCCTCTTAAACTGCCGGTTCAGAATGGCTGCTTCCTTGTGCGTTCAGCCTAGCTCGAAGTGTGCTTTGTGCTCTGCCTTTTATCCCTGTGGGGAAGGGAAAGGGCTGTCAGGTGTGCATAGTTTTGGTTAATTGCCTGACTGTGCCTGACCCTTGTGTTGGGACATATCAGGTAAATGGCCCAGGTGTTGTCCGTTGTCTGTCTCGGTGTAGGAAAGTGTTTGTGCTGATAAAGTGGGGGTAGAACCTTGGAGTATCCAAGGTGGTTGGATGGGTCAAAGGTGTTGTACGAAAGGCGGTACCGCGTCTCACCCATCAGTGTCCCACTTCCACTCCCTGAGGACCCCTCATCCAGGTGATCCTCCTGCACTTGTCCACCCCCAGAAACTGTATCAAATAGCGATGGCCGTGGCCTGGCCACCTGGATGACAGACCCCGGGGGACTGGTGAGTGAGACACCTTCAGATTTCTCACACTTACCATTGGCTTACAGGGCAGCTTTTATTACGAACCTTGGGCCTCATTACGACCCAGGAGGTAAGGGGTTAACGGCGCAGTAAAAGGTGGCGGCGCTGTTAACCCCTTACCGCCTAATTACGAGCTCCCTTTGCGGGTCCCCACCTTAACGGCTGGTTTTACCAGCCGATAAGGAAGGAACCCACAAAGGGACTTTCGAGGTAATTACGGTACCGCAATTTGCGGTACCAAAATTACTGCCTTCCCCATTCCCATTGAGCCCTATGGGGCAAAAATGGGAATGGGGAAGGGCCAATGGTGAATGGGGAATTACCACCCCGCCAACCTTGGAATGGGGCGGTAATTCCGCCATCCACCATGGGGCAATCGGTAAAATACCAGCGTCAACCATGGCGCTTATAGCGCCATGGTTTACGCCTGGGTCGTAATGATTCCCCTTGTCTGGTATATCTAAAAAGGAGGGGTAATGGCCGAATGTTCATCGATGCACTGGTGTTAAATGTTGTCATTCCATATCCTTTACATATGATCTAAGGCACCATGCGCATGTCTAATCTATGATACCAATATTTTAAATTTGACATTTAAAAAAATAAGAAACCGTACGCATATCACCGGTTTAAGAGTTTGCCAGTCTGTGGCGGGAAAGGACAGCCCCAGAGTGAAAGAGATGAAGAGGCCATGATAGGCCCCTATCGTGAGATTGAAGCTGGCTAATGTAGAGTTCCATTCAAAATAAAAGCCAGTACAAAACCGTGGTTTTTGTCATAAGGCCGAGTGAAATGGAAAGAAATGGGCCTAGGCAGCTCCACTAAATGGACAGGAGCACAAGTGAAAGGGAATCTACCTTAGAACTGATGGATGTGCCCAATGAATGGGTCATAACTTGTGGTGCTGCAGATGCTGACTTTGTGTACACTGGGAAAAGACACCTTTTGACAGATTCCCAACTGCAGCAGTGCACATGGGAAAATACACATGGAAAGGATAGGCATGTGAAAAATACCAAGGCGAAATTGGGCCTTACATTTAAAAAGTGGAACCAAGTGGCATATTTCAGAGAAGGACACTTACTTTTCACAAACAAACTGACATTCAAATGGAAATGCCCACTTGTTGGATTTTTCTATGTAACTGTGGCCTATGTGTGAATAATACCTAAAGTGAACTTATATCTGTCCAAACCGTATGTCAAGAAACATTGTATTTTAAACTACATGCCCAGATATAATGCTAAAATGTTACATGTAAGCACATCTTCTCAATTTAAAGCTGTATTTTCTGAAGTATGGATGCAGCTGGTGTTTTCCTCACTGAAATGAAATTTTGAACTCAAGACCTGGGCTGGGCCCCCAGCAAAATCAGGCCTGGTTTTCATTTATAAAAACAAAGAATTAAGAGAGAATTAGATCAGAATTGTGTGAGTTGCATATAGCACAGCCAGCAGAAAGGACCTTTCAGGTCAGGCCTCCCCATTATCTGTGCATTAGTGGCCAACAGAAATGAGCTTTTCAGGGCTAACTTGACCTCAAGAAATGGCTTAAGAGCCACTAATGGATGATCAAACATTGTGTATGAAACAGATTTCTGATAAGCAGATGTTCAAGTCAGGTGACGATGGAGAAATGAAACCTAAGAAATAGAGGGGGCTGGTGTGAAACTCTGTGACACTTTGACATTGACTAACATTGGATACATGTGTGTTCCACTGAGCTCATCCAGGGTTCATATTAAAGGGGATCAGAAGACTGTCAGGACCATGTAGAAACTCATTTTGGGTGATGGATACAAGTCAAGCTATGAAGACAATTATGATTCAGGCCTTCTCATAATTCCGAGGGAATAGAAAGTTGGTGTGGTGAAAGGTTATGGAAGTAAGGTTTGAATCAGGAAGGGGCATATTTGTGACTATTTTGGCTCAGGAGTAAATCGATAAAAACAGTAGCTCCTCCCACGAGGGGCATGCTGAGATATGATTAGTATTTTCTGACTAGCTATAAAATATACAACTCAAAAATATATATGTGCCTGCAGTTATCTTAAAGGGTAAGGTAGCTGCCATGTTGTGAGTTTTGAATGACACTAACAAGTTAAACCCGCTTGCCATTCTGGGATGAGGAATCTTTCTCCTTCCTCAGCCTCCATCATTCCCACCTCCCAACTCCTTACCCTATCAGCAGGCAAAGGGCATGTTGGGGGAGGGGGAGGGAGAGAGCTGGCCAATCAGTAGCGTGGGAAGTATGATAATAATGGAGTATCCCCAGCCGTATAAGAGATCAGGTTTCAATCTGAGAGGGATCTTTTTCTTTGTCATTTTGACTCTTGGGAACTTTCTTTGCACTTTTGATTTTTCCCTTGACTTTCCCACTCTATTGCTGGGCCTTAAATATTGCATGGGAATCAGCGACTGGGAAATCTAGAAGATAGCTGGGCCTGCCATTTGAGGAGCCAGAGCAAGTCTGGGTGCTGGGGACTACCCTTGACTGGAGCCTGTGGCCAGATCTGCGCTGTCCCTGTATGCCCCCTTAACCAAGGCCTCCCATGTAAGTAGATTGACCCAAATGCCAACAAATGTGTGAGGGGGAATCTGCCAGCCTTAATCTTCATCTTGCATAGCAGTAGGGAGGGGTGGATCTGGAGAGACCCTTGGCACATTTTATTAAATCCAACTCAGATTAATTCCACTATAGAAAATTCCCGTATCCATTTAAATTGAATTGTATTGAAAACTGCCCACCTTAATCCTTTCCATTAAATTGTTGGGATGGGGGAAGATGTGTAGATCTTAGCGCATTGAATTGAAGTTAAATCAATTAATTCCCATATAGAAAATCACATGAATGTTGTTAGAGTTTGAAACTAACAAATTTCATTCTCAGTGTGTTAGAGCTGGTATAGACAATAAAGTACTTGGGTGACTCTACCTTTCGGAAAATCCTGTCTTCTGTACATAAGGGGGGTGTCCATAATCCCAAAATAAGTAACCCTAAAGTCCTGCCATTCCAGTGAATGTAGAGTGTGCAAAACAACATTTCCAATTTATTTACTTGCATCCCAAAATAATTTCCCTAAAGCCCTGTATTTCATGCAAATAAAAAGCCCAAAATGATTTTCCCATTGAGTTCCTTTCCTGACTTTGCCTTTCAAATAAAAAACCCACAACAATTTCTTTTTCATTGTATTTCCCAAACCCTGCCTTTTAATAAAAAGCCAAACGATTTGTCTACTGTATTCCCACTCCCTGTACATTGTCTTCAATCCAGAGGGCTCATATCTAACTGATGCCTGGGGGTTGGGGTTGCTGGGAGAAAAGAGTGATAGCCCAAGACATCACTGGGGGTTCTTCAAATGTCATAATTGTTAATGTGCAAGAAATCCTATGTGTGTGTTTGATGTACAGTCTCTAAATTGTACATGTGTGTTGTAGTATCAGTAAGTTCATTAGAAATACAAGTCAGTCAATTGGTGCAAGTTATTTGAAATTGTGACATTGGGCCTCATTACGACACTGACGTTAAGGGTTTAACAACGCCGTAAAAGGTGTCGGCGCCGTTAAACCCTTAACGCCTGATTACGAGGTCCCTTTGTAGGACCCGACCTTAACGGCTGGTTTTTCAAGCCGTTAAAGTAGGGACCCGCAAAGGGACTTTGGTGCTAATAACGGTACCGCAATTTGCGGTACCGTAATTAGTGCCTTCCCCATTCCCATTGAGCCCTATGGGGCAAAAATGGGAATGGGGAATGGCAATGGCGGCATGGGGAATTACCGCCCCACCAACCTCGGAATGGGGTGGTAATTCCCCTTTCCGCCATGGCGGACACCGGCATTGACCATGGTGCTAACAGCTTGGGGGAGAAAGGAACTCCCTGAGTTGAGAGTGACTCCCTAATTAATCGTGACAAGTCACGGCTGATCCAAATGTATGTCAGGGGAATACGATTTGTTGGACTAAAACTCCCATGATTCCTCAAGCTAGACTATGCTGGGAGTTGCAGTCAACGGGCCTCATTACAGTTGTCCGGTAAGGGAATACCGTTACCGGTAACAAAATACCGGCAATGTTATTCTCCCAAGCCGATCACGACCCGGACCCACCGCTATTAGTGGACCCGTAAAGTACGGTGCCACTAATAGCGGCGGGGCCGCGTGCGCGCGACCCCCACACCGTAAATAGCACCATGGCGCTAATAGCACGCAATCACAACCCATGCGTACATGGGAATACCGGCATCCCAAAGACCCAAAAAGCAGTTACCGGCATGGTGCTAATAACAGCAACGAAAACCACACGTTAACAGACCTGAGCAGTGGACCACGCACATCAGCTGGTGGAATTAGGAAGAGTGGTCACATGACCACGCACATCAGCTGGTGGAATTAGGAAGAATGGTCACATGACCACACATCAGCTGGTGGAATTAGGAAGAGTGGTTACATGTATTTATATCGAAACATTTTATGAAGAATTCACTTATAACGAAACTTTTATAACGAAAAATATAACACATGTTTTTTTGTTTTGTTGAGGAGGACTCCCCCTTACCCCAGTTTCTCACCTCTAAAAACCCACTCCAACCGTTTCCCCACAAGATTTAGCCCATTATCCCAACCCTAAGTGCATTCTTCATAAACTTTTACGTTATAAACGATTCGATATATGTTCATTCTTGAAAACATTTTCGCTATAAAGACTGCGTACCGGAAGAGTGCGTTCTCTTCCATCTGAAGTGGCTGCTTCGGCACCTTTTCACCTGCATTTCTTCACAGTTCCCTCTGACCTTTGCAAGACCCAGCTTCTGCTCTTCCTGTGGGCTGAGCTGTGCCTGTACCAACTGCACAAAAAATATAACAGACACCATGTAAGTCTGAAGCAACACTTCATACAATGCAACTAGCTATATGCACCTAGCAAGATCACCCAGAGAGGATTTAGGGCCTCATTACACGGATGGCGGTAGGGATTTACCGGTACCGGTAAAATACTGGTACCGGTAAATCCCTACCGCCTTACTACGAGGTCCCTTTGCGGGTTGGGGGATTTAACGCCTGCTTTTTGCAGGCGTTAAAATCCAACCCGCTAAGGGACCTCGGAGCTAATTACGGCACCGCAAAATTGTGGTGCCGTAATTAGCGCCTTCCCCATTCCCATAGAGCCCTATGGGGCAGAAATGGGAATGGGGAAGGGCAATGGCGGAAGGGGGATTTACCACCCCATCAACCTTGGAATGGGGCGGTAAATCCCCTTTCCGCCAAGGCGGTGCCGGTATTTTACCGGCATGAGCCATGGCGCTAATAGCGCCATGGCTCACCGCCTACCGGGTAATGAGGCCCTTAGTTTCTCTTACTCCAAGAGAATGTGGCTCCACTTCCTTGAGCCATCTAGCCCAGTGGTGTCGCTTCACTACTTTATTTTGAAGATACACTAAGCAAAAATGTGCAATAAGGGCACCTGCTTGTATTCATTGTTTGATAAGGGCAAGCAGCTTGTGGCTGCTGGTGATGTGATCAAAGATTTGAAGTGATACAAATAAAGCAATTTGTTTATGTGTGTCTGGCAAGAAGGCATGATGGAAAGAAACTAAGCAGTTAAAAAGAAAGAGGCTACTTTGTGATTCAATGTAAATGATGTATGTTTTTTTAGATTGATTTTATTGGTTATTTATTTTCCAGCTTAACACAAGTGTTACAAGGCTCAAGAGACCATCTGATCCTACTGCAGTACGTATCACTAAACATTCACACTTATTAGAAAGGCTGCATCACATTGAGTACAAGTGGCTTTACAACATTTTTAAATATATGTGTTAATGTTAGCCAACTGAATGGTATTCATTTCATCGACTGCATGAAGATAAGAATCACTGCAGCCGAAAGCATGTGTTCTACTCTGGCACGTAACATGATGTGAACAGGAGGTAGGCTGCTACAGGTAGGAACTCTGAAAAAAGACGATCCACTTCCTAGCCTAACATAACTACATCATGGAAACACTGGCCCTCATTAGGACTCCGGCGGAAAACCATGGTGCTATTAGCACCATGGTCGATGCCGGAGTCCGCCATGGCGGAATGGGGAATTACCACCCCATTCCAAGGTTGGCGGGGCAGTAATTCCCCATGCCACCATGGCCCTTCCCCATTCCTATTTTTGCCTCCTAGGGCATAATGGGAATGGGGAAGTCGTTAAGTACGGTACTGCAAATTGTGGTACCGTACTTGCCTCGAGAGTCCCTTTGCGGACCCCTACTTTAACGGCTGGTCTAGACCAGCTGTTAAGGTCGGGTCCCGCGAAGGGACCTCGTAGTAAGGGGTTAAGGGTTTAACGGCGCCGACACCTTTTACGGAGCCGTTAACCCCTTAACGCCGGGGTCCTAATGAGGGCTACTGTGTCCTGAAACTGAGCTCTTAAACCACGTTCAGTAAGTCGTGGCAGTTGTATCACATGCCATTTTATATTCCTGTACATATGACAAATGGGGCCTACAAGTTTCAGAATGCAATATCATGTGTGGCTGTACTTCTCTGCGGCTTACACACAACCCAGAAAATCCTATGTGATAGCCATCTGCTAGCAGTCATTGTTCGGAACATGCAAGTTTATTGGTGCTATGCACAGTGTGCTGAACATTTGCAAATATGCAAATAAAAGTGGAAAACCATTTTCAGCAGAGGCCCAGTCAAAGGCTGTGGCATGGGTTTCAAATGAATATTGCAGGTTTTGCTTGCATTTGGTTGTGGTTGTTTTTAGCAGTAAAGTATTCATGCAGTGGTTTCCACTACTTTCCACTGAGAACCACCCGCCTGCTCTTCCCGTGCCTCATCAACCGGCCCCACCCATCTCCCCCTCAAAAAACACTTGTGTCACGAACCCCCACTACCACCGCTCAGTTAGCCTCACCCACCCTGACTGTTTCGACCACACCTTGCATCGCAACGACGGACACCTTACTCACTGCCTCTCAATCCAACCAAGCCCTCCCAGCCACGAGCATCAGGAAAACCACCACACCTCATGAAGTCACCTGTCTCCTTTTCAATGCCCGCTCCGTGGCAAGAAACAGACACAGCATCTTTGACCTCCTATCCTCTGACAATCCTGACCTCATCTTCATCACTGAAACTTGGTTCTCTGACGATTTTGCACCAATTGCGCACGTGGCTCCCCCCCACCCCCCGGCTACTCACTTATCTCCCACAACAGACCTTGCAGAGGTGGCAGAGAGGCAATCCTCTTCTCCATCTCACTCACTGAAAGCCAGCCATGCAATGCTAACTGTGAATCCCTTCTGGTAAAACTCTCTACTGTCAACACTCACTCACAGCTTCCTACTCATATATAGACGCCCCGGATATAACAGACATTTTGCCAACAATCTCTGTGACCCAACACTCACACTACTGGGGGACTTCAATATCTGGTTTGATGTGCCCAACAATGCCATGACCCAACCCCTGGTCGACAGTCTAGAGGCACTCAACCTCTCCTGACATACCACTGGTACAACCCACTCTGGAGGTCATACCCTTGATGCAATCTTCA
Organism: Ambystoma mexicanum; assembly: GCF_040938575.1. NCBI lineage: Eukaryota > Metazoa > Chordata > Amphibia > Caudata > Ambystomatidae > Ambystoma > Ambystoma mexicanum. The sequence goes on from NC_090937.1 coordinate 1,647,520,211, forward strand.
ACTCCTATGACCTCCTCGCTGTATCTAGTCCCATACCACTCATCTGGACAGACCGCTCTGCCATCCCTTTCTCTGTCCTCACTCCATCCCCTCCACCCAAGACTCATCCTACCCGCACACACGATTACAAATACTGGAAGAATGTCAAGGTACTCCCCGATCTAGCTGGAGCCCTGCTACACAGTCTCCCTGCATCGCTGACCTCCGATAGACCATTAACTATTGAATCCTTCGACTCCTGGATTAATGAATCACTACTTCCTCTCGCCCCCTCACGCACTGAAGCCTCTTGCAGAGGACTGTGCCATACCCCACCAGAAGACCTTCAAAAGCAGAAATGACTCACTAGAGCGCAAGTGGCGAACATATAAAACCCCTCTCAGCAGATCTGCGTTCGCCCGCCATCACCGTAATTAAAAATCCGAGATCCGAAAGGCCAAAAAGGCTTATTACACTAAACGAATCATGAACTGTTGCAACAGCAGCAAAGAGCTCCACAGGATCATCTCCAAATGTGTGAAACCCACCTGCACCTCTGCCCTGACGATTCCCATGCAAACCCTCTGCGACTCCCTCTCCCTTCATTTCTATAACACATCTCTAGACAGGATGGAAACCCTTAATATCAAACTTTCTACCCTCACCCTCTGCCCCACACCTGCTCCTCCTAACTCCTAACTCCGGCCACCTCAATACCATCTTTTGACTCTTTCAACCCCATCTCGAGAGACAAGTTCCTTGATCTACTATCCGGCAGCAGGCCCACCAGATCCCCCTTGGCTCTTGTCTGACCTCTCTTCTGAAAGAAATATTCTCCTCCACATGTGCATGAGAACAAGCAAAGTCCATAATAAATGACTCCCTCACATCTGGCATCTTTCCCGAGGCCTTAAAAAATGGTGCATATCAAACCGCTTCTAAAAAAGGCATCCCTTGACCCCCCTCGAGCCTTAGAATTACAGGCCGATTTCCAACACCCGATTCTTGGCAAAAATCGTTGACTGTGCTCCGTACTCTCAACTCAACTGTTTCGTAGAATCCAACAACGAACTCGACCCCACTCAATCAGGCTTCATGCTGTGCAATCCTGATCTCGATCTGGGATTATCTCAAGGTCTCGGCAGACCCAGAGAGCTGTGCAGGGCTGGTTCTCCTTCATTCGTTAGCCGCCTTTGACACTGTTAACCATTCTATCCTCCTCGACCGACTGCACTCTCTTGGAATCCGAGGCTCGGCACTCAAATGGATTGCCTCATTCCTCAACAGCAGGAAACAAATCAATTTCATCTCCCCCTTTCTCACACCTGCTCACACCGTGAACACTGGCATGCCACAAGGCTCCTGCCTCTCTGCTCTCCTTTTCAACCTCTATCTGACCACTCTAGCAGGGATCATCCGCACGCACAACCTCACCTTCTACAACTATGCTGACGATACCCAAATTATCCTGAGAATTCCCAAAACAAGCCTCAACTCGTGACCCGATCTTCAAGCTTGCCTCAGAGACATTGACTGATGGATGACAAGAAACCACCTCCTTCTGAACCCTGATAAAACTGAGATCATGCTGAGCGGCAACACTGCCCTTCTCCCACAACCACTGCCAAGGCCCTCCTCCCTTGGCACCCCCTCCTGCTTCCACAATAGTCAAAATCCTTGGCTGCACTATGGACTCAGGCTTAACCCTCTCCCATCATATCAATAATGTATCAAAATCCTGTCACTACCACTTTCAAGCTCCTAAGATGCATTTTCCCTTACCTCACCTACCCCAAAAGACTTGCTGCTATTATATTCACTGTTATGTGGAGACTGGACTATGCCAACTCCTTACACCTGGGTGCACCGGCATACCAACTTAAAAACTCCAAAAACGCCAAAGAGCCCAAAACAGTGCTGCCAGCCTCTTTCTTGCAATGGGACACAAGGATCACATCGCCTCTGCTCTCTGCACCCTTCAATGGCTGCCTGTTGGACGAATTGCCACTTTCAAAATTCTATGCCTTCCCCACCGAGCAGTGCACAAAACCGGACCAGCATACCTACAATGGAGGATTACACTCTACCACGCAGCACACAGCCTAAATTCAAGCAGTGCCCTCTTATTGGTGTTTCCAGCCTCCAATTCAAACCGGATCGGAGGGTCCACCTATTCATCCCTGGCTCCAACTCTGTGGAACTCATTCCCTCTTCACATTCGACACTCCCAAGACTACATGGCCTTCCATAAAGCTCTAAAAACCTGGCTTTTTCCATAATCCACGACTAAGATTGCCGAAACCCACCGTTATTATGGAATCATGAGTTCAATGACATTAAATTGGAAAATAGTCAGTCGGCCAACAAGTGTTCCTAGGGATACCGAGGGAAAGGACCACAGAAACCGACCAATAAGACATCAATGAGGATTTAGGAACTGTGTGACCACAGTCCGCATCCATACTGTCATGCAGACTCTCAAATATGCATCTACCGACTCTCCGCTTCTTGGTAGTAGTAGACAGGCCTAAAATCCTCTCGTGCCATCAAGTTGATTATATCCATTCACCCCTACCTTGCCCAACTGCATATCAAAGATAGCAACCCTCCCAAGGCATCAAACAACCGGGCTCCACAATGTCTCTGTCCAAACAGTCCTTTAGCACCACTGCCTCGGTAGGACTACTTTGCATTTAGATATATCCTGACCTATAACCAGTATCCTGCCAGACCTACCTGTAACCCACCATAAACCACATCCAGGGACCCGGAAAGTAGGACCTCCGACACATAATGCTGAGCCTAAGAATCGTGCAATCATGACTCACTCCGGTCCACCTGTGAATCTACCTCAGAGTCCTACTACTGTGAAACATGAGGACGATCACTGCCAGCTCATCCAGACCCAGAAAATACCCAGGAGCAGCAGGCTCCTAAGAGTACACCATACACTCCAGTCACTCACCTCTCCTACCACTATACTCGGTCTCCACAGTACACCAATAACAACAAAAGTAGAGCGCAGCTAAACCCCTTGATCAATTTCAGCCTAGCTGCTCACATACGAACAATCCTCCGTGAACACCTTAACAACCTGCAAATAAATCATCGGACACATAAACATCCTACACAGACCTAATGTCACCAGGATGCAGTCTCGGAGACCAACCACCTGACTGCGCACATTCGACTGATCTCTCACTACCACCATAGCTGGTGTTAGGATGCAGCCACCATCACGCAAATCACACTGGCTGCACATATATTGAGTGCACCCAAGCATTGTATTCTACCATACTCTCTTTAGTGACCTGGACTACGGACCCCAAGGGCTTTCAACCTACAAGCGCTTTGAGATCATTCAAATCTCATATAGGGCGCTATATCAATGCCAAATAACATAACATGCAGTTTCTTGATCAGTGCACGCTGTAAAATTAACATGCCACAGTCAGCGTAGGGACATACTGCTGAAAGGGGATTTCCACCTTTATTTGCACACTTACAAATGTTGTGCACACTTCAAGATACTTGGATGTGCCAAACAATGACTTCAAGCAGGTGACTATCACATAGGATTTTCTGGGTTGTGTGTAAGTCACAGAGAGGTATAGCCGCACGTGATATTGCATTCTGAAACATGTGTGTTTACTTCTGTGCCTAGGCTTCACTTGCATCGTAGGTATGCCCTGAAGTAGGTGAATTAATTTTATTGGATCTAGTGGAGGAAACTAGCTGGTGTATCTCTCTGGTCTTTTCTAATTAATCTTTTATAACGGAGACTAGTCTCTAAGCAGGGAATTGTGATTCAAACCTATGTTTCTCGGCATTGTCTTGCTTCCAAAACAGACACGATTTCCCTGAGCTATCCTACCCGGCCTTCTATATCCCTTCTGTGTCACTTCTGTTCCCTGTGAGATTGTGTCTGTTCCTTTATTGACTTAGCGCACTGAAGCAGCACTCCTGTTAACATATAAAGAGCTGCAGCGTCCCTGTCCATACTCATCCCCTGCATGGAAAGTCATAGAGTGGGACCTGGAGAAAAGAGGGTGGGCCTGGCCGGTCAGCCCATGTCCTGTCTGCACCCATGTCCATATCAACGAACCCAGTGGTCTGGCTCAAACTGGAATCCACCCCAGTGTTGAAATGTGCCTATTAGGTGGAGCTGAAACCATTGTATTGCAGTACAGCAAGGAGGGAGATGGGATGTGACGAGAGGACACACAGCTTGTGGGTGTTATTACCCATTCACTGACTGCCCATGGCCGAACTAATCCCGATTGCCATTCTGACACACTGCCGGCCACTCCCCACCCAAAACACATCCTCCTAGGATCTCTGAGCTAGCTTTATCAAGCAGTAACATCACCTTTCTGAGCAATCGTCAAAGAGTTAATGGCTTAATTGCAGTTGTCAATGTGTTACTGGTTGACTAAGCATGCCTTAACCAGGTTTGTCTTCAGCCAGTTGGTTAATAAGAGGTTGGCTGTCAAGGTTTGTCAAAGTCAAAAGCTTTGCTTGTGTCAAGGTATTTTCTTGCCGTTGATCTCATTTGTACCGATCATTGCGCCATTTTCCAGCTGTTGCCATTTTATGGCCAGGTACCATTATGGCAGCGCCTAGAAACCGCCTTTCCCAGGGTTCTGCAGCTTCTCCAGTTGGTGCGGACTACAACTCCCATGATCCCTCACCAGAAACTACTTTGGCTAGGGCTAATTGGATTTGTCATTTGAATCATCTGGCGAGGCAAAGGTTGCAGACCCCAGGCCTATCCCATGATCACACGAAAGCCAAATTGGTTGGCTTTGCCAGTGCTTGCTTCCTGGTGTGTTCAAGTATTGTGGTCTGAATTTTAGCAATGCGTCCTAACCTGCACTCTTCTGGTCCTCACTGTATGCATTTCTGAGGGGCTGGCATTTGCTTTGTCCAGCGGGGTTTACGAAAACATGCTCTTCTCCCATCATGCACTGAACTTTACAGCCAACATGGCGTCTTTCCGCCTGATAACACGCGTTTAACAAAATGCCCAGGGCATGGCCTCAGAACCCCTGCTTCCCCTGTGAAGGGAGAAGTGGCAGCCGGGCTTTCTATGCGAAAAAAGTGCTTTCACGAGTTCAGACATGGCACGTGCACTTGTATAAAAGAGTAAAAGAGTCTTGTGCGTTTCCTGTTACGTCATGTAAACTCATAGATGTCACGTTGACGTCGCCATGGACACGGGGAGGCGGGTTGTTGGGAAAGAGAAATGATGGGGGAAAGGGAAGTGACGGGGAGGGGCGGGTAAAGGGGTAGAGTTAAGTTGGGATAAAATAAAGAAGGACGTTCCTGATACTGCTCCGTGTCCGTGCCATTTGGTCTGCGCCACGTGCGTCCTCCGGCCTACCCACGGCCATAACACTGGCGACGAGGCGGGTGGCCTGGATGACACGGCTGCGCCTTGGAACGATGCGAAGGTGGTTGCCTGGATGCGATGCGCAACAGCGAAGAGCGGGTGCACACCTTACCACGACAGTGTCCACAGGAGGGCGGGAAGTCAGCCCTAGTCTCCATGGGGATCAGAGTCCTAGCCCGGGCTGCAGTAGTGATCGCAAGGCGGCAGGAACCGCATGCCATGATAAGAAGGCAGCAGGGTGCTGAAACTTCACCCGGGCCACGGCAGTGAATCAGGGAAGCGGCACGTGATGTCCCGATGAGCGGAAAGCTCCAGAACGCTGTGAGTGATAACGAGGCTGCGCCCACTCAAGTAGACACACGGCAGACGGTGCTCGTGCCTTATAAAGGCAGTCATCGTGCTTACAAGGGATTGCAGACTCAGTCAAGGCCCCAGGAGAGGGTAACACACAGAGGTAGGAGGCCTCACCCCATGGACTATCACAGCAGTTGGTGCTCGTGCCTGGAGACGGCAGCCATATAAGCAGGCTGAGAGTCTGCAGGGAGCATCAACCCAGGAAGTGACCCACAAAGAAATTCCACCCTCAAGGAAGGCAAGAATGATGTCGGATCAAGAAGACAATCAAGCGGCACAAGCCCAAGACAATGGACCCACAGCACCAGGTCCACAGGCGCCAGATCAAGCGCCATACCTACTACCAGACACGCTGGCCGCACAAATGCCCGGCGCATTTGATGTCACCGACACCAGCAACATGGATCGCAGATGAACCAAGTGGATAAGGGATTTCAACCTGTACATGCGGGCCACAGGGCCGCTTGCAGAAGCACGACAGATATGCCTGCTGAAGCTTGCAGTGGGCTCCTCTACACGCAACATCATTGACGAGATGCCCCCCCGACTCCATAGACACTATACAAGATCTGAAGGATGCGCTGGCAGCGCATTTCGCCCCACATACAAACGTAGATTATGAGAGACACCTTTTTCGGCGGGACCAAATAAATCAAAGGCGAGACAATGGACGCTTACGTAATGCGCCTACGCACCAAAATGAAACATTGTGACTTTGCCAACTACTCCAATACCGAGGCCCTGCGGTCTCAGATCATATCAGGGTGCGGGTCGCAGGCATTCAGTAGAAAACTTTTACAATAGTCCCGCACACTGGAAGAGATATTGGCACTTGCTTGGGTCGAGGGGGCCGTAGACTCTCAGGTGGAGAGCTTCGGCAACACCACACCAGTTGAGAACATTTCCAGACACCAGTTAGAGAGGAAAGCAGACAAACTCTTCTGCTACAAGTGCGGGTTTGAATACCCCCATGACGGCACGTGCCCAGCAACTGGCCAACGTTGCGCCTCCTGTGGCGAGGAGGGTCACTTCAAATCGGTCTGCAGACTGTTCAGGGACAAAGGGAGAGGCCGAACCAGAAACAACCCACCCCGACCCAAAGCGAGAAGCACAGGGTCATCAGGCCCTTACCCGAGTACAAGCACCCAAAGCCTGCCAAATCAGACAAACCCTGACCCACGAGAGAGAGATTCAGGGGAAGACAAACAAAAGAGAGAGAGAAGAGAAAGAAGAAGGTACGTCATGAGTGTGAGGCCAGAGCGCAGATCAAGGCGCCACGTGTGTTACCTAGTAGAACAATCCCCCACAGACTCAGACCCCAGCTCATCATGGAGCGACCAGAAAAAGAGAGCGTACGTGTACGCCCTAGGAAACCCCACAGCCACGGCACACAGTCCCACATTGATCATTAAGCTAAACGAACAGCCCACTGAGTTTCTCATTGACACTAGAGCCACGGTGAATGTGGTCAGCAAAAAACATCTACAAAGAACTGCCTCAGAGGCCAAGGCTAAAACCTGCAATAGTGGACATATATGCCTATGGCGCCAAGGCACCCCTCAGATGTCTAGGACAATTTGACAGTCTCTGTCGATACAAAGCTCACGAGATGAAAATACCCATACATGTTCTTGCCACCGGAAAAGACAGCAGCTGTGTGCTAAGCTTCAAAGCCGCAGCTGACATGGGACTCGTTCATATTCTGTATAACATCATGGACCACAAGTATATCAACCCAGTTGAGATGATCAACAATCTATACCCTTGTATATTCAAACGCATTGGCAAGTTAAAGAACAGGCAGATCAAACTTCATGTGGATGACTCAGTACGCCACGTAGCCCAGCCCCACAGAGGGATCCCCGTTAACATCCAGAAGAAGGTAGAGGGTGAGCTGCACAAATTACTCGAACATGACATCGAGCATGCAACGGGGCCCTCCACCTGGGCATCTCCGATAGTGCCCATGCCCATGCAAGGGTTAGAAGCCATATGGCTGTGCATGGACATGAGGCGCCCTAATCAAGCCATCAGGTGGGAGAGACACCCAGCGCCCCACATCACGGACATGATTCACCTCTTGAACGGAGCCAACGTATTCTCCAAACTAGACCTGCAGAAAGGATACCATCAACTGGTGCTGAGCCCCGAAAGCAGAAATATTACCACATTTGTCACGCACATGGGCCTATTTCGCTACAAAAGGTTATGTTTCGGGGTGTCCTCGGCCATGGAAATATTTCAGGCTGAGGTGCATAATGTCATCAAACACATTCCAAACTGCCTCAACTATAGTAACGATATACTGATCTTAGGCACAGATGTAAATAAGCACAACAAGACACTGATAAAGGTGTGCAAGGCCCTAAACGATGACAATCTTACCCTGAACCGCGACAAATGTGAATTTTGTAAGAGCACATTGAAGTTTTTTGGACACATCTTTTCTGAGACGGGCATGACACCCGACCAGGAAAAGGTTGCAGCGCTAAATGAAACCTTGCCCCCAGCAAATGTATCCGAACTGCGCTCCTTCCTGGGTTTGGCCAGTTACTGCAACCGATACATCAAGGACTTTGCCTCTGTCAGTGAACCAATGAGACTGCTAACTCGACAGGATGTCGCATTTCACTGGACTGATGACTGCCAGAGGGCCTTCGAGGTCATCCGAGAAAGAGTCGCAAAAGCAGAAAACATGGCATACTACGACCCAAGCCACCAGACTGAACTGACAGTGGACGCAAGTCCCGTGGAGTTAGGAGCCATACTGGTCCAGGTGGATCCGAGAGATCCCTCCAAAAACACATTGTGGCATATGCCAGCAGGAGCCTCTGAACGGCACTAAACAGGCTTACACTCAAGCCAAGAAGTAAGGTCTAGCGGTAGTATGGGCGTGTGAGCACTTCCATCTCTTCCTGTATGGAAAGCCATTTCGAATCATCATGGATCACCAAGCCCTTCTGTTTCTGTACAGAAACCCAGAAGCAAAAATGCCACCCTGAATAGCCCGTTGGGTTCTTAGACTGCAGAACTATGCCTGCGAAATAGTCCACCGGCCAGGGAAAGGAGAAAATCCAGCGGTCTTCCTGTCTAGAAGGCCCCGAGGGGGGGAGGGTGTGCGCCGGAACCCTGAGTGGCGGATAGGTACCTCAGATACTTCATACACCAAACCCCCCAGAGGGAGTCGACACCGAGATAATAGCTTGGGAAACAGAAAATTACTAATCGTGCCTAATCGTATGCGAGGGCCTCGAATTGGTCATGTGGCGGAGGGTGAAGGGAGGGAGAGCAGCAGGAGATCTAATAAACGCGTAAGTAAAGTGCCTCATACAAGTGATGGACAAGCTAGCACTGTCGGATTAGCACCTGCTACTAAAAGACTGCAAGCTGCTGATTCCCACATCCCTGAGGGCAAAGATCATTAAGCTCACTCACGAAAACCACAGGGGAATAGTATCAACCAAGCGCATGCTCCGCCAGAAAGTTTGGTTCCCTAACATGGACTCCATGGTGGAGGCTGCATTGGAAGCTTGTCCCATGTGCAGCCTCATCACCCCCAAGCAACACCCAGAACCACTGATCATGTCTGACCTTCCGCAGGGAATATGGGAAGCGGTGGCCGCTGATTTATTCAGGCCCATCGAAGGAGGGAAGTATGTCCTAGCGGTAATGGATGAATACTTGCGATACCCAGAGGCCCAGCTGATATCATGTCCCGCGTCATCCCCGCGTTGAATCATATCTTCTCTGCATATGGGGTTCCTAAGGTGCTCAAAACAGACAATGGCCCTCCCTGCAGCAGACACCAGTTCACACAATTTGCGGACTACACGGGATTTCACCATCGGAAGATAACTATCCTCTGGCCTCAAGCCAATGGCATGATAGAGCGCTTCATGGCCATTTAAAGATGGTGCTACAGATAGCCAAGCCAACAGGGCAGCCCTACGAACAGGTCTTGAACCATTTGATACAAGACTATCAAGGTACACCTCATAGCACCACCGGGAGGACCCCTGCGGAACTAATGTTTGGACGGAACACGCAAACACGTCTCCCACAAGCAGACCAGGCTAACCACTCTCCTGAGCTGGACAAGGAAGTGCGGGAACGGGATGAGACAGCGAAGGCTTGCATGAAGGCATATGCAGATGCTCGCAGAGGTGCGAGATCGCCACAGATTGAAGTGGGCAATGTAGTAGCCGTGAAGCAGCCACAGACTCATAAATACACCTTCACATTTTGGGAGGAACCCCTCCTGGTCACTCAAAAGAAAGGCTCTAGGGTTACGGCCCAAGGCCCGGACGGGTCGGTCACTCGCAACTCCTCTCACTTCAAGGGAATTCCCTCCCTAGGATCGAGGCGATTAAGTGGGCGGGTGCACGTCCCCCCTGACTATGCATCTGATGACACATATCAAGGAGACCATGGCGAGACCAACGACTCTGATCAAGAAGTTCCTGTGGAGAGTGAAGCTGGTGGACATTTCCCAGTGACCCTCAGTGCACGTCCGCAGATGGCTCGGAATAAGCTGCGCCGATGGATCGAAGAAATGGACTAGCCTAGTCCACCAGACCACCACCCGTTGTGAAAAGTCTGGTAACTGTTTAAAATGGGGGGAGATGTCACGTTGACGTTACTATGGACACGGGGAGGCAGGTTGGTGGGAAAGGGAAATTACGGGGGAAAGGGAAGTGACGGGCGGGGGCGGGTAAAGGGACAGAGTTAAGTTGGGATAAAATAAAGAAGGACATTCCTGATACTGCTCCGTGTCCGTGCCAATTGTGCTGCGCCACGTGCATCCTCCAGCATACTCACGGCCGTAACAATACCCATCTTTCACTAGGGGGGGCGTTGGATGCGCATGCGCATGCGCACAACACAGGGGGGAAGGCGATGCGCATGCGCACAACCAGCAAAGGGCCTCCGTCGGTATATCTGTGAATGCTAGCACCCTTGCCTAGACTTATGAGACGGAAGGCATTTACGTGGCAGTGATGCCACGTGCAAATTCACTGCTCCTCACGCTCCCTTAATTTCGGTATTAACATCTACTATTACAACGCTTAGAACTGGAATGAATGTATATATATATTTAAGTATAATCTGACCGCCACATGGGTTGATGGGTAGTAAACAGCTAAATCAGAATGAATCGTTTCTCCCAGAGCTTGGTATCATTCCCAGAAAAATACCCATCTCTTGGTTACGCTGGTTAGATGCTCTCCCAAGTAAATTCAAGGGTGCAACTAGACTAGCGTTTTAGGGGGCACTAATCCTTCTAATGTTGGGGGAGGGGCTAACTACAGAGACTGTGGGGCCAGGTGTTCTGTCCTGGTCACGACACACACACATACAATAATGCACGGACTCCGGGTCTCCCGTCTGCTCTCTTTATTATCTAAACTCGTACTACCTTTCTTCCCTTAGCTCCCTCCACTTCCCTCCCTCACCTACCCTCCCCACATTCTCTAGTTTCGCTTCCCTTAAAGGGAGAGTCTTCCATTAACCCTTAACACCCCCCCTTTCTTATCAAGGAAGTTTGTGGCCTACATCTGCTCGATGAGATGAGGGGGTTTGCGTATGGACCACTGGGGGCATCCATGTAGCATACATGCCAACCCTCCCAATTTAGGCGGGAGACTCCCGATTATTCTGTGAAAATAAATGTTATTTTTCACGTTCTCCCACCGAAAATACATCTTTGCCCAATGCTTTCCTATGGCAAAAATGTTGTCTCCCGATTTTTCTGAGAAAATCTCCCCAGGTGGGTTGGAATGTTGGCATGTATGGTGTAGGTCACTGGCGCCCTCATCAGGTGCCTTTGGCGGGGGTTCCTCAGGCGGCTCTGTCCGAGGTTCCTCTTCACCTGGTTCCTCTTCCGCCGCAGGCCTCCCTTCTTCAGGGCCTTCTTGGAACAGCTTGCGGAAGAACAATGCGTTTCTTGTTATCTCTCCATAATCTCCAGTGGCCGTGATCATTGGCCCTTTCACTTCAGTGACCACAAGGGGTTCGGGTCTCTATCTGGAGTCAGTTTTCCGTTGCTGTGTCTGTCTGATCAGTACAACCTCGGCTACCTGGTAGTGGAACTGTTTGCAGAGGGCAAGGGTGTGTGCTCCCTGCTGTCACCTGACATGGTGAGCAATGTCTCAGTGTGTCCTCAACTATAGTGTCCATGTATGGGAACCAGACCAAGTTGCATAGAATTGTCTTCGTATTGGCTATGTCCCTGTGTCCTTCATGCACAATTATGACCAGGGCTTTCCTGAGGCTTTTTGGGGCCACTAGCCGGTTTCCTCTCAGGAACATCCTTTGCTCTGTTGTGGCCAGTTCCCTCTGTATCCTTGCCATTTTCTGCAAGTTTCTCCTGTCCACCTCCCTCGTTTTAAAGTGTTCTGTTGTCACATGGCACCATCTGTTGGTGTTCATGAACTGGATGGTCACCTGAATGGTGGGATCGGTCCTGCACTGTCCCGTGAATTATTCCTTCGTGATGGCTGGGGGAAGGGCGTTTAAGGACACGTATTAAATGTAAGATTCTTCCTCGAGCTGCATATTGGTGTCGGGAGCGCTGCTGTGCTGCCTTGACTAGTAGTCTAGGGGGTTGGCAAATGCCCCATCGCTATATACGTGGTGGCATCTTGATTTTGGGATTCCCAAAGAGGGACAGGAGTGCTTGGCGGTCCGTTATGATGACAAATATTCTTCTGATAATGAAATGGTGAAACTTCTTGCAGGCCCGGGCTGCGGCTAGGCTCTCAGGTTCTGCCTGGGAATAGGCCTGCTCAATGGAGGTCATCCCTCGGCTGGCATACGCCACTATGCGCGTCTCAGTCTTTTGTTGCAGGCTGGTCTGGGCTAGGATTGCACTCAGGCAGATGGGCTGGCATCAAGTGTAATTTCCGTGTCCCACTGTGAGTCAAAATATGCTAGCTGGCGGTTGTTTGCCAGTTCCTTTTTGATCATGCAGAAGACGTCTTGAAACTGTTCGCTCCAAATGAAGGGGGAGGTATTTCTTGAAGAGTAGTCTAGGCGCGTTGGTCAGCATCACATAGTGGGGTAGATATCGGGCACAGTATCCCGCCATGCCGATGAAGGATCGCAGCTCGGACACGTCCTTCGGGGACTCCAGGTTGACAATGGCGCTGATTTTGTCGAGGTCTGCACTGATTCCTTGATCAGAGAAGATATGTCTGAAGAAGCACATGCTATGCTCCTTGATGGTGCATTTTGGGCCATTAAGGGTGAGGCTGGCCTCATGGAGGATATTGCATACCAGCCTCAGTGCCTCATCATGGTGTTCTTTGGTGACTCCAAACACTAAGATATCATCACTGTAGTTGAAAGCGTTGGTGACTGGCTCTATCAACCTGCGTATTGTCTCCTGGAATATCTCGGCTGCCGAGGATATTCCAAAGTTCAGCCGCTTGTAACAGAATAAGCCTTTCTCCCTTCCTGTGAAAGTTGTTAGCGCAGCCTTGACTAGGGTCGATGATCAGCTAATAATAATAATTAATAATAATTTGGCATTTATATAGCGCTACGAACCCTTAGGTATCTGAGCGCTGCTTATTATTACCCACGGTGTGTGGTGCTCATTTATCGACCTCGGAAGGATGAAAGGCTGTTTGGCCCTGTCAAGTATTGGCAGAACTCATCGGTGTTAGGACGCCGTAATTATCCGGCTTCAACGGCTTCCATGAGACCTAATACTTATGGATCTCGTATTTGCCGACGAACAGTGGTTACGGTCCCTTTAAGACCTCATCTGCCGGGAGCTTGGAAGTTGGCATGGAGACGATGACGTCCTCTCACGGCTTTCAGTTTTCACCGTGCACGCTGAAGGACGTATTGTGCTCATGTGATTCCTATTTAAGCAACGCCTGTACGTTTTGCCGGCGCTTCTGAATCTTGTATTCTAGCGGCTTGCATTTCCTCGTATCCAGGTTCTTGTCTTTTCTGCCTTGTTTTCCCCGTGTTCCTCGACCTCGGACTGCCACCGGACCTGCCTTGCTTACTCCCTTGTACTTTTACTGCCAGCCTTGCTCCCTGACCTCGGACCGCCACCGGACCTGCCTTGCTTACTCCTTTGTACTTTTGCTGCCAACCCTGCTCTTCAAACTCGGACCGTCAACGGACCTGCCTTGCTTACCCCTTTGTACTTTTGCTGCCAGCCCTGCTCTTTGACCTCGGACCGCCACTGGACTTACTATACCTTGCCGGCCAGCTTTTTGTACTGTTTCCCGCTTACGGTTTCCACTCCTGCATTGGAACTTTGCACCACTGGTACACGGACTAGAGACTGCCTTAAATGTACCTTTAGGCGTCCTCGTGCCGTCGGGTTAGGTGTTGCTCTTTGGACATCTGCTTGGATCCGCCTCCTGTTTCCTGCTTTGCCTTCACTTCTGGTTGATTCCTTGTCATTTCGTATTTGGGTTTGCCACGAACACTTCCACATTACTTCTTCTCCTTCCTGGGGATATTCTGACACTCTGAAGAACTGCACAGGTTAGTGGTTGGTTTCTCTTTTGATGTCTGCATTTTGGCATAGAATTGCACCATTGTGATTGTTGCAGTTGTCTGGGGGTCTTGCCTGTACACCTTGAGAAGACGTCTCGTCCCAGTATCCTGTTCCATGCGGTTCTGGGTTCTTCGTTGGCATTCTATCTTTCCGCCAATCAATTGTTCTGGTTGTTCATTGTATCAACTAGTTCGGTAGATTGGCGAGAAGAATTCCTCGGCTACACTACGAGGGCAAGAGCGCTACTGACAGGCCCTGCCCTCTTTAGATTGCTGTGTTGGGGATCCTCATATCAAAGCAGAGGTGGCGGAGTCCATCTGGCTTGGGGACTACTACTAACGGGGACACCTAGGGGTGGGTCCTTAGACTCTTTCGATCATTTCATTGTCCAGCAATAGCCGTAGTTCGTGTGTCACCTTGGGCTGTAAATGGATCCCTATCCTCCTGGGGTGCTGCAGTATGGGCCGTACCATGGAATCGATGTGGAGGCAAATGACTGTATCCTTAAGCATGCCTACGCCCTTGAATAGGTTGGGGAACATCATTTTCAGCTCGTCCATCTCTATCAGCCTTTGAGACAGGGTTCGTATGGATTGGGAGTGTGGTGGGAAGCTCTGGATTGTCTCAGATTGATCATACTGAATATTGATGAGCTGTAAGGCGGTGGCTGTTTTGTAACTAAGAAGACATGAATCATGACTGGGGCTCGTCTTCCTCTATGTACTAGTTCACACAGGAACTGTCCTTTAGATTTTAGTGGCAGTGTCGCTCCCTATTGGAAGATACAAGCCTGAGATGGATGCAGCGGGTATGTGCCTGCCAAAGTCTCATATGTTTTTTCATTCATCACATTGACGGTGGCTCCTGTGTCGATGAGGAATGGTGTGTTGAGTCCTCCGAGGTGAACTGTCACCTTCGGGCCATATTGTTGTTGTATGTATTGTATATGAGCCAGACATATTCCCTACTGTACCGGTCATATTCATAGTATGGTTCTGCGCCTTGCAGTTCTTCTTCGGTGGGTTCCTGTTCCCAGTAGAGAATTCCTGTCTTTGGTCTTCCCCTTGGTCCAGCTGTATGGGACGAAGGTGTTCTGGGATGTCATATGCTCGACTTTGCATGTCAACTTGTAAGTTTTCCATGGCTCGAATGAACCCCGGATGTGTTGAGTACGCTGCTGTGTTTCTGTTGAGGCTGGTCCTGGAGCTGACCCTTTCTGAGTATGGGTGTGGGTTAGGTGGTCTCATCGGGTCATATTGTTAGGCGATCCTCTGCACACCAGGCCACGACACATCAGAACACTGCTCACATTCCCCCAACATCTCCTCCCAAGCTTCGAGGCTCAAGTGATTCGGTGAAACCACAGAACCGAAAACTCCGTACCAGTGTACGGGCTCGATTGCAACCCTTTCTGCATTGGCAACTGCCTTGGAGAACGTATAGCAGAAAGGGCGGCCTTACGTCTTCACGCCGGTCACGTGATACGCTATGGCGTTCCCCATGTGATCTTGGTGGACGTCACATGATCCAGAGAAGTCACATGACCCAGGGGCGATCAGTATAAAGGTCTGAGAGACAGAACGCTCATTGCTTCTCAGCTGGCTTCGGACACTGTTTGGCGTTACATCTTGCTCCTTGTTACCTTGATCACGGAACTCTATCTCGGACTCCCTTGGACACCCCTTGGTACTTTTGCTTGGAACTGTTTACCTGTTGCCGGATATTTGGACTGCACCTCGACTTGTCTTTGGATCATCCCTTGGTACCTTGCTGATCTTCTACGCCTTTTCCCTACTGGGGATTCAAGTCAAGCCCTGACTCCCACAGGTGGCTACCCTTCATCCACGCTAACCTGCGGTTCTACTATTCCAGGGACCGCCGCATCTAATGAGCCTCGAACCTCCCTACTAGGTTACCTGGGTCTCCCTTACACCAGATAGGTAAGACACTTTAGATTCTTTTGTTTACCTGCCTGTATTGTGATTGCCTGGTGCTTAACCTCCTTCCTTCTTGACAGCAGCATCGGTGTTCCAGAGGCTCCGTGGATCTGGGAAGACATCTCTCACCTGTGGCCTCAAGGGTCGCACAGCGGGTTTCTATTTCGTTCCCCTGTGCGTCACTTGGGGACGGAGGTCTCATCGGTCTACACGACACTCAAGTCAGAACACATATCTCCTGGGCGGCGTCGATTGGGGTGGTGGCCTGTACGCCTGCAATAATGGGGCTCTTTCCCGGGACATGATTTGGAAATGGTTTTCCTGACCGTACCTCATGCACATTTGGCCAATGGTGGGGCACTGACCTTTGTGTGGGAATTTGAACCTGCATCAATAGCCTTGTCTCTCTGTTGGGTTTGGCGGGCGGTGTTCCATTTGTTTTGGTGAGACGATGAGCCCAGACGGCATGCCTGGCATTGTGGGTTGTTGACCATGGCAGCAACTGTGTCCATCTTCTTTGGGTTCTCCATGTTGGCTGCAATGTTGTACATCGACCCGTTCGTAGACCCTTGCTGTCAGTCTAGAAATCTAATTCGAGACCGCAAACGTATTTTGGTGGCTGTGGGCCAACCGTCTCATGCACGATACGACAGAATATAGGTTTTCGAGTGTTCTAATGAACAGCCATTTTGATGTAACAAGAATCGCCATTTTGTTTTCTAACCATTGCTCATTGCTTTCTGTTCCTATTGCTTCGCAGTATATTTTTCGCTTACACTGCTTGACTGAGGAATAATGCTGTCTGTATATGAAAAAGCACAAGGCCACAGGGCCGAGAGGATAACAAGAGTTTCGCTGAAACACAAATGTAGGCAGCGCCAGGAAGAATGCCCGGCTCCCTCCTTAATGTAGCCTTGAAGCAGAGCCGCAGGGCATTTAATCATTTCACAGCTTCCAGCCTGTCTTGATATATGGTAGAATATGTTAGACTAATACCGCTAAAGGCTTGAATTATGCTTTTCTAATGGCCCCCCTTTGCTGAGCCCGCTTAGAGCATGTTGGCTCCCAGGACGCGAATAGCACCTGATAGATAGCAAGGACCAGAATGTAACCCCCTCTGCATGTAGCTCGCTTCCAAGAACAGAAGCGCCATGTTCTATTCAATAACCGAAAGATGCCTACGCACTCACAAATTGCAAATTGTTACTAGAATAGATGTTTGAAGGTGTCATAATGGCCGGTGACATAGCTGATTGTTTGATATGCATTTTGTATATATGTAACTGATGTACGTAATTTGCTCTCTTGCGTCCCACGAGGTCTAGAGATACACGTCGCGGTGCGTCGAGACCGAGTTGGCCAACTGAGACTTTTGATTTGCAATAAAACCCTAGCTTTGGGAATACAACCTTGTGTCTGGCGTCTCTATCGTGTGTGGTGACTCGCCTTGTTTCCATAGACATCAGGGTCCCCTAGGGGCCCCTTTCAAGATGGCACCCGAATAGGGACCCTCCCCCACTTGTTCCTTCGTGTAACGTTGTAATTGAGAAAGGCAGATAATGGTGAGGACGAGACGATCGAGCCGGTATCAAGAGGTGTTCGGGGCGCCCTGTAAAAGTGATGAGAGACTCCTTTGCAGATCTGCACACATCTGATCCCTGATCGACGTGCCTGGCTAGAGAACAAGGAGGCGAGGGTCCCGAAACGAGGCGGATGCCAAGAAACGCAGACACGACGTCCTTTGGTGCGTCAGTATACAGACGACTTGATTTATCAGGTGAGTCATTCCCCGATTCATAGCATCCTGATATTAGTTGAGAGTTGGCTTTGCAAAATCAAACACCCTAGGTAAGGTTGATTAACCAAGGGGAAGGTTGAAACATGCCTGGCGTATTGTCCACCTTAGCGGGGTTTTTCCGCTGTGGTAGACAATCTTTGGAAGATGGCCAAATTGTACCACCTGGTGGAACGCCGGCGTATGAGATGTATGTGAAGTATGGAGTGGGTGCGATAATGTTCTGTGAGACTTGGCATAGGCAAACCAGAAAGCAACCCCCAGTGGCCGATTAATGGTAGTTTTGAGATGGTGAGGATAGATAACTTGGAAAGGGTGTTGATAAGAAAGAAAGCGCGCCCTGCGGCATTTGAAACTATTAAAGACTGGAGAAAGGAAGCAATGCTCCGATTTAAAAGCAGAGCAAAGCATGCGCGCAGGCATAAATCAAAAGGTGAGGTAGCGGAAGAAAAAGAAGAGGAGGAGTGGACTGAGAGTCTAAGAAGGGCAGGCGTGACCAGTTGAATATAGAAAAGATATACCCACAACGAGAATTACACATGACAGATGAATTGATAGAAAATATATTGACTCATACAAAACAAGGCCCAAGATCAGAAGAAAGACCAGATACGTTAGTAACTATTGCCCAGACCCCGCCCATAGCTCTAGCTCCCCCTCTGGTAGCTCAAACCCTCCCACAGCCACAGACCGCACACGTAACACTTCCTACTAGCCAACCAGGCCCACAACAGACACTCGCTGTTCCCATTGTCCCATCCGCACCTCCCGCCTTAGACACAGACTCGGTACTGTCCGTTCCTCCCGGGGTTGAAGTTGAAACCCGGGGGGCAAGAGGCGGGACTGACCAACGGCAGTGCACAAGGGTAACCCGCAACGCAATCAGCAAGGCGAGGAAGGTGGAATTGCAGCAACAGGCAGAGATGTATATAGATGGGAATGATGGGACGGCAACGTTGGCTTTGATATATGACTTTCGCAGAAACAACGAAAGACAGGTAGTGTTGGAATGCATGGGTGAATATTTGGTGGAGAGATGGAAACAGCTAATTGGGAAATTACCACTGCAGCGATTGTTAGATCTGAATGCATTAGCACGCTGCAGGGAGAGGGATGAAGTAAAAGAACATGTGTATAGACTTTTTGAGCTTAGAGATGAATTAGATAATGATTATGTCGAAACATTTACTGCACCTATCAAAGTGTTTACTGCACCAGGGTACAGGAGTAGGGAAGTCGGGGGACCGGGGAAGAAGAAAAAGAGGCCGCATAATAAACGTCAGCAGTTACCATCGCCGGGGCAGAAGGAGATGGTGAACAAATTATCGTTGCTAAAACAGGTGGGGGCAGACTTGAAGAAATGTCTAATTAGAACACACGTATTAATGCAGCAAGTAAAAGGACATAATATAGGGCGAGGGAACGCACAAGTGAGGAGTAGTTCGAATATGTATGGGGTAACAGTGGGGCCGAATCAGTGTGCATATTGTAAAGAGGAAGGACATTGGCGAGCGCAATGCCCGCATTTACAGAACAGAAATGGGTCTGGTCAGAGGAGACAGCATAGAGGACACCCAGGAGCAAATGGACCAAATAGGAATAGTATGCAGCAGCATCATAATAACGGAGGTAATCAAAACCAAGGCCAAAACCAAAATGCCCCAAACCAGAGTCAGGGACAGCAAAATCAACAATATGGAAATCAGAATGGGGGAAATAGAGGGAAGAGTGGAAATGTTTTTGATACACAGCCAACCACGTATTACAGTAATAGTAATGATTACACATCGGACGATGTGTTATTTCCCCAATAGGACAGCCCAGAACAGGGGTCGGAACCAGTGTCTATTCCCGTGAATCAGAGAGGACCCTACGTAGAAATGAGAGTCAGGAATGAGGAACACCGCTTTCTTGTAGATACAGGAGCACAGAAGTGTTCAATAGACCATCACTTGGTTCCGAATATACCACTGTCAGGGTAAAAGAATATTTCTGTAGGGTCTGCAGGTACACCAGTCATAGACCCAGTGTCCAAACCAGTCCCAGTTACCATAGGACCATTCACTGACCATTGTACTTTCCTTCTAACAGAAAATTGTGGAGAACATTTGTTGGGATTGAATTTGTTGAAAAAACTAGGTTATGTTATACGTTGCACGGCAGACGGAGTGTTTCTAACGATATGGCCACACAATGCCCCTGTGTCAGAATTCATGTCCGAAGCATTACCAGGGGAACTACGTAAAGTACCAACCTGTATATGGGCAATGCATGACAATGATGTGGGATGTTTAAAGATAGAGCCAGTAAAGATTATTTTAAAAGAAGGTGTTACCCTACCACGAATACCCCAATACAAAATTTCGGTTGAAGGTGAGAAAGGATTGAAGAGTATTGTTAACGATTTGATGAAATTAGGGGTAATAGAGGAAATCACAGGCAGTACATGTAACAGCCCGATCCTTCCGGTTTATAAAAAAGGAGGTAATGAGGTACCATACTGTTTCATAATTGATCTACGCGCACTAAACAAGGTAGTACATCCGCAATTTCCTCTAGTGCCAGACGTCACTACAATATTGACAATGATACCTGTTTCAGCAGAATATTTTAGTGTAATAGATTTGAAGAACGCATTCTTTAGTATTCCAGTCGACAAGGACAGTAGATACTTGTTCGCGTTCACATTAGGAGGATGATCATTTACATTTACACGGATTCCACAAGGTTACACGGAAAGTCCAAGTATTTACAGTAGAGCATTAAAAGAGCAGCTAGACATGCTGGAATTACCCGTGGGTTGTGTACTTTTGCAATACATAGACGATTTATTGTTAGCTGCAGACACAGAGGGGATTTGTAAAGAAAGCACTGTATTACTACTGTCACACCTAGCGGCACATGTCCATAAAGCTAGTTTGAAGAAATTTCAGTATAATCTAAAGGAGGTAGTTTATTTGGGCTTCCTACTTTCGAAAGGAGGGAGAAGACTAACGCCAGAACGCATAGAAAGTATTTCTTGTATGCCTATTCCAAAGACACAAAAAGAAGTCAGAGCCATAATAGGCATGGCTTCATATTGCCGACAATGGATTGGATTGGTAATTTTGCATTGATTGCAAAACCATTAGTGAATTTGACTAGAAAGGATGCGGTTATGCCTTTGCAGTGGGATAAGGAATGTCAGAGAGCATTTGATGGATTGAAAACTGCATTATGCTCGGCTCCAGTTTTAGGTACGCCGAACTATAAGAACATTTTCAGACTATTTGTGTGTGAAAGTGAAGGGTGTGCAAGGTGGAAGAAATAGGCTGTGCGGCTATTTTTAATCTGCGCTGGACCCTGTAGCGCGCGCTCTACCACGATGTTTGCGATCTGTCGCGGCAGCTGCTGCGTCAGTGAAACAAACGGAAGGGATGGTATTGGGGCACACTTTCATTCTGATAGTGCCACATGCCATAGACGTTCTATTAAATAGGACACAGACGCAACACCTCACCTCTGCTAGATTGACAAGATATGAGATTATCTTGTTTGCGCCCCATATCCAAATTATGAGGTGTAGCGCTTTGAATCCTGCAGAATGAATGCCATTAACCATAACAGAAATTGGGCAGGATGAATCACCCCCCCACGATTGCTTAATGGTCACTGAGGAAGAAACCAAGGGGAGAGTTGATTTAAGTGATATTCCACAGAAAGAGCCGGATGGAGAGTTATCACTACCCTAGAGAGTGTTGTAGAAAGTAAAAGAATCCCCTATAATTCAGCACAAGCTGCGGAAATAATAGCAGTAACCAGAGCCTGCGAGATTTCTGAAAATTTGAACGTGAATATATATACTGACAGTCAGTACACGTTTGGAGTGGTTCATAACTTTGGACGACTCTGAGCTGAGAGAGGGTTTCTGACATCACATGGCGCCAGAATTCAAAATGGCCCTTTGTACGATTGCTGTCTGCACTCACGTTTCCAAAGCGCCTAGCAATAGTGAAATGCGGGGCACATAAAAAAGTAACATGCAAAATTGGAGAGGGAAACGCGTTTGCTGACAGGATTGCGAAACAAACTGCCACTGATTTAAATACCAAGATGATGACGGTTCAGACAGAGGAAGTACCCTGTATGATAGAAGATGGAGTTGCGACTGTCAAAGAAATGCAGGCGAGACTACGGTCAATGAAATACAGGGATGGGCCGAGGGTTCTGCTGAGCTGGATTTGGAGGGTTGTTGGGTGGATAAGGGAACTAGAAACTGGATGTTGCCAAATTCATATGTGACTGCAATGGTCACAATGGCCCACAGTCCTACTCACATCTGTGCCAAAAAAAATGATACAGCACCTTTCTACAGTATGGCAGAATGCAAACATAAAAAAGAATGCAGAAAGGTTGGTGCAGAACTGTATCACGTGTTTACAACACAATGTAGGAAAGGGAACAGTGACACCAACAGGAGGTTTTGGCCCACCCTCCATGCCGTTTGAGGTAGTTCATTTTGATTTCATAGAGATGGAAAGGTGCCAAAACTTAAAATACGTCTTGGTGGTAATCTGTGCATTCAGTAAGTGGGTGGAGGCATATCCTTTAAAAGACTGCACAGCGATGAGTACGGCAAAAGTAATGTTGAAGGAGTACTTTTCCAGATTTGGCTTGCCCCGTGTCCTATGGACCGATAATGGACCACATTTTGTGGGTGCAGTGGTGTTACAGATTTGTGCTGGTCTCCAGATTGATAAGAGATTCCATAGTTCAAGGCATCCGAGTTCTGCCGGTCTTATGGAGAGGCACAACGGAATTCTTAAATCAAAGATTAGCAAGATTTGTGCGGGAAGCAAGTTGAGTTGGGTGGATGCATTACCAATAGCACTATTATGCATGCGTACATCTGTACAGGCTAAAACTGGGCTCTCCCCGTACGAGATTGTGATGGGGAGGCCGGCAAATGTTTGGTGCGCACCTCAGCCAAAGCGACTAAGTGAGATAGAACATCCTGTGCTTAGTACGTATTGTGGCCTTTTAATGCAGAAATTGCGTTTGATTCATCAGCAGGTGCAGGAGGCATTACCCGTGCGGTATACCGGTCCGGGGCACGCGCTGGAGCCAGGAGACTGGGTGCTGCTAAAAAACTTCGAAAGAAAATCATCATTAGCACCTAGGTGGCGCGGGCCCTATCAAGTACTTTTGGCGACGCAAACGGCAATACGGGTGGATGGAAGGAAGTCGTGGATCCATGCCACCCATGCCAAGAAGATTCCAACTGCACTGAAAGTCTTGCCTGACCCGATGACTGGAAAGAGACAGCGGTTGCAGAGACAAAAGAAACTGTTGCCAGTAAGCAGCCACCTGATTTGCCAAAACATGAAGTGAAACTCGAAACAAAGCCTCAGACGATTGCCAAAGAGGGGGAAGGGCAAAGAGTGCCCCAACGTTGCCCAGAAGAATCGACATCACTGCTGACCGACGTGAAATCTGCCTTGCAAATACCAGCAGAAACAAATCGTGTACTCCTTTGGCGCCCACCAGCACTTGCCAGCACGCCAAAGACCGAATCTGCATCATTGGCGCTGCGCACACCAGCACCTGCAGAAGCGCCGCAGGCTGACTTCAAGCCTGAATCTGAAAGTGCACCGGCACTGTTCACGGATCATACGATACCAGGAGCAAGGCGATACAACCTGTGGCCTCGGAAGACAAAGTGATCCGCATTCTTTTTCTTTTGGTGTTTATGTCAACCTCTGGTTCAGCTCATGGACGGAGCAGGAACCATGGGTGTAGATGATAGAAGCGTGAGAATTGTGCAAGTCGGACAATTCAAGACTCGCGGCTCCTCGGTGCGATCATAAAAGTACATGTGTCCGGAACCAGAGCGGACAAGCTGGGCGCACATGGTACTATGGCAAGTGAGATAATTGATTAACAGTACATGCATCCGGAACCAGAGTGGACAAGCTGGGCGCGCATGATACTGAGGCGAAAACTGATCAAAGGTCCTCTGAGCAGTATAAGAAGGGACAAGTGATCTTGCCTAAAAACGAATAATCGAATCGAGGCTGAAACAAAAAAGGACAGGCAAAACTGAACTGTGAGAATTCCATTGAACTTATAGACATCAGAGCAAGCGCGACGAAGAGAGATATCCACAACGAACTGTGATAAGGAAGAAGAAGGACGATGAGAAACATGAGGGAACCGGTTCCAGCCTCCTCCTGCACCAGCACTGCTGAAAATGAGTCAGTTATAAAGACTATAAGTTTAAGAAAAACGCATGGTAAAACAATTTGTATGCTGGTACTAACGATAATAATGTGCTTTATGAGCGTGGTAGCACCAATATCGACAGCCCCAATATTATGGTGGGTAGAAACAATACACCCATTAGAAATGTTTTTACCAATAAGTAATTTATCCACTACTGAAAGCCCGGTTCAGGTGATCACTTATACCCTACCCCCAATGGAAGGAAAACACTGGGAAGGTTTTGGAAACAACACCTTACTGCTGATAATGAACATGACACATACAATCTTGAAGAAAACAAACTGCTGGGTATGTGCCCATTTACCACAGCATGCCGGAAAAGGAATAGGGTGGTATATGCAGTCATTACCATTAAGTTCTGCATGTAGTGCATCTTTAGATGCAATGTTCTATGGGAAATGGAATGAGAGTAGTACGGGTCAATTAGACAGAACCAACATGAATGAGTTTGAGGAGATAATAATGAAGCCTGTGGGTTGTTCCATTTTCCATAAAGCACAAGTAATAGCCCCAGAGCCCACGAGGAAAATCACACGTAAAATAACACGACAAAATAGACGAGATATATTGTCCCCGCCAGAAAAAACATCTGTAATGACGTTTCGAGTAAGAACAGAAGGGAACAAAGATGCGATTCCCCCATCTTACATGGTGAATTATAGCCCAAGAACTGTCCCGTTTTGCCTGAAAAAGAAAGGATCTTTTTCGGTCGGAACATATACGGTGGTACTAAGATGGGAAATAGAACGAGTATACCTAGGTGATCCAGTTTATTTTATATGTGGAGAGAAAGCATACCCTTGGTTGCCCAGAAACTGGGGAGGTACATGTTATCTGGGGCTATTGTTCCCAGGAGTATTATCCAGAACTAGAGTCAAAAGGACTGACAACAGTGTTTTAATAGCAACTGATGTAGCAAAATCATTCGTTCCATTCTTAGGACAGATAGTGAACTCCTATAATATAAGGCAATTGTCCAGAATCCTAAAGAATACAATAAACACAACAACAGATATATTATTCAACATGACTTTGGAAGAAAGAGGAATCAGGTTAATGACGCTGTAAAATAGAATGGCTCTCGATGTAATCCTGGTTGATCGTGGGGGAATTTGCAAAAGAGTGGGATCAGCATGTTGCGTTTATGTCGATGACTATTCCCCCACGATCTTTGAAGCAATAAAGAAAATGCACGTTCTAAGCTCTGAACTCCCCACGGGAGAAGGGAGCTGGGAAATAGGATCTTGGTTTTTGGGAATTCTACGATCTTGGGGATGGAAGCTGATCTCGATACTAGTAGTGGTGTTCGGAATATTCCTAACATGTTGTTATTGTACACATTGTTTACCCATAGTTTGTGCAGAGGTAACTGAGGGATGTACGGAAGGATGCATGCAAATGATAAGAAAGAAAAAACAACCTCATGATCGAACTAGCCCAGACCCAAATGAGATGAGAGTAATGAAAGAGTCGATGGCAATAGATATTGATGAAGACAATGATGTCCACGATAGCATGCAAAACTCAGACATAAGTACTTCAGATTCATCATCACTAGAGGAGGTTTCAATAAATAGATGAGACGTTTGGCATACGGCCAAAGGAGGGTTTGTCAGTCTAGAAATCTAATTCGAGACTGCAAACGTATTTTGGTGGCCGTGGGCCAACCGTCTCATGCACGATACGACAGAATATAGGTTTTCGAGTGTTCTAATGAACAGCCATTTTGATGTAACAAGAATCGCCATTTTGTTTTCTAACCATTGCTCATTGCTTTCTGTTCCTATTGCTTCGCAGTATATTTTTCGCTTACACTGTTTGACTGAGGAACAATGCTGTCTGTATATGAAAAGGACAAGGCCACAGGGCCGAGAGGATAACAAGAGTTTCGCTGAAACACAAACATAGGCATTGCCAGGAAGAATGCCCGGCTCCCTCCTATGTAACTGATGTACGTAATTCACTCTCTTGCGTCCCACGAGGTCTAGAGATACACGTCACGGGGCGTTGAGACCAAGTTGGCCAACTGAGACTTTTGCTTTGCAATAAAGCCCTAGCTTTGGGAATACAACCTCGTGTCTGGCGTCTCTATCGTGTGTGGTGACTCGCCTTTTTTCCATAGACGTCAGGGTCCCCTAGGGGCCCCTTTCATTGTCAGTTCCACGATTTCCTGTAACGGGAGGGGTTTCTTTAAAAGGTGTTTCCTGAATTGCGAGGACAAACACCCTTCCATCACTCTTAGACAGATGGCTTCATCGTCATTAAAGTTTGCAAAGTCACAATATGTTATTTTCCTTTGAAGACGTAATATGAACTGTCCAATTGTCTCATGGGGTGCCTTAGTGCACTGATTGAACATATATTTTTTTCGTAGTCTATGTTGGGAAGGACTCGTACACAGGGGTTTCAAGTGGTTATATACTGGTGCAGTGAGGACACCTTTATTGTGATTGTTCCACAGTCCCCGCTTTCTAGTGGGTTTGTGCAGTAGTCCTCGCTTCCATGTGGGTTTATGCTGGTGTGGCGCGGACACCTTATTATGATAGTTCCGCAGTCCTCGCTTTCTAGTGGGTTTATGCTGGTGTGCTACATGTGCGGCATGTGCAGCACCTTAATGACTGTTTAATCCTTGCTTTCTAGTGGAATTGTGTGCTGTTACCAGTCTCTGCGGGCTGGCTTGCGTAGCCTGGTGCAGTTCTCCTTACTGCTTGTTCCTCGCTGGTTCTCTGTCCCACGTGGCGTTGCTGTTCCTCCCCGCAGATTCATTGCTGGCCCACTTCTGTCATCCTCTGCAGCTCGCGGTCTCGCCACGGGCAGCCGTCCTCCTTCGTTGGTCACTCTGCTGTCAGTCTTTCTCCGGCAGTCTTCACCCCTCCATTGGTAGTCCACCTTACTGCAGGCTGTACGTCGGCGGCTCTTGGGTGTTCTCCCTCGCCACATCCACCACCTCAGATAGCATAGCTGCTTATGGTCACCTCTTCTCTGTTACCGTTGTTGGCCTCCTCCGTCACCTGGAGCACGGGCGTAGTGCACACAGGCGGGCCAGCGTCCCTCACCAGGCCACGTCCCCTCCTCACTGGGACAGCGGGCATGGGCCGTAGACTTGTTGCCAGTTGTTATGTCCTGGTCACGACACACACGCATACAATAATGCACGAACTCCGGGTCTCATGTCTGCTGTCTTTTGTTGATATTGATATTGATATTTTATTTCTATCGCGCTCATACACAGGTGTTTCAGAGCGAGGCACGGGAAGGGGAACAGGGGAGAAACAAACATCGATTTTACTAGGTCCAGTCACATTGAGAACGTGCAAGTGCATGGGAGAGGGGGAGGGTAAAAGTGCAAGAAAGGGGGGAGAAAATGGAGAGTGCAGAGCAGGGAGAAACAGATAAATAATAATAAATTAATAAATAATGAAGGCAGCAAACAATGGTAATGCAGCCAGCAAGTGGCAAGTGCTGGGTTTAAGGCAGCAGACAGGGTAGGTCTGATAAGTGAAGGGAAAAAACAGGGGGGGGGGGCTGTATGGGTACAAATACAGACCCCAGTACAAGGGATGGTTCAGAGGCAGTGCATGAGGGTGGCAGGGTGAGCAGTTACCTGGGCCTGGAGGACAGAGGGTGGCCAGGTGCACGGTGCCAAGAGAGAACAGATCAGCAGGGGAGAGGTGGAGCGAAGGCAGAAGAAAAGAGGAAGGTCTTGAGGTGATTCCAGAACCGGAGATGGTCTCCTCAAGTTTTAGAGTGGCAGGGAGGCTGTTCTGGAGGGAGGCCCCAGCCGAAGAGAGATATCTACCCCCAGCTCGTTTCTTTGAAAAACAACTGACCCTGAGGGAGTTAGAGGTAGAGGAGCGGAGAGCTCGAGAGGGGAGGTATTTGCGGAGGGATAGCTGAAGGTATTTTGGACCCAGGCCCCAGAAAGCCTTGTGGACAATGCAGAGGGTTTGGAATTTAATCCTTGCATCCACTAGGCACCAATTGATAGATTTCAGAGCTGGAGAGATATGATCCCAGGGCGTGAGGCCAAGGACAAGTCTCACAGTCCTGTTCTGGATTAGTTGCAGAGGGTGGAGAGTAGAGGCAGGTAGATTTAGAAAGAAGCTGTTACAATAGTCCAGCCTAGAGAGAACCAGAGCTTGGGAGGCAGTGAGCTTCTGGGGGAAGGAGAGGAAAGGCAGAGTATGTCTGAGGAGGTGCAGTAGGAAATTTGACTTTTTAGAGACATTAGAGATGTGGGCGTAGAAGGAAAGTGTGGAATCAAAGATGACCCTGAGGTTCTTAGCCTCGCAGGTGGGGGTAGGAAGAGGGCCAAGAGAGGCCGGCCAGAGAGTGAGGGGAAAGGAGGGTGGAGGGGTACCAATGAGGAGGGTCTCCATCTTGCTGGCATTCAGACAAAGATCATTGGCTGTGCACCAATCTTGAATGGCAATTAGGCATCAGAGATGAGCGAGGGAGAGGAGGTGGCAGAGGGCAGCCTGGAAATGAGTTGAGTGTCGTCAGCGTAGCACTGGAAATTTGAGCAGGAAATGGCAATGCAGTGGGCGAGAGTTGCCAGGTATTGGTTGCGAAGCCAGGGCGAGAGGTTAGACCCATGGGGAACACCACAGGTAGAGAGGAAGATAGATGATAGGCTGGACCAAGTTGGACCTTTATTATCTAAACTCTTACTGCCTTTCTTCCCTTATCTCCCTCCTCTTCCCCTTCCCTCCCCCCAGTATCTAATTTTATTACCTTAAAGGGACAGTTTTCCATTAACCCTTAACACCAGGGCAAATTTAATTGTGTGGGGATACCTAATTCCTTTACCTATTCCGTTGAAGCTTCAATGTTACCAGCAGTTAACGCTCCCCTTCACGTCTGACACTGAACACTTATGGACTGTTGTGAGAATGAGTTACCTGCTGCCCCAATTACGCTTCCAATCCCTCTCCTGACATGCAAGTAATACCCCCATCACTATTTCAATTGCCTAAAAATGTATGCATACAAATGTAGGTGCTAACAAAACGTAAACACGATTCTTTACT
Source organism: Ambystoma mexicanum (assembly GCF_040938575.1). Classification (NCBI taxonomy): domain Eukaryota; kingdom Metazoa; phylum Chordata; class Amphibia; order Caudata; family Ambystomatidae; genus Ambystoma; species Ambystoma mexicanum. The sequence continues at coordinate 1,647,549,480 of NC_090937.1, forward strand.
TTGGTCATTGCCAGGCCTTCGTTGAGAGTTGCAGCCCCAGCCACCGTTTATGATCTGTGTACTGTTCTGCCTGCTGAAGGCACAGTAGATGAGCCAGGCCAACTCAACATGAGCCACAATTTCAGGTGGGTAGGGGGTTGGGGGATAAGATAACACCCTTCTGCACAGTGGTTTTTGCGCCACTGAGTAAATCACTCTGGAGTCAGAATCCTCTTGAAGAACTCTTAACACACTAACACTGCCATATGAGAAAAAAGCGTGCCTAGGTGTCAGGATTAATCAGGTGAGTACAAAGGCAGCGAATATGGCAAGGGAAATGTGCACAAAATCGCACAGTGAATAACCTTGAATCAAACAACGCGCACACAAGAACCACGACTCATAATACTAAAACTCAGGTGTGCAGATAGAGTGAAATAAAAATACCTATATATGAAAAGGGATGTGGGGTAAGCACTTACAACCTCCTTATGACTGAAAGGAAAGTCGGCAAACTCCTTACCCACTATGCTCTTACAGATACTGACAGCGCTAAGCCCACGTAGAGGGCAAGCAAGGACAGGATCTGTGTGCTGACACTCTGGATGATACTGAATAAGGAACTTAGAAACAGTACTCACGAGAACCGGAAAGACCACTTGAATGTCAGTAAACCCACGAACCCAGTTGATCAAACAGGGACCCAGAAGGCTATAACAGCAACGGGTGGAGGATAACTAAATATCTAAGACCTAAGTCAAGGAGCAAGTAGGAATTGTGATTAAAGAAATAGTGAGGAAAACAAAAGGCATTCACACAGGGACTAGTTACTACAGCACCCCACACCTAAATAATCAAATGGGAAATAAATGCAGAAGTGAAATGGAAAACATGGCATGGATCCCAATAGGAAGTAAGGATCAGGAGCAGGGAAAATGATATCACAAAAGGAAACCTTACCCACCCATCCAAGGAGAAAAGGCAGGAAACTAAATCTAAAAAAGGAAAGACTAATGCATCAAGTTTTTCAGTAGCAAAGGACAGCATCAAAGAAACAGAAAACACAGGCAAATTGGGCTGCATCAAAGGGTAAAGCACAGAGAAAGGCTGCCTGCAGACAGAGGAAGACAGAAAGGGAAATCCAGAAAGCAGAAATCAATTAAGCACATGAATCCGAAATCCAGGGCAGAGGAACAAGAAACAGGAACTAGGAACTAGGCACAAAAGCTAGAAACAAGGAACAAGGGACCAGTCACAACAGGAACACTGCAACAATGACCAGCGCTGGACTGAAGAAAACTGAGGCTTTTAAAGCTGCTTAACGAGTACACCCCTCAGGTGTGCCGCCTGCTGCACCTGCAGCCACAGGTGTTGCCTATCCTCCACCCAACCTTGTCCTGCAAGGGAGGAGGTGAAGCAGTGAGCCAGGCATTCTGGGAAGCATAGTCATTTGAGTAAAGTAGCATGCTGGCTGCCAAAAACCTGGAATGGATCCGGAAGGGAAGTAACTTGGAAAATAAGGTTTTAGCACTCCCAATACATCACAGCACTGTAGCATTAGGTTTGGAGGAAATGTCCAGTAGGGAATAAACCCCAAAACATGCCTCCAAGTGGCGGGAACGGGAGCGAAGGGAGCGAGACGTGACAGTACACCCCCTTCCACGGCCGTCTCCAGGCGACCGTCACCCGCACAAAACATCTTCCTTCTATGATAGGAGCACTTTGTCTTTGGAGGTGGCACTGATGGAAACAGTGGCCTGTGGGCAAAAGCAGATGGACTGGAATGAATAGAATCAAGCTGCAGTCTAGAAGAGTCATAGGCAGGCTTCTGGTGAGGAAGAGACTCATTGTTCGAAGAAAGGCATGAAGGACTTGCAGGACCTGAAGCAGAGTTGGAAGGTCCAGGAAGCTCAGTCACTGGGAGTGGACACTTATAAGTCTTTGAGGAGGGAGGCAGGCTGGTGTAACATGCCTTAGACAATGGTAGAAGCCCTGTTAGCCCTTCTGCCGAGAGTGGACTCGCAGGAGGTGAAGAAACTGCAGGTTTCAGGAAATGTTTATGTTCAGAAAAAGAAGGTGGCGGCTGAGGTAGAGGTTTGGATCCTTTTCTGTCATCCATCTGGGAACAGGCTTGTGGTTGAAAGTGACTAAGGTTTGACTGCATATGTTCCATGCCTTGGAGGCCTGGAAGTCCTATGGGTTGTTCGAGGCTGGCACTCCCGGTGACAGTCGTGTAGCCACCTTGTTGCACGTGGGATACAACCGCAGGGACGTTTGGCATACTGATAGGAGTGATAGACGCAGTACTTAGTACATCAGGCACACTCGCAGCAGGAGCAATAAAAGGCACATCTTGAACTGCAGCAGTCATTCCCTTCCTTTGGCTACTAGCACCCAACTGGTGCTGCTGCTGGGGGGCCGTGCCCGTCCCCTCCCTCAGGCTCATGTGTGATCCGGCAACAAAAAAGCTGTCAAGCGGCTGATCCGAACTGGGCCCCAGATGCAATTACCCAGCCCGCTATCCTGGTCGGCTACTTGTTCGGTGACTGGGCCGTGGCGGATGGTATCTGTCTCCCTCTCGTAGTACTCCAGGCAAGTCCAATGGCCTTGCTTGTAAGGCTCTCCCGAGTCGTGATCCAGCTTGATGTTTCTGAAGTGAGAGCTGGCAGAAGTTTCAGACTCAGATGTTGCATATTCGGGAGGCTCTGATGCTACAGTCAAGCAGTTGGGAGAATCGTCTTGGGTAAAAGGCAGGCACTCTGGTGATCCCCCTGAAGCATAAGAAGGGCAGGCTGGACGTTCATCGGTAATAAATGGTTGGGATTCAGGAGGAATCTCTGGAGCAGAAGAATATGCAGCAGGATCTGACAGTGTAGACAGGTACACCTCCGATATTGGCAGCGAGGCTGAGCAGGATACAGGTCTCTCATGAACTGAAGCCAAACTAGCAGTAGGCTCTGGGAACGAAGACATGCACTTAGAATGTACTACCGGAGGCTCCATGGCTGAAGGATAATCTGCTGGATGAGTCACTGTAGCCGAAGACAGGCATGCCAGAGGAAATTCTGAGGCTGAAGGCATGCAAGCTGGAGCCATCTCGTTAGCTGAAGACAAACTTGTCAAGGTCTTTGGCACTGACCACGTACATGGTGAAGGCTCTTGAGTGAATGGCAGACATGGCAGTTGTTCATTGATTGAAGACACGTGTGTCAAAGATGACTGCAGAGCTGTGGACTGGATAATAGAAGAGTCAATGGTTGTAGGAGGACAGACTGAAGTCCCAGAAGTCGAAAGACACATTTGTGGCTCAGGAATGGAAAACACCTTTAGGGCAGTTGACTCCTTGGCACCAGTAACCAAATACTGAGCTGTACCCCTGCAGTCCCTCTCCTTAGTGGATGGCACAGAGTCTCCTCCTTTGTAGAAGTCAATATCAACCAGAGGAATCACCATAGTAAAGTCTCTGTTAATCAGGATTTCGTCAATTGTCCATTCCTCTGCCTTAGCTTCTGAAAGTGGCAGATTAACAATCAACAGTTCAGGAATCGTCTGCCAGCTTTTTGGTTCAGTATACTGTGGAATGAGTCCATCAAAATCTGAAATCTGTACTGTCTCTGACTGTTCGTTGTGACAAAAATTGGCAGAAGGAAGAGCGAACACAGAGGTAGCATCGTTTTCCACATCAACTTGAACGTCTACTGCAGTCTCAGCAGCAAGATCAAGGGAAGAACCTAAGCCTACAGTAGTGACTGATTCTGTGTATGTCACCATTGCGGATTGTGTTTGGAAATCAGAAGCATGTATGTGTTCAAGCTCAGAATTATGACAAACTGCTACACAGGAAATTCTAGGTAAAGGAGTGGCTTGTAAATCTTCAACTAACTGCACTCCCTGACAAACAGCAGAACAATTGTCAGAAACTGTGCCCAGATTAAGCGCTGTGCTAGAAGAAAGACTTTCACTCCCAATAGATCTAACATATTGACAAATATCATGGTTTACCAAAGTCTCTGCACTCAGGGGCTGAACAGTGTTCACTTCATCAACATCAACAGATAAAGTCTGAGGTGTGTCCAGTAAAGACTGCAAGGTTTTATTCTCCTCAAGCTTAGCTCTTAGCATGCCCTGCATTAACTGTACATCACTATCAGTAGGCACAGGGGGAGGCATAGTGGCATCAGGGCTGGATCCTGCACTAGCAATCTGGATGTGCACCGATTGTACATTGTCCTCTACTACTTGCAGGTTCTGAGATTTATACTTTCTCTTACCAACTTGGTCTGTGTTTCCCTTAAGCAAACTATTGACATTAGACCTCTTGGCATTAGGGACTACAGTATGTACTTGTGCAAAGGAGTATGCTTTAGACTGAGGGTAGAAAACAGATGTTATTCTTTATGTTTGTACCATGAAACTGTTCAATCTGAGGTGAAGCACAACTGGAATCATGGGGTTCAACAACAGAGGTACTCTTGTATAATAAGTCTAACAGTGTGTTGTTTTCTGCAGGTAAGGCTTGTGCTGAAATAGAATCTGGATCAGAATAAAAGACAGAACTAGGATCAGGCAATGTAAGATGTGCCATCCTGTGGGAAAAATACTCTGCGCGTAAATGCCCATTCGTGACAAGAAGTTAATTCAAGTCAGGACTAGTGATTTGATTTTCACAGGTAAATGTAGGGGAAGCTTTCTGTACAAATTTGTTAGAGGCCTTGCTGCCTTTCTTTCTTAAACTTGCCATATTCAATGGGAATTTAGGGCTGGTCATTCTGTCAGGATGAATCAGGTGAGTACAAAGGCAGCGAATATGGCAAGGGAAATGTGCACAAAATTGCACAGTGAATAACCTTGAATCAAACAACGTGCACACAAGAACCACGACTCATAATACTAAAACCCAGGAGTGCAGATAGAGTGAAATAAAAATACCTATATATGAAAAGGGATGTGGGGTAAGCACTTAGAACCTACTTATCACTGAAAGGAAAGTCGGCAAACTCCTTACCCACTATGCTCTTACAGATACTGACAGCGCTAAGCCCACGTAGAGGTCAAGCAAGGACAGGATCTGTGTGCTGACACTCTGGATGATACTGAATAAGGAACTTAGAAACAGTACTCACGAGAACCGGAAAGACCACTTGAATGTCAGTAAACCCACGAACCCAGTTGATCAAACAGGGACCCGGAAGGCTATAACAGCAACGGGTGGAGGATAACTAAATACCTAAAACCTAAGTCAAGTAGCAAGTAGGAATTGTGATTAAAGAAATAGTGAGGAAAACAAAAGGCATTCACACAGGGACTAGTTACTACAGCACCCTACACCTAAATAATCAAATGGGAAATAAATGTAGGAGTGAAATGGAAAACATGACATGGATCCCAATAGGAAGTAAGGATCAGGAGCAGGGAAAATGATATCACAAAAGGAAACCTTACCCACCCATCCAAGGAGAAAAGGCAGGAAACTAAATCTAAAAAGGGAAAGACTAATGCATCAAGTTTTTCAGTAGCAAAGGACAGCATCAAAGAAACAGAAAACACAGGCAAATTGGGCTGCATCAAAGCGAAAAGCACAGAGAAAGGCTGCCTGCAGACAGAGGAAGACAGAAAGGGAAATCCAGAAAGCAGAAATCAATTTAGCACATGAATCCGAAATCCAGGGCGGAGTAACAAGAAAGAGGAACTAGGAACTAGGCACAAAAGCTAGGAACAAGGAACAAGGGACTAGTCACAACAGGAACACTGCAACGATGACCAGCGCTGGACTGAAGTAAACTGAGGCTTTTAAAGCTGCTTAACGAGCACACCCCTCAGGTGTGCCGCCTGCTGCACCTGCAGCCACAGGTGTTGCCTATCCTCCACCCAACCTTGTCCTGCAAGGGAGGAGGTGAAGCAGTGAGCCAGGCATTCTGGGAAGCATAGTCATTTGAGTAAAGTAGCATGCTGGCTGCCAAAAACCTGGAATGGAAGTAACTTGGAAAATAAGGTTTTAGCGCTCCCAATACATCACAGCACTGTAGCATTAGGTTCGGAGGAAATGTCCAGTAGGGAATAAACCCCAAAACATGCCCCCAAGTGGCGGGAACGGGAGCGAAGGGAGCTAGACGTGACACTAGGCATAGAATAGGCTTTTTTCAGGCACTGCCATAAGGATACCACTAGGCCATACGATGGAAACATCTGGAAAAAGGTGTTTGTTTTATTTTAATTTTATTTTTAACATTTGTAGAGCGCACTACAGCCTGTGGGCATCGAGGTGCTGTAAACAGAGCGTAAAAAGGCTTATTTAAGGATTACAGAAGAGCCGATCATCAGAAGAACTCTTAGAGATACAGGGTTGCGTATACATCAATTAGCAAAGAATACTTACAGATTACTAGGGTTGCAAACACAGAACATGCAGGTTTACACGAAGCATGGTTTGATGGCCTTACCAGAGGCACCGTGAGATTCAATTAGCCTAAGGTGAGGCGGGAGGGCGTTCCAGTGAGTTGCAGTCATGGTGGGGAAGCTGGTACCACCAGCACGAGCTTTGTGTATTGTAGGAACAGTAATCCTGTTTGAATATGCTGTTCTGGCTGTTCTGGCTGGCCTGAAGGCACAGGGTTCAGAGATCCTTTGGACAAAGCATGGAGGGGCCAGGTCGTGAAGGCACTTGTGCACCAAGGCAAGAGTTTTAAAGATGATTCTTTCCTTGACTGGAAGCCAGTGGACTTGTCTTCTCAGACCAACGATTTGGTCCCTGCGTGATAGGCCAGTGGTAGCCCTAAGGGCATTATTTTGAATTAGTTGCAATTTAGCAAGGTTTTTGCCTGAGGTTCCTATGAGTAGGACATTGCAGTAGTCAAGCCTCAAGCCAATAATTGCCCTGGCGATGGTGAGGCAATTCTGTTGGGAGAGGTATGGTCTCACTGCATTAAGAAATTTCGAGTGATAGGCTGAGGAGGATGCTATGGCATTGACCTGCCTATCCATGGTCAGGTTGGGCTCCAGGTAGACACCGAGGGTCTTGACTGTTTGGGATACAGTGATGGGGATGTAGTCAACAGTGAAGGAGCTGTATTGCTTGTCCAGCTTGCCCAGGTTTGGACGGGGATCCAATCAACAGAAGTTTGGTTTTCTCACTGTTGAGGCATAACCAGTTTTCTGCCATCCAGGATTGGATTGTTGAGTAGATGGAGTTGAGGGTGTTACGGTCAGACAGGTAATCACCTGAGAGGGGGATGAGCACCTGGGTGTCATCAGCATAGTTTGTGTATGAGATGCCCAGGGCATCCAGGATATTGAACAGAGGCCTTGTCAAGAGTTGTAGAGGGTGGGGGCAATGCATGACCCTTGCGGAACCCCACACTGGATGATGCTTGGGTTGGCAGAGGCGAATAAGACCTTCATTGCTCTTTCCTGCAAAAATGAGGTTATCCATTTACAGGTACTGGGGGATAAGTTAACTGTGGTGGAGAGAAGGTAGCAGAGGGTCTTAAGGTCTACCAAATCAAAGGCAGCAGATAGGTCCAGAAGGAGAAAGTGCAGGTTTGCCTGCATCGCTGAGGTCGTCCATCTGGTTTTTGAGGTCAAGGAGGGCCGTTTCGGTACCATGTCCAGGCCGGAAGCCTGATTGCTGAAGACCAAGAAGGTACTTGTCCTCCAGGAATTTTTGTACTTGCAGGTAGGCTGCTTTGTCCAAGATTTTTAGTAAAAAGGGGACAGTGGTGATGGGCCTGTAATCCCAGGGACCAATGGGTCTAACTGCACATATTATAGCAGTGCCTGGAAAATGCATGGCAAGTGCCAATACAAGAGCCACAACTGTTCGCTTTGCACATGTTAATTTTTCAACAAGGAACAGATGCAAGGTCTCACATATTGTTTGCCAATCGAGTGGCTGAAGGCACACCTTGTGAAGACATTTTTATTACAAATGGGGATGGTTTACTACTGCTGTTAAGGTATTTCCTTTTGGAAGACTGCAATGGCATTTTTTAAATGCAGCTCTCTAGCTCAACCAGGGGCTTTGTGTTTTGGGTGTGGGGTGCCGGCAAGTGGTGGGTGGGAATGGCTAAAGGCACTAGTATGGCCAAGCGGGGGGGTCAATGTGTGGGTAAAAGGTCAAACATCCACACGCCTCTTGTCAATCCTCACATCCCGTCTCTCTCCTAGCTTCATTTCCCTTGAGAATAGTGTAGGCTTATAGGCAGCGCTGGCAGAACCACCTAAAAGCCAAAACTTAAAGGAGATCCCGGGTATATCAGGCGGTTGCAGTCACTCCTGTGCAGCTCATTGGCATCAGGTGGCAGAGCAGGCCCACACGGGCATCCCCAGGAATCGCATTTAGGGGGTGCATACAGACGCCCAAAGGCAAATAAAGGGGAGTGGCCCCTATAATGGGTGAGGCAAAGTCCTGTACCTTAAATATAATGAAACACACACCAGAGGCACAATGTGTCGCCTGGTTTCTGTTCCGTGCCAGTCTAAGTCGCAGCTTGGCCCTCCTGTGCAGGACTGAAACCCAGATGCCCTTACAGTTCATTTCTTCCTGCAGCCCCCCAAACCCACAGGTTCCTAAAAGCAGGTATAACTACTATTTATCCATGGAGGTTTGGCCCGTTGCTTCTACTGATACAAGCGGGACCTCCGATTCAATACCAATGTTTCACCAGAATGCCTATCCCAGTGCCCCCGCCCCATTCCACCTTACCTGCCTGCGCACCCCAAGAGCCTAATGCGTCCCAGCAGTGCTCCCAGAGTAGCCCTTGCCTGGTAGTTCTTGCGCTGTTCCATCCAGGTCAGAGAAATACCACTTACTGGACCCTGCCCCGTGCCAGCTGGAATAGGGGATGGGTTAGCCCTGATTTCTTACCTTTCGCTTAGAACCCCTGTAATGGGACACCAGTCACCAGATTGGATTTTTTCGAGCCCCAACGGAGGACTCCCTTTTTTATTAAACGTAAAACAAAGCTCCATACCCTCTACCCTGCTTCTCCTACCACCCAGAGCCTAGGCCTCGTACCTGGCAGCATGCCTTCCCAGAGCCCATGCTCCATACCCACCACCCTGCCTCCCCAGAGCCCAGGCTCCATACCCACCACCCTGCCTCCCCAGAGCCCAGGCTCCATACCCACCACCCTGCCTCCCCAGAGATCAAACTCCATACCTGCCACCCAACAAATGGTGCCACCCAGAGCCCAGGCCCCATACCTGGCAACCGGCCTCTCCAGAGCCCAGGTTCCATACCCACCACCCTGCCTCCCAAGAGAGCAGGCTCCATACCCACCACCCTGCCTCCCCAGAGAGCAGGCTCCATACCTGGCACCCTTCAACATGTGCCACCCAGAGCCCAGGCCCCATATCTGGCACCCTGCCGCCCCAGATCCCAGGCTCCATACCTGCTACCCTGCCTTCCCAGAGCCCATGCAACATGCCTGGCACCCTGCCTCTCCTACGACCCAGAGCCCAGGCCTCGTACCTGGCATCATGCCTTCCCAGAGCCCAGGCTCCCTACCCACCACCCTGCCTCCCCAGAGTCCAGGCTCCCTACCCACCACCCTGCCTCCCCAGAGATCAGGCTCCATACCTGCCACCCAACAAATTGTGCCAACCAGAGCCCAGGCCCCATACCTGGCACCCGGCCTCTCCAAAGCCCAGGTTCCATAGCCACCACCCCGCCTCCCCGGAGAGCAGGCTCAATACCCACCACCCTACCTCCCCAGAGAGCAGTCTCCATACCTGCCACCCTGCCCCTCCAGAGCTCAGGCTCCATACCTGGCACCCTACACATTGTGCCACCCAGAACCCAGGCCCCATACCTGGCACCCGGCCTCTCCAGAGCCCAGGCCCCATGCCTAGCATCCATCCACACCCACACCACCCAGAGCCCAGGCCCCATACCTGGCACCCTGCCACTCCCTCACCGCCCCCCGCCCCCCGCCCCCGCCCAGCTCAGGCTTCATACCTGGCTTCCTTCCACCCCCACAACCCAGAACCCAGGCCCCATACCTGCCACCCTGCCTTCCCAAAGAGCAGGCTCCATACCTGGCACCCTTCAACTTGTTCCACCCAGACCCCATGCCCCACATCTGGCACCCTGCCGCCCCAGATCCTAGGCTCCATTCCAGGCACCCTGCCGCCCCAGATCCCAGGCTCTGTATCTGGCATCATTCGACCCCCACCACCCAGAGCCCAGGCAACATACCTGGCACCCTGCCTCCCCAGAACCCAGGCTCCATACCTGGCATCCTGCCTCGCCATCACCAGAACCCAGGCTCCATACCTGGCACCCTGCCTCCCCAGAACCCAGGCTTAACACCCGACATCCTTCCACCCCAACCACCCAAAGCCCAGGCCACATACCTGGCACCCTCCCTCCCCAGGGCTCAGGATTAAAACCTGACATTCTTTCACCCTAACCACCCAGAGCCCAGGCCCCATACATGGCACCCAGCCTCCCAGAGCCCAGGCCCATACCTGGCATCCTGCCTCGCCATCACCAGAACTCAGGCTCCATACCTGGCACCCTGCATCCCCAGAACCCAGGCTCCATACCTGGCATCCTGCCGCGCCATCACGAGAGCCCAGGCCCCAAACCTGGCACCTTGGCTCCCCACCTGCCATCCTGCCTCCACACTACCATAGCCCATGTAGGGCCAGAGGTTTTTCATGTGTTCGCCCTGTTCGAAGGTGGCTTGTGCCCGCTTGCGGGTGCTCCACGAGCACTCACCATATTTATTTGCCAGGATTTTAATTGTGAATGATGTTTGCTGAGTACAGAGATCTCTTTTGCCCTCGGCTAAATTTGCGTTGGCAAGGTTGAGAAAGCATCCCACAGCTATGTGATGGGTTAAACCGTGGCTGACAACCTCGAGGCGCTTTGATACACACGGACCACCAGTATAGTGTGATACATGAAAGAAAGCAAGAGAGTGACGTTACAATATTGAGTGGCAAAACGCCAAGGTATGTCGCCCTTGCGTCATTCAACCATCAGTTGACATCTCCAGCCTGCAAAGTATGTCACTCGTCACCAATGTTTCCCTCCAATTATTTTTCCCTAAGTACAAAAATTGTTAGCTTTCGTGCGCACATTATATTCCATGTGCGCAATTGTCTAACAAGTAAAGCGACTTGTGAGCATGTGTAGTTAGTGAGCTAGCATCTCAGAGTTTGGAAGGTAATTTCACCTTCCCAACTACTGCAATTCCTTACAAATCCGTTTAAAATGTTCATCTTACAACACTTCTTCCAAACATGTAGGCAAGTTTTATATTTGTTTATAGGGAAAGCTTATCATTCAGTCCAAGACTTCAAGACTTCTGCCATAGTACCTACCAAAAGTACTCCTGTAGAGTGAAAGAAACATGTATGAGCAAAAAAAAAGCTTTGTTTGCCCAGGATAAACAATAGGTTTGGTTCTGGTTATTCATTTGTTCAGAGACATTGCAGAAAGTGTCTAATGCCATTGGAAAGGAACACTGGTGTATTACACAACACAAATGTCTCTTATTGCTGATGTGGCTGCCACAAAATGTAGACAGGAATGTGTCCGAAAACAATATGAGTTAATGTGCCACTTTAAGGAAGTAGTTCAAGAGCCAAGAGAACATGCCTCTCATAGATTGTGTACTGAAGAAACTTGCACCAGAATACCTGCACCACAGAACACAATGATCAGAATTCCTGGACCTCTGCTTAAAATCCACATTACGTTGTCCTGTGAGTTGCGACATTTGCTGAAAACCATCCTTGCAGCTAAGAGACATATTTACAAACCATGTTTTACTAAAAACAGGAAAATGTGCCCATCAAAAACAGGAAATCATGAACATATGGGATCCTACCCTCTGCTTCTACCCACAAAGTTCCACTAATTTGTTTTTGAAACGGCGACCAGCAGAGCAGTGGCATTGGTAGGAACTTGAATAATATTACTGTTCAATCTCCAGAGGAATTTTTAGGGGAAAGAACATTTATTAATAAGCATGAAATCTCTCTACTGGCAAACCTAATTACTTTCTTACTCCCTGAAAAATCATTTGATTCCAAGTTGGGAGTAAAATTGTATCAGTCATGCTTCCAGCCCTGACATAGGAAGTGAAATGAAGGGACAAATAATACAGCTTTGTAGAGCGCACTACAGCACCACCCTTCCTCACCACAGCCTAGGCAGAATTCAACAAGAGCCTTACTGAAGCGTCTTCTGGAGCACCATTTCAAGAAAATCACATGTATTTTCAGTGCTCAGAGGTACAACAGATTGAGAACCTTCTTCTTAATCTAGGGACGACGCTTCTGTAATGCACTGCTATCATTTGAACACGATGCATTAGGGTTGCGAGAGGCATTAAATGCAAACACATGATTATATTGCATAGCCCCAAGCAGCTGAGCATAGAAAGAAACAGAAGGGGCATTTTCTCAGATTTGTTTTTTTTCGAATGTTGCTGATTTGTACTTCAATCTGAAGAAGTGTTCTCCTGTGCCCTGCCACCCCCACCGTTCCACGGCTCCTGTTCTAGCATCCAATATTAGTTGGCAGGGCTCTGTAAAAGGTGAGGGATTGTAGCAGTAAAACAAACCTACAATCAATGTTCCCTCTAAGCTGTGCACATGTGCGCTTGCCCAGTTTCCTTCTGGGTGCTGCTCAGAAGAATTTTAGCAGTGCACACAGACAATTCACACCCATTCAAAAAGAATCAATAAGGCACAAGCCACTGCAGTTAACCAATATTTGCTTTCTCTCAAAATAAAGCTAAATTATACTAATTAGTCTTGATATTCTGGTCTAGACTATTTGCTTTGCCCTACTATGCAAGCTTGACCTTAAAACCCCAAAAATAGAATACACCAACAAGAGGTTAAAAACGCCTATGAAAAAGTGGCCCCATGAACAGAAGGTATAACTAAGATATGTCTGCACGCATTAACCAAATTATCTTCCCTCCGCACCCAAACTCCTATACTTGACTGTACAACATGTATACCTTATGACCTGTACTTCCACCCCAGGCCACATTCAGATATTACCAGACGACCTCGACTCTACCATGCCTCTGTAAAAGGTTAGCAGACTTTCACCTATAGCCTCTTGTAAGTTTGTTATGATATGAATTATTTTCAGCACATGAATTTCTGTTACTCATGGTGCCTTAGCGGTATAGCTATGTTACATTGATTATTTATTTATTTTCGTTGTGTTTTTTTGCTCTTTGCACGCACCATTATCACGTGTTTTCTATAGGCGAATTTGCTGCATATCTAATTCATTGCATATGCTTCAATTCGGGCACAGGGCCTCATTAGGACCCAGGCGGTAAGGGGTTTACGGCGGCGTAAACAGCGCCGACCCTTACCGCCTGATTCCGAGGTCCCTTAGCGCCATGGCAGATTTAACACCTGCTTTTAGCAGGTGTTAAAATCCATGGCGCTAAGGGACCATGTTGTTAATTACGCCACTGTAATTTACGGTGGCGTAATTAACGCCTTCCCCACTCCCATTATGCCCTATGGGGCAAAAATGGGAATGGGGAAGGGTAAATGGGGATTGGGGACTTACCGCCCCGCCAACCTCGGAATGGGGCGGTAAGTCCGCCAACCACCATGGCGTAAACGTAGTTTACGCCATGGTGGTAAAGGTACGACTCAGGCGGTAACTTACCGCCTGGGTCGTAATGAGGCCCACAGTCACTCATGATAGGTCTTAAGTGCGTCTCGTTCTCAGTTCCTTCTGCTTCGTCTTCACTGACTGCTTTCACTGTGAGAAGGGGTGCAGGCAAAGGGGAATGTGCGGGTGTCCCTCACTTGTTTAAAATCTATCGTGTCGAAGGTAAGCTTTTCAAACCTTTTTTTCCCACATTCCTGAAATCTCGCGAGATTTTGTGCAAGTCACAAACACAGAAATTGCATTTTTCCTAAACATTCACCGATCCTGCAAAAAAAATGTAATCTCTTCATGTAATACTTTTTTTATGTTGTATTGTGCGGCAGCTGTCCGTTACCTTTTAACTCAGACATTATATTATCGCGCGAGCATTTTTTTTCTTCGTTGAATTAACTTTATATGTAATCATACCCAATGAAATCACATAGATCCGTTTTTAGCCAAAGCGTCACCCAGACTATGTAACCCAACTGTCGGCTCAAATATCAGATATGACTGTATGTAAGCAGGCTACTTAGAGGTGTACCCTCATCCCATGCTTCTTATTCTTTGTACAAAAGTCACACAAGCACTTTGAAGTGGCCCCTTGCAAGTTAGCGCATTACAAAACTCAAATATGAATTTGCCCTCTAAGGATTTGGAGTAGGCAAATGTCATGCGCCCATTCTCCTACTTTAGCATTGCTAATATTATCCTATAGGAGGAGAGCAATATTGCAACATCGTTTACTTGGCCTGCAAGCGATTATCGGTTTGGACTATGCCTGGCACTACTCGTATATACTATTAGGGCAATGGGTCTTCAGATGACTGGAATGCTTTTCACACAATCTGCAGGTTTTCAGAGTTCCATGGGGCATACACCTTAACAAATTGTATGGTAACATGCTGCTTTACAAACCCGGTTTCACTGGGCACTTGTATAATTCTACCCAACAATTTAAAGGTGGGGTATGTTGCAAACAATCTTGTGTGCACTTCATAGTAAGATTCATGACATTTTCTTAAACTGCACATAATATCATTGTGAGGCTTTACATGTCTTATGATTGCTAAGTATTGTAAGTCGTCACCATTCGTGAGTGCATTTCACGCAGCCGCTGTCACTACACTGCTGAGGCGACCGCACCGTGGACTAAAATATCCAAGTGAGTCCCAGAAAAACGAGACTAGCAAACACAGCTTTTAGAAGAGACATTCTCTTCCTCGCTAGGTGACTACCCGAGGTAGTCCTCTAGCGAGGTACAGCTTTGCTAGGTGCTACACAGGGCCTGCCGCATCACCCGGCCCTGACTTCTAATGCCATCGGCGGGGTGCAGTTCTCACCCCGCTGCCTGTCTCTGGCGCAGCGCCAGCGGTGCGGGTCCCTCCAGGAAAAGCGATGTCACGCTGCGTTTCTAGCGTGATGCCTTCTCGCACGCACTAGTCACAACTAAAGCATGTGATGGTGAGGACCTATTTTTTCCCTAATCCTATTCAATCCTCTTTAACCTCAGGGCACGGATATTAATCTTTACATTTCATAAACACACCTTTACATCAAGCCTGATTTTCCAGTCACCCAGCTCCTCTGTGTCATCAGATTGATCGCGGATTAAAAACTGGAACTGGAGCTCTACTTCACACATCGGATTGACACAGCCCCCCCCCACCACCCACCCCCCACCGATCACCCTGTTTCATTCGCCACGTGTCCCACAGGGCGAGCACAGACCACCACCGCGGCGAGCGCTTAACCCACCGAGCTATCTGAGTGATCTCTGACCTCTCACTTCCTTCCTGCTTGCTGTGTATTCAGCCTGCTCTGGTAATCTTGTTAGAGGGGGGTTTCGAATCTCTGCAAACACCGAGACGAGAGCTCGTTTCTGCCACTTGATCCGTCACTGACAGAGTAATCCCACATGCACGGGTGTGGGGGAAGGGCGCACAGGTGGTGCTGAGGGAAGTGGGAGGTAGAGGGCATGGCAGGGCTAGAGGTAGCAAGATGTATATGCAGATATAACACTAATCCTGCTGCTCCTGGCACCGTGTACAGGGCCTGGGGCAAGGAGGGTTGCTCTGGGGGAGGCTGTAATTCACAGCGTGAGACTCAATCCCATTGGGCCTGGTGGAGAGTAGCTTCACACCCAGCGACGGCGACCTGGCCTGCTGAGTGGTGAGTACTGGAGTCAGGACTGCCCACACCCTATAAAGTGGACTCGAGGTGCCAGGTGGTGAGTACTGGAGTCAGGGCTGCTCACACCCAGTAAAGGAGACCTGAGGTGCCAGGCGGTGAGTACTGGAGTCAGGACTGCTCACACCCAGTAAAGGATACCTGAGATGCCAGGCAGTGAGTACTGGAGTCAGGACTGCTCACACCCAGTAAAGGAGACCTGAGGTGCCAGGCGGTGAGTAGTGCAGTCAGGGCGGCTCACACCCAGTAAGGGGGGGACCTGAGGTGCCGGGTGGTGAGTACTGCGTCAGGACTGCTCACACCCGGTGAAGGAGACCTGAGGTGCCAGGCGGTGAGTGCTGGAGTCAGGGCGGCTCACACCCAGTAAGGGGGGAGACCTGAGGTGCCGGGCGGTGAGTACTGGCGTCAGGACTGCTCACACCCAGTGAAGGAGACCCAAGGTGCCAGGTGGTGAGTACTGGAGTCAGGACTACTCACACTCAGTAAGGTAGACCTGAGGTGCCGGGCGGTGAGTACTGGAGTCAGGGCTGCTCACACCCAGTGAAGGAGACCTGAGGTGCCAGGCAGTGAGTACTGGAGTCAGGACTGCTCACACCCAGTAAGGGAGACCTGAGGTGCCAGGCGGTGAGTACTGGAGTCAGGACTATTCACACCCAGTAAAGGGGACCTGAGGTGACAGGTGGTGAGTACTGGAGTCAGGACTGCTCACACGCTGTAAGGGAGACCTGAGGGGCCAGGTGGTGAGTACTGGAGTCAGGACTGCTCACACCCAATAAGGGAGACCTGAGGTGCCGGGCGGTGAGTACTGGAGTCAGGACTACTCACACCCAGTGAAGGAGACCTGAGGTGCCAGGCTGTGAGTACTGGAGTCAGGACTGCTCACACCCAGTAAAGGAGACCTGAGGTGCCAGGCGGTGAGTAGTGCAGTCAGGGCGGCTCACAACCAGTAAGGGGGGGACCTGAGGTGCCGGGTGGTGAGTACTGGCGTCAGGACTGCTCACACCCGGTGAAGGAGACCTGAGGTGCCAGGCGGTGAGTGCTGGAGTCAGGGCGGCTCACACCCAGTAAGGGGGGAGACCTGAGGTGCCGGGCGGTGAGTACTGGCGTCAGGACTGCTCACACCCAGTGAAGGAGACCCGAGGTGCCAGGTGGTGAGTACTGGAGTCAGGACTACTCACACTCAGTAAGGTAGACCTGAGGTGCCGGGCGGTGAGTACTGGAGTCAGGGCTGCTCACACCCAGTGAAGGAGACCTGAGGTGCCAGGCAGTGAGTACTGGAGTCAGGACTGCTCACACCCAGTAAGGGAGACCTGAGGTGCCAGGCGGTGAGTACTGGAGTCAGGACTATTCACACCCAGTAAAGGGGACCTGAGGTGACAGGTGGTGAGTACTGGAGTCAGGACTGCTCACACGCTGTAAGGGAGACCTGAGGGGCCAGGTGGTGAGTACTGGAGTCAGGACTGCTCACACCCAATAAGGGAGATCTGAGGTGCCGGGCGGTGAGTACTGGAGTCAGGACTACTCACACCCAGTGAAGGAGACCTGAGGTGCCAGGTGGTGAGTCCTAGGTCAGAACTGTTCCAACCCAGTGAAAGACGCATGAGGTGCGGGGGGGGGGAAGGTGGCGTGTGTACTGGAGACAGGACTACCCACACCCAGTGAAGGAGACCTGAGATGCCAGGTTGTGAATACTGGAGTCAGGAGTGCTCACATCCAGTAAAGGAGACCCAAGAAGCCAGATGGGGTTAGATTTGCTTCGAATCTGGGGGCCGAAGCTCATGTTGAGAAGCAGACCTGAGATTTAAGCAGGCATTTGGTGGGGTCACCAGAGCACTGGGCTCGTACAAATCAAAGCCGTTGGAGCTTATGCTGAAGGTCTATAAGGCTAAAGCCCCCTCTGTGGTTAAGTATGGGATGGAGTTGTAGGGTTCTATACGGGGTTGAGAACACTTTTTTAAGAGAATATTGGGGTTACCTAGGTAGATCTCTAACTTTGCAATCCATCAAGAACTGGGTTGTTGGTTTCTGGGTGACCTTGTTGCTTCTAAGTCACTGGCTTAGCATTTGGGGGAATACAAAGCCATTTTTGTCCCAGTACCTAATTCCATCGCTTCAGTACATAAAGGCTGTATTGGTGGATACGGGAGTGCCCCAGTTTTTTTATCCAGCAGACCTTATACCATTTACAGTTGTACAAATCGTGAAAACCGGTGTACACCAGTTTATTAGACTGAAGAGAGAGTCGCTCGAGACCACGAGGGCTGCAAATAGGAAACTTTTGATGATTACGGTCCCTGGTCTCCAGAAGTACCTGAGTTGGACTGAGAATCCCTCAGAGCGAACACCCATTACCAGGGCCCCTTTCAATTGTATTCATGTGAGAACAGTGGTGGCGTTTTGGTCCAAGGGGGTGGTCGATCCATCGTGTCTATTTTATGAGCGCCAAAAGAGGACTTAGAGCATGCTTTTCTGTTTAGCACCACATTCTCGTTAATAAGAAAGCGTACATTGAAAACAGTTTTGCAGGGCCAAGGTTTTCGATGTTGTAAGGAGGCCTTTAATGATCTGTTATGGGAAATCTCAGTCCAGGCGTGGTGGCCAGGCATAATGTTTTTAAAGTGCGCCCTCTGTTTGAGAAATGTTTTCCGCTTGTGCCACTCATTTTAATTATTTTTGTATTATTGTTTGTAATATTGTTGTTGATTGATTATTGCTGTGTTGTGACGGTTTGTTTTGCGTACCGAAATACACATTCATTCGTTCGTTCGTTCGTTCATTCATTCATTCGTATTGTCAATAGCAGTTTTGAGTATTGTGTAAAATATTTGTTTGTAATTTGTGTGACTGAGCGAGTGTGTGTGTAATGTATGCAGGCACATGTATGTTTCTGCGAGAATGTATTGTATGAACGTAACCTTTCCCTCACATTGTTGAAGCATGCCTTTGACAAACATTGAAACACAAACAGGTAACCTTTTGCATTACCTTTTGTTATGAGTGTTTAAGTCTTGAAAGTACATTTTCAAAATCCACAGGTCATTTTTTTGTCTTCTGCTGAATTGCATTCTGGTATTTGCAGTCTTCCATTCAAGGTGGGGGAGAATAATGACACAATTACACATTTTTTCAGTATCATATTTCTACAAGGTATATGTGAGAACTTTATTGTGGTTTGTGTACTTTTCAAGTTCTGTTTATAAAACAGTATTGTTGAAAACCAAAAATGGGGGTGAGAAGGGAAAGGATGAGGGGGCAAGTGTCATCAAAGCATACTTCTCCTGTTTGGATTCTGTTTTCCTTGTAATATTTATTATAAATTGTTGGGTTTAAAAGGTGGGCACCTTTAATACTTTGCCAGCATAGTTATTTGAAATTCTCCTGTCTCAGGTTATTTTTACAGTGTTGATTACTTTTTTGAAAGGCCAATGCTCATTTGTCTTGTGCACTTTCTATTAAAGGGAAAGGTCAATTGAACTCAATGTGTAGGTGTCACTTTAAGATATGTTCACCTGCTGTGCATGTATTAATGGATGGCAGCTTTTGGTGTTTGCTTCGCGGGCAGAGAATCCCACACGGAGTGATGCAAGGTAGCTGTACCCATCACCAGGTCAAAACAACACATTTTACAGCACATTTTGCAGCAGGAATAGAAAAAAGCCATATGATTTAAACTTTCTGAGCTATCCAATTGTTACACAATATGCTGCAGAATCAATTGTGTAGTTCAAAAGAAACATTTATGAGGATATCTTCACATCTGCCCTCCCCCCTAACCCCATGAGTCCTTTTTAAAAAATATAGCACTACAATTATCAGGTTTACTAGTGCACCATGACATTTCCCTGCTGCTTCTAAGCACTGTAATAATACGTGTTATGTCAATAACAAAAATGTAAACCCTGCAGCCAACACATTACCAAATGATCTGGTATGCACATTTAAGGATAAATAGCTGGTAAGACAGCTCAGTGGGGTAAGTGGTCACTGGCAGGGTCTATGTGTGTTCTGCCAGTCATAGGTCTGAATCCTAGCAAGGTCCACTCAACCATACATGCCACTGACCATATAGCTCAGACATGTATGGTTAACAACAAATAAGGTCAGTGGCGTATAGGAGTGCAATGCCATGGTGTCAGCCTCTTGGTCTGCCTGATGATGAGCCATGTATGTATCAGCCTCTTGGGCTGCCTGATGAGGAGCCATGCGTGTATTTCCTTTCAGTGGCGTCTAGGAGTGCAATGCCGTGGTGTCAGCCTCTTGGGCTGCCTGATGATGGATCATGCATGTATCCCCTTTCAGTGGCGTATAGGAGTGCAATGCCGTGGTGTCAGCCTCTTGGGCTGCCTGATGATGGACCATGCATGTATCCTCTTTCAGTGGCGTATAGGAGTGCAATGCCGTGGTGTCAGCCTCTTGGGCTGCCTGATGATGGACCATGCATGTATTCCCTTTCAGTGGCGTATAGGAGTGCAATGCTGCGTATAGGAGTGCAATGCCGTGGTGTCAGCCTCTTGGGCTGACTGATGATGGACCATGCATGTATTCCCTTTCAGTGGCATATAGGAGTGCAATGCCGTGGTGTCAGCCTCTTGGGCTGCCTGATGATGGACCATGCATGTATTCCCTTTCAGTGGCGTATAGGAGTGCAATGCTGCGTATAGGAGTGCAATGCCGTGGTATCAGCCTCTTGGTCTGCCTGATTATGAGCCATGCGTGCATTCCCTTTCAGTGGCGTCTAGGAGTGCAATGCCGTGGTGTCGGCCTCTTGGTCTGCCTGATGAGGAGCCATGCATGTATTCCCTTTTAGTGGCGTATAGGAGTGCAATGCCGTGGTGTCAGCCTCTTGGTCTGCCTGATTATGAGCCATGCATGTATTCCCTTTTAGTGGCGTATAGGAGTGCAATGCCGTGGTGTCAGCCTCTTGGTCTGCCTGATTATGAGCCATGCATGTATTTCCTTTCAGTGGCGTCTAGGAGTGCAATGCCGTGGTGTCAGCCTCTTTGGCTACCTGATGATGGACCATGCATGTATCCCCTTTCAGTGGCGTATAGGAGTGCAATGCCGTGGTGTCAGCCTCTTGGGCTGCCTGATGATGGACCATGCATGTATTCCCTTTCAGTGGCGTATAGGAGTGCAATGCTGCGTATAGGAGTGCAATGCCGTGGTGTCAGCCTCTTGGGCTGCCTGATGGTGGACCATGCATGTATCCCCTTTCAGTGGCATATAGGAGTGCAATGCCAGGTGTCAGCCTCTTGGTCTGCCTGATTATGAGCCATGCATGTACTCCCTTTCAGCGGCGTATAGGAGTGCAATGCCAGGTGTCAGCCTCTTGGTCTGCCTGATTATGAGCCATGCATGTATTCCCTTTCAGCGATGTATAGGAGTGCAATACCGTGGTGTCACCCTCTTGGTCTGCCTGATTATGAGCCATGCATGTACTCCCTTTCAGCGGCGTATAGGAGTGCAAAGCCGTGGTGTCAGCCTCTTGGGCTGCCTGATGATGGACCATGCATGTATTCCCGTTCAGTGGCGTATAGGAGTGCAATGCTGCGTATAGGAGTGCAATGGCGTGGTGTCAGCCTCTTGGGCTTACTGATGATGGACCATGCATGTATTCCCTTTCAGTGGCATATAGGAGTGCAATGCCGTGGTGTCAGCCTCTTGGGCTGCCTGATGATGGACCATGCATGTATTCCCTTTCAGTGGCGTATAGGAGTGCAATGCTGCGTATAGGAGTGCAATGCCGTGGTATCAGCCTCTTGGTCTGCCTGATTATGAGCCATGCGTGCATTCCCTTTCAGTGGCGTCTAGGAGTGCAATGCCGTGGTGTCGGCCTCTTGGTCTGCCTGATGAGGAGCCATGCATGTATTCCCTTTTAGTGGCGTATAGGAGTGCAATGCCGTGGTGTCGGCCTCTTGGTCTGCCTGATTATGAGCCATGCATGTATTCCCTTTTAGTGGCGTATAGGAGTGCAATGCCGTGGTGTCAGCCTCTTGGTCTGCCTGATTATGAGGCATGCATGTATTTCCTTTCAGTGGCGTCTAGGAGTGCAATGCCGTGGTGTCAGCCTCTTGGGCTGCCTGATGATGGATCATGCATGTATCCCCTTTCAGTGGCGTATAGGAGTGCAATGCCGTGGTGTCAGCCTCTTGGGCTGCCTGATGATGGACCATGCATGTATTCCCTTTCAGTGGCGTATAGGAGTGCAATGCTGCGTATAGGAGTGCAATGCCGCGGTGTCAGCCTCTTGGGCTGCCTGATGGTGGACCATGCATGTATCCCCTTTCAGTGGCATATAGGAGTCCAATGCCAGGTGTCAGCCTCTTGGTCTGCCTGATTATGAGCCATGCATGTACTCCCTTTCAGCGGCGTATAGGAGTGCAATGCCAGGTGTCAGCCTCTTGGTCTGCCTGATTATGAGCCATGCATGTATTCCCTTTCAGCGATGTATAGGAGTGCAATACCGTGGTGTCACCCTCTTGGTCTGCCTGATTATGAGCCATGCATGTACTCCCTTTCAGCGGCGTATAGGAGTGCAAAGCCGTGGTGTCAGCCTCTTGGGCTGCCTGATGATGGACCATGCATGTATTCCCGTTCAGTGGCGTATAGGAGTGCAATGCTGCGTATAGGAGTGCAATGCCGTGGTGTCAGCCTCTTGGTCTGCCTGATGATGAGCCGTGCATGTATCAGCCTCTTGGGCTGCCTGATGATGGATCATGCAGGTATTCCCTTTCAGTGGCGTATAGGAGTGCAATGCCGTGGTGTCAGCCTCTTGGTCTGCCTGATGATGGACCATGCATGTATCCCCTTTCAGTGGCATATAGGAGTGCAATGCCAGGTGTCAGCCTCTTGGTCTGCCTGATTATGAGCCATGCATGTACTCCCTTTCAGCGGCGTATAGGAGTGCAAAGCCGTGGTGTCAGCCTCTTGGTCTGCCTAATTATGAGCCATGCATGTACTCCCTTTCAGCGGCGTATGGGAGTGCAATGCCGTGGTGTCAGCCTCTTGGTCTGCCTGATGATGAGCCGTGCATGTATCAGCCGCTTGGGCTGCCTGATGATGGATCATGCATGTATTCCATTTCAGTGGCGTATGGGAGTGCAATGCCGTGGTGTCAGCCTCTTGGGCTGCCTGATGAGGAGCCATGCGTGCATTCCCTTTCAGTGGCGTCTAGGAGTGCAATGCCGTGGTGTCAGCCTCTTGGTCTGCCTGATGAGGAGCCATGCGTGCATTCCCTTTCAGTGGCGTATAGGAGTGCAATGCTGCGTCTAGGAGTGCAATGCCGTGGTGTCAGCCGCTTGGTCTTCCTGATGAGGAGCCATGCATGTATTCCCTTTTAGTGGCGTATAGGAGTGCAATGCCGTGGTGTCAGCCTCTTGGTCTGCCTGATTATGAGCCATGCATGTATTCCCTTTTAGTGGCATATAGGAGTGCATTGCCATGGTGTCAGCCTCTTGGTCTGCCTGATTATGGACCATGCATGTATCCCCTTTCAGTGGCATATAGGAGTGCAATGCCAGGTGTCAGCCTCTTGGTCTGCCTGATTATGAGCCATGCATGTATTCCCTTTCAGCGGTGTATAGGAGTGCAATACCGTGGTGTCACCCTCTTGGTCTGCCTGATTATGAGCCATGCATGTACTCCCTTTCAGCGGCGTATAGGAGTGCAAAGCCATGGTGTCAGCCTCTTGGGCTGCCTGATGATGGACCATGCATGTATTCCCGTTCAGTGGCGTATAGGAGTGCAATGCTGCGTATAGGAGTGCAATGCCGTGGTGTCAGCCTCTTGGTCTGCCTGATGATGGACCATGCATGTATTCCCTTTCAGTGGCGTATAGGAGTGCAATGCCGTGGTGTCAGCCTCTTGGGCTCCCTGATGATGGACCATGCATGTATTCCCTTTCAGTGGCGTATAAGAGTGCAAAGCCGTGGTGTCAGCCTCTTGGTCTGCCTAATTATGAGCCATGCATGTACTCCCTTTCAGCGGCGTATGGGAGTGCATTGCCGTGGTGTCAGCCTCTTGGTCTGCCTGATGATGGACCATTCATGTATTCCCTTTCAGTGGCGTATAGGAGTGCAATGCTGCGTATAGGAGTGCAATGCCGTGGTGTCAGCCTCTTGGTCTGCCTGATGATGGACCATGCATGTATTCCCTTTCAGTGGCGTATAGGAGTGCAATGCCGTGGTGTCAGCCTCTTGGGCTCCCTGATGATGGACCATGCATGTATTCCCTTTCAGTGGCGTATAGGAGTGCAATGCCGTGGTGTCAGCCTCTTGGGCTGCCTGATGATGGACCATGCATGTATTCCCTTTCAGTGGCGTATAGGAGTGCAATGCTGCGTATAGGAGTGCAATGCCGTGGTGTCAGCCTCTTGGGCTGACTGATGATGGACCATGCATGTATCCCCTTTCAGTGGCGTATAGGAGTGCAATGCCGTGGTGTCAGCCTCTTGGGCTGCCTGATGATGGACCATGCATGTATTCCCTTTCAGTGGCGTATAGGAGTGCAATGCTGCGTATAGGAGTGCAATGCCGTGGTGTCAGCCTCTTGGGCTGACTGATGATGGACCATGCATGTATCCCCTTTCAGTGGCGTATAGGAGTGCAATGCCGTGGTGTCAGCCTCTTGGGCTGCCTGATGATGGACCATGCATGTATTCCCTTTCAGTGGCGTATAGGAGTGCAATGCTGCGTATAGGAGTGCAATGCCGTGGTGTCAGCCTCTTGGGCTGACTGATGATGGACCATGCATGTATCCCCTTTCAGTGGCGTATAGGAGTGCAATGCTGTGGTGTCAGCCTCTTGGGCTGCTTGTCGATGGACCATGTGTGAATTCCCTTTCAGTGGCGTATAGGAGTGCAATGCCGTGGTGTCAGCCTCTTGGTCTGCCTGATGATGAGCAGTGCATGTATCAGCCTCTTTGGCTGCCTGATGATGGGCCATGTATGTATCAGCCTCTTGGGCTGCCTGATGATGGATCATGCATGTATTCCCTTTAAGCGGCGTATGGGAGTGCAATGCCGTGGTGTCAGCCTCTTGGGCTGCCTGATGATGGACCATGCATGTATTCCCTTTCAGTGGCGTATAGGAGTGCAATGCTGCGTATAGGAGTGCAATGCCGTGGTGTCAGCCTCTTGGGCTGACTGATGATGGACCATGCATGTATCCCCTTTCAGTGGCGTATAGGAGTGCAATGCCGTGGTGTCAGCCTCTTGGGCTGCCTGATGATGGACCATGCATGTATTCCCTTTCAGTGGCGTATAGGAGTGAAATGCTGCGTATAGGAGTGCAATGCCGTGGTGTCAGCCTCTTGGGCTGACTGATGATGGACCATGCATGTATCCCCTTTCAGTGGCGTATAGGAGTGCAATGCCGTGGTGTCAGCCTCTTGGGCTGCTTGTCGATGGCCCATGTGTGAATTCCCTTTCAGTGGCGTATAGGAGTGCAATGCCGTGGTGTCAGCCTCTTGGTCTGCCTGATGATGAGCAGTGCATGTATCAGCCTCTTTGGCTGCCTGATGATGGGCCATGTATGTATCAGCCTCTTGGGCTGCCTGATGATGGATCATGCATGTATTCCCTTTTAGTGGCGTATAGGAGTGCAATGCCGTGCTGTCAGCCTCTTGGGCTGCCTGATGATGGACCATGCATGTATTCCCTTTCAGCAGTGTATAGGAGTGCAATGCCGTGGTGTCAGCCTCTTGGGCTGCCTGATGATGGACCATGCATGTATCCCCTTTCAGTGGCGTATAGGAGTGCAATGCTGCGTATAGGAGTGCAATGCCGTGGTGTCAGCCTCTTGGTCTGCCTGATGATGAGCCATGCGTGAATTCCCTTTCAGTGGCGTATAGGAATGCAATGCTGTGGTGTCAGCCTCTTGGTCTGCCTGATGATGGACCATGCATGTATTCCCTTTCAGTGGCGTATGGGAGTGCAATGCTGTGGTGTCAGCCTCTTGGTCTGCCTGATGATGAGCAGTGCATGTATCAGCCTCTTGGGCTGACTGATGATGGACCATGCATGTATCCCCTTTCAGTGGCGTATCGGAGTGCAATGCTGTGGTGTCAGCCTCTTGGTCTGCCTGATGATGAGCCATGTATGTATCAGCCTCTTGGGCTGCCTGATGATGGATCATGCATGTATTCCCTTTAAGCGGCGTATGGGAGTGCAATGCTGCGGTGTCAGCCTCTTGGTCTGCCTGATTATGAGCCATGCATGTATTCCCTTTCAGCAGTGTATAGGAGTGCAATGCCGTGGTGTCAGCCTCTTGGTCTGCCTGATTATGAGCCATGCATGTATTCCCTTTCAGCGGCGTATGGGAGTGCAATACCGTGGTGTCAGCCTCTTGGTCTGCCTGATTATGAGCCATGCATGTATTCCCTTTAAGCGGCGTATAGGAGTGCAAAGCCGTGGTGTCGGCCTCTTGGTCTGCCAAGAGCCAGGCCTGTGATGCCAAGGGTATCATGGAGCAGATTTATCAGGGTGGCATGATTGACCGTATCGAAGGCAGAGGAAAAGTCAAGAAGGATGAGAAGGAAGAGGAGCTGGAATCGAGATAAGAGTGCATGTCTTCACAGGTGTTCAGGGGAGCAGTTTCTGTGCTTCTGGCAGCTCTGAAGCCAGACAGGTGGTGGTAAGGACAACCAACAGGTTCAGTGTGTTGGATAAGCTGTAAGATGGCCAGCTTCTCCAAGAGTGTGCTCAGGAATGTGGTAATGGAGATGCGGTAGTTTGCCAGACAGGAAGTGTCGGCAGAAGGCTTTTTGAGGAGAGGATACACAAGTGAGTGCTTGAGGAGTGATGGGAAGGATCCAGTGGCAAAGGAGTGATTGCAGAAATTGGCCAAGGCTGTAGCAAAGGACACAATGTTGTATAGTTCTGGAGGAGCAGGGGAGCCGTGTTGTTAGAGGCCACAGAGATGCAGGCTTGGATATAGGCCCGCTTCTTCGAGCAGATGGAGAGTCTGTATTGCCTTTGGTGCATGCAGCAGGCCAGTTTGTCAGGGGATGTGCTCGAAACCTGCCAATTCCGCTCAGCTTCTCGGTACTTGCGTTTCAGGGTGGCCAGGTTGGAGTCATACTAGGAGTTGCACTTGGAGGCAGGTTTCATGTGGATCCTAATGACAGGGGTAAGGACGTTCAGAGAGTTCAAGGTTAGTAAGGGCTGTGTCAGAGTGAGAGTCAGCGGCAGGAGTAGGAGGGGGAGTGAAAGTGGAGGAAAAAGCGGCAACTGACATTCGCTTCATAGGTCACATGACAGAGAAGGAGGCTGGCAGTGCGGGAAGGGGTTTAACTGGGGGATCCAAGAGACCCAGGTGAGAGAACAGGAGGGCATGATCAGACCAGGAGAGAGGTGTAATGAGAGGGTTGGAGATGGGGATGTCTGAATAGATGAGAGCATCCAAGGTGTGACCGACTGAGTGTGTCGGCCCGGGGGAGGAATGGAGAAGGAAAGATAGTCATAGAGGTTGCAGAAGAGCCCAGAGGCCGCATCAGGGGAGTCGAGGTGAATATTAAAGTCTCTGAGGAGGAGAAGCTTGGAGGAGGAGCAAGGAGAGAAGAGGTCAGGTCAGCCCATTCAGAGAGGATGTGGGAGACCTGGCAAGGGGGCCTGTAGACAGTGGCCAGAGTCAGAGAGCGGACAGGAGAAACTTGGCAAACATATTCCTCAAATGTTTACAAACCATTACATGGTACAGAGAGTATGGAACTTGAGGAAGTGAAATGGAGCCCCTGATTCACTTTGCACACAATTAAGCAATTCATTAGAAAAGGCTCATTGTTTAGGGCCTCAGGCCCAAATGGCTTTAATAATATTGTTTTTTAGTCTGACCCAGAGATGTGGGCAACTATTTTGTATATTGACTTCTCGGATATCATCGAAAGTAGGAAAACACCTGAAACGTGGACACCTTCATACATAATTCCTATTGATAAAAAAGTAGGAGAAAGAGAGCCCTAGCAATCATCGCCCTATAGCTCTGCTAGACACCAACAGCAAATTGTTCCATCATTGGTGTTGGCAGAGATAGAAGAATGGGCTTCTAAAAACTAAAATACTTCTAAGGTTGCAAAGGGGATTCAGAAGAGGACACTGCACTCGTCTGAATGGGATTTGTATCTATGCACTGGCATCCTCAGCAATAACTAGCAACGGTAAAGGCACTCTATGTAGCGTCTGTGGACACGTCAATGGCCTTTGACACAGTGAATCAGCACCTTTTGTGGGAGAAGGTAAAAGCTTGGGGATTGGCAGCTTGACTTTTAAACATTTTAATTTATTTGCAGGGAGTTACCACTGACGAAGCAGAATCTGGCAATGGCCTAAAGGGTTGTGTTCTGGCCCCCTGCCTGTTTGTTTGTTTGTTTGTTTGTTTATTTAATATAGCTCAAACCAAGACCCTCGGGTAGCTGGGCACGAGCATTACAAGTATACTTAAAAGCTTAGTTACAGAACATTACAGAATACTTAGGAAGCTAGGAAGCTTAGTTACAGAAGTAGTTACAGAAGGTACATACAAGGAATAAAACTTGTATGTCAGTGACATGGGAGTGGAACTAAGTAAGATAGCTTTAGCACCTCCTCAGGTTGGGACAATGAAGGTGAGCTGGCTTGCGTGTGCATATGACGTTTTGCTGTTATATTATACCCCAATTCAGTTACAGCAAATTTGTACGTGACCAAAAATGACTTGAAACTGAATCCTATAAAAATTATAACATCAGATAACACCAGGTGTTGGAGATTTGGTTTTGGTTGGTGAGCAGGAGGGAAGACGCTGGAGGTCACTAATGAGATAATGAGATAACGTATCTTGGTTTTCATTTTGTTTCGCATTTGACAATCGCTGGAGTCATGAAAGATTTTAACGCAAAGAATACAAACTTCCTATCGTTGATTAAAAAAGTACTGCCAGTTTACATTTCGTTCTCTCCTTAAGTACTAAGGGGGCAAAGTTGTGCCATTCATATTGTATGGTGTGGAAATTAACTCAATAGTGGGCAAAGTAGATCTTGGAAAACTGGAAGGGAGTTTTTAACCTACTCGGCTGTTCCCAAATGCAATTGTACGCTATGAGTTGGGGCTGATTTCCTTGAAAGGTTTGCATCAGTGGCGTATGCTGAAATTTTATTGGGAGATTCTAATGCCAATTCATGACTCAATATACTCTGATCTAAAACGGCAAATTGCAAAGGAAATTAAGAAATTTACAATGTACCGATTCAAGCATGGAGTGGACAGTATAATGGATAAATGGAGGATATCTACTCTATTGATCGAAAATCCAGCTGCTGCGAAAAGCAAGCTTTTTAATCTTGATTGCATTGGGACGCGGGAACATGTCATGACATACACTGTCTATACTTATCCAAGATGGGATATTCGGTCATATGGAACTATTCTCTGATATCTAAATACTATTCCAAATCTTAAATGGCGTTTACAGTTCCTAAGATTCAGTCTGAACCTGCTGCCAAAAGGTGAGAAATAAGGTGGAGGATGAGGAATAGCAAAGCTTGCACTGTAATGAAGTGGGTATTGTGCAAAATGTAGCCCATTTTATGGTACATGTACGCAATTTCAATCACTCCTAATACACATTTTGATAAAATTATGGAAGATCGCAGCTAATTAAATGCAGAATATTTTTGGCAAAGAGTAATAGTGAACTGGGCTTGTCTCCTGCCCTTCTCAGATTCCTTTCTGCAAATGACCTGGTGTCACTGAGATGAGACTATAATGACAATGTTAATGTAAGTTTTATTTTCTTATGATGAATGCATTATTCACACTATACGCACTTCACTAAGGACTGTAGTTACACTGCTTGTGATTTATGTTTACTTTGCATTTGGATTAAACTGTGAATCCTGTATACCCCTGCTGTATGGATTTATTCCATTATGTGAAATAAGGGACTATAACAATTGACGACGAACTTGACTTCCCTACACTACTGCACTTACATTGTCCTGGTTGGAATAACCGCTTGCAGAGTAAGAGCCCTCCATGACAACCCATGGAACTGCTTCGTAAGATCAGACGGGTTAAACCCCCATTCTACCTTTTCACAACAAGAGTTGACTAGTGACGCACAACAAGCGTATATCTTCTATTGGGAAGTTGTCGTGGCATGCAATAACAATTACCGCTAGAAGAAGTTTACATTTTTACTGTAAACTTTATTACTAGGGATGCGTGGATGGGCATACAAGATAGATATGAGGTTATGCAAAAGGTGAGCAAAAACATTGTTGAAGGGTGGCCGTTAGGAAGAAATCAGAAAAAGAGGGCCAAGCCTTATGGTTTGATTTGTGAGGAATTGTCGATGGAGGATGGAGTTCTAATGAGGCAAGAGAACGTAATTCTTCCTGAGGAGGGGAGAGGCGCAATTATTGAAAATTCACATAGTGGTCACTCAGGCATAACAAACACCCACAGATTGGTGTGAGAACATTTTTGGTGGCAAAGACTAGATAGGGATGTCGACAGGGATATTAGTGAAAGTAGGCAGTGTAATGAGAGCAACACAAATTTGATAACAAGACCTCTGCTGCTGGTTTCAACTAAATTGCAAACAGAGCCATGGGCAAGAATTGCCATGGATATAATTGGGCCATTTCAAGGTTTAGGAACAGAGAAAAGAAATGCTTTGGTGTTGGTGGTCTACTATAGTCATTGGCCATAGGTGAAGTTTGTCAGGGGGGTGAACACATAGAGTGTCATAATGTTTCTACTGGATATTTCTTTAAGGGAAGGCATACCTAAGGAGATTGTGACGGATAACAGGACTACATTTGTGTCCAGTAAGATGGGCAATTTCATGGCTAAAAGGGGATTTGGCCCGTTAAGACACCATTATACCATCCACAGGCCAATGGTTTAGTGGAAAGGTTCAACAGAGTGGTGAAAGGAGATGTACTATTGAGTAGGGAATCAGCATTCGATCTTGATGCTGAAGTGGACAAAATGTTATGTGCAGATAGAGTCATCTGTGCCCAAAAGCATAACCTGGCAACTGCCAATAAAAGAGGCAACAGTTATGTTATGTGAAAAGCTAGGTAAACCCAGATATTTATTCAAAGTACACAAGGAGCTTTGAGGAAAACACACACAAATCTGCAGGCAAGCCTTTACCCACGTTTTCCCAAATGCTTCATTGCTGAACAATTACTTTTAAAGATGAAACTCACCATTCATGGTGTCACTATGACAAGCAAACTGCAAAACATATGCCTATCCTCCATTGGTTTGCACCTTTAGGATTCACATATCTCCTATAGGTGCAAAACTGAGGATTCCTTATTTTACCGGCCAATCCATTTTAGATATCACATGCACTTTCATCATTTTCCTTTCATTTCATAGGCTAGCAGTAAGCTGAGGTTATGTGCATTCCCATTGCTTGGCACCGGCTATGCTCAACCTTGTTCTGACCAGGTGCAAAATATATATTTTGTGATAATGAAGATAAAGAGATCAGTGTCACTTATAATTTGCAATTAACTACAAGTTCTTATTATCTTAATATCATGTCTGCGAATGCAAGGCTACACTCTGAGTGATGTTCTTTCTCAAAATATTATGCTAGGTGTGCTAATCTTTAGTTGTCATTTTAAGAAACTGCAGCCATAATTATGTGTTTCTTTGAGCCCATGTTTCAACTTGGAATATCTATATTTTATACGGAATGTAGTTATCCCTGAACACACGGATTGTCTGGTTGCGTCCATCATTATGTCAATTAGGTCACTTACTTCTTGTTGTTTGTCCCTGCACGGGGACATCAAAGGTTGTCTGCCTTTACAGTGAAGCTCATTACATGTAACTATTGCAAACGGGCCATCTTGCGAACAATTCCTTTGTGCTCTGCCGTGCTTATCTCATATTGTGGCCTTGCATTCCATTCTCCTTAAGCACTGTGCGGCTTCTCCCGGCTGCTTGAAATGTATGGTTGTCTGACTAATTTTGAGCTTCACGACCTCGCTAGATTTGTAAAAGCCTGCTTTCCATTTATAATGCTTTTAAAGATGACCATTTCCTGCTAGCATTTCACGGCTGTATGTTACTGGGA
The DNA here is from genome assembly GCF_040938575.1 of Ambystoma mexicanum. NCBI lineage: Eukaryota > Metazoa > Chordata > Amphibia > Caudata > Ambystomatidae > Ambystoma > Ambystoma mexicanum. The sequence goes on from NC_090937.1 coordinate 1,647,581,361, forward strand.
TTTAAATGCATTTTCTGCCACGTTTGATTTCCTTGTAAGTGTATGCAGCATCTTGCTCCTGTTATTTTGAAACGCACCCTTCCAAGTGTGGTGATTCCCTATCTGTTGTATGCTGGAATCCTAGCTCCTCCATTAATGTTTAGCACGCTGTGCGTTTCTATTCTTATCTTATTTTAATTCTACACTTATGTCATTTTACCAACTCATTCTTATGGCAGTTAACATGCATGGCCTGCATAAATGTAAGCTTGTGGATTCTGCTTTGCTTTCAGCTTAGGAGCATGTGTCATTTTTATATCTCAGGAATGGAGTGTGGCTGTCTTAGCTTGAATCTTTTTTCACCTACTCGGTACTGGTGAGTTCTGTGGCTAAAAGGTGGCACTGGCAGATTCATCTGCACCCTTACAATAGGGCGAGGAAACATTCGGTTATCGATAAAACTCTGTTTGCATTGATGGGAGGAAGGGGATGTAGGGACATCAGGTTTCCTGTATGGATGGAGGAACCTCTAAAGAGGGAGATGTGGAGTTAGAGTGTAGGAGTGGATATGATGTGCCTGGTATCAAATAGGTAAAGGATGAAGAGGAGGTTTGATGGTGACAAGAGGACTGGTTATACTGGGATCAAAATAGGTGATCTTGTGGAAATACAACTACCTGGCAATGTACACAGATCTGTGTACAGTAAAGCTATTAAGGTAGTTAGGGTCACCAGGACCAGTGTATTGACCAGTGTTTGAACTTCAGTAGTGTGACAAAGGTGAGGATGTGATGGGAGGGGTGTGTGTTGTTTTCTGCTTCTGTGTTTAGAGTGAAATCATGCAGACAGCTCTGAGTATCCTGGAATGCGGGGGAGAAAGGAGGCCAAGGTGGAGGGTGGACTGTAGCTGCACTGCTTGTGATGTATCTTTACTGTGAATCCTACATACCCCTGCTGCATGGATATCGTCCTTGGTGTAAAATAAGGGATTACAACAGTATGATAACAATAAGAAGGAACATTCGTTACAACACCCCCCGTTCTTCACATCCATGTGTGTCATTGCTTGAATAGTTACCCATTAGTTTAGTACCATTGCTTCAGTTGATACCCATGCATGCCGTTGCTTCGGTAGTTACCCAGGCATGCCGTTGCTTAGGTAGTTGCACATGAATGCCGTTGCTTTGGTAGTTACCCATGCATGCCGTTGCTTAGGTAGTTGCACATGAATGCCGTTGCTTTGGTAGTTACCTATGCATGCCGTTGCTTAGGTAGTTGCACATGAATGCCGTTGCTTTGGTAGTTACCCATGCATGCTGTTGCTTCAGTTGATACCCATGCATGCCGTTGCTTTGGTAGTTGCACATGAATGCCGTTGCTTTGGTAGTTGCACATGAATGCCGTTGCTTTGGTAGTTACCCATGCATGCTGTTGCTTCAGTTGATACCCATGCATGCCGTTGCTTTGGTAGTTGCACATGAATGCCGTTGCTTTGGTAGTTGCACATGAATGCCGTTGATTTGGTAGTTACACATGAATGCCGTTGCTTCAGTAGTTACCCATGCATGCCGTTGCTTTGGTAGTTACCTATGCATGCCGTTGCTTAGGTAGTTGCACATGAATGCCGTTGCTTTGGTAGTTACCCATGCATGCTGTTGCTTCAGTTGATACCCATGCATGCCGTTGCTTTGGTAGTTGCACATGAATGCCGTTGCTTTGGTAGTTGCACATGAATGCCGTTGCTTTGGTAGTTACCCATGCATGCTGTTGCTTCAGTTGATACCCATGCATGCCGTTGCTTTGGTAGTTGCACATGAATGCCGTTGCTTTGGTAGTTGCACATGAATGCCGTTGATTTGGTAGTTACACATGAATGCCGTTGCTTCAGTAGTTACCCATGCATGCCGTTGCTTTGGTAGTTACCTATGCATGCCGTTGCTTTGGTAGTTACACATGAATGCCGTTGCTTTGGTAGTTACCCATGCATGCCGTTGCTTTGGTAGTTACCCATGCATGCTGTTGCTTTGGTAGTTACCCATGCATGCTGTTGCTTTGGTAGTTACCTATGCATGCCGTTGCTTTGGTAGTTACCCATGCATGCCGTTGCTTTGGTAGTTACCCATGCATGCTGTTGCTTTGGTAGTTACCCATGCGTGCCCTTGGTTTGGTAGTTACACATGTATGCCGTTGCTTTGGTAGTTACCCATGCATGCCGTTGCTTTGGTAGTTAACTATGCATGCCGTTGCTTTGGTAGTTACCAATGCATGCCGTTGCTTTGGTAGTTAACTATGCATGCCGTTGCTTTGGTAAATACCTATGCATGCTGTTGCTTTGGTAGTTACCTATGCATGCCATTGCTTTGGTAGTTAACTATGCATTCCGTTGCTTTGGTAGTTAACTATGCATGCCGTTGCTTTGGTAGTTACCCATGCATGCTGTTGCTTTGGTAAATACCTATCCATGCTGTTGCTTTGGTAGTTACCTATGCATGCCATTGCTTTGGTAGTTACCTATGCATGCCGTTGCTTTGGTAGTTACCTATGCATGCCGTTGCTTTGGTAGTTACCCATGCATGCTGTTGCTTTGGTAGTTACACATGCATGCCGTTGCTTTGGTAGTTACCCATACGTGCTGTTGCTTTGGTAGTTACACATGCATGCCGTTGCTTTTGTAGGTACACATGAATGCCGTTGGTTTGGTAGTTAACTATGCATGCCGTTGCTTTGGTAGTTACCCATGCATGCTGTTGCTTTGGTAAATACCTATGCATGCTGTTGCTTTGGTAGTTACCTATGCATGCCATTGCTTTGGTAGTTAACTATGCATGCCGTTGCTTTGGTAGTTACCCATGCATGCTGTTTCTTTGGTATTTACACATGCATGCCGTTGCTTTGGTAGTTACCCATGCATGCTGTTTCTTTGGTAGTTAACTATGCATGCCGTTGCTTTGGTAGTTACCAATGCATGCCGTTGCTTTGATAGTTACACATGCATGCTGTTGCTATGGTAGTTACACATGAATGCCGTTGCTTTGGTAGTTACCTATGCATGCTGTTGCTTTGGTAGTTAACTATGCATGCCGTTGCTTTGGTAGTTACACATGAATGCCGTTGCTTTGGTAGTTACCTATGCATGCTGTTGCTTTGGTAGTTAACTATGCATGCCGTTGCTTTGGTAGTTACCTATGCATGCCGTTGCTTAGGTAGTTGCACATGAATGCCGTTGCTTTGGTAGTTACCCATGCATGCCGTTGCTTTGGTAGTTACACATGAATGCCGTTGCTTTGGTAGTTACCTATGCATGCCGTTGCTTAGGTAGTTACCCATGCATGCCGTTGCTTTGGTAGTTACCTATGCATTCCGTTGTTTTGGTAGTTACCCATGCATGCCGTTGCTTTGGTAGTTAACTATGCATGCTGTTGCTTTGGTAGTTAACTATGCATGCCGTTGCTTTGGTAGTTACCCATGCATGCTGTTGCTTTGGTAGTTACCCATGCATGCCGTTGCTTTGGTAGTTACCCATGCATGCCGTTGCTTTGGTAGTTACCTATGCATGCCGTTGTTTTGGTAGTTACCCATGCATGCCGTTGCTTTGGTAGTTACCTATGCATGCCGTTGCTTTGGCAGTTACACATGAATGCTGTTGCCTTGGTAGTTACCCATGCATGCTGTTGCTTTGGTAGTTACCCATGCATGCCGTTGCTTTGGTAGTTAACTATGCATGCCATTGCTTTGGTAGTTATCCATGCATGCTGTTGCTTTGGTAGTTACCTATGCATGCTGTTGCTTTGGAAGTTATCTATGCATGCCATTGCTTTGATAGTTACCCATGCATGCCATTGCTTTGGTAGTTACCCATGCATGCCGTTGCTTTGGTAGTTAACTATGCATGCCGTTGCTTTGGTAGTTAACTATGCATGCCGTTGCTTTGGTAGTTACCCATGCATGCTGTTGCTTTTGTAATTACCTATGCATGCTGTTGCTTTGGTAGTTACCTATGCATGCCGTTGCTTTGGTGGTTACCTATGCATGCCGTTGCTTTGGTAGTTACCTATGCATGCCGTTGCTTTGGTAGTTACCCATGCATGCTGTTGCTTTGGTAGTTACACATGCATGCCGTTGCTTTGGTAGTTACCCATACGTGCTGTTGCTTTGGTAGTTACACATGCATGCCGTTGCTTTGGTAGTTACCTATACGTGCTGTTGCTTTGGTAGTTACACATGCATGCCGTTGCTTTTGTAGGTACACATGAATGCCGTTGCTTTGGTAGTTACCCATGCATGCCTTTGCTTTGGTAGTTACCCATGCATGCTGTTGCTTTGGTAGTTACCCATGCATGCTGTTGCTTTGGTAGTTACCCATGCATTCTGTTGCTTTGGTAGTTACCTATGCATGCCGTTGCTTTGGTAGTTACCCATGCATGCCGTTGCTTGGGTAGTTACCCATGCATGCTGTTGCTCTGGTAGTTACCCATGCGTGCCCTTGGTATGGTAGTTACACATGTATGCCGTTGCTTTGGTAGTTACCCATGCATGCCGTTGCTTTGGTAGTTAACTATGCATGCCGTTGCTTTGGTAGTTACCAATGCATGCCGTTGCTTTGATAGTTACACATGCATGCCATTGCTATGGTAGTTACACAGGAATGCCGTTGCTTTGGTAGTTACCTATGCATGCTGTTGCTTTGGTAGTTAACTATGCATGCCGTTGCTTTGGTAGTTGCACATGAATGTCGTTGCTTTGGTAGTTACCTATGCATGCTGTTGCTTTGGTAGTTAACTATGCATGCCGTTGCTTTGGTAGTTACCCATGTATGCTGTTGCTTTGGTAGTTACCCATGCATGCCGTTGCTTTGGTAGTTAACTATGCATGCTGTTGCTTTGGTAGTTACCCATGCATGCTGTTGCTTTGGTAGTTACCTATGTATGCCGTTGCTTTGGTAGTTACCTATGCAAGCTGTTGCTTTGGGAGTTACCCATGCATGCTGTTGCTTTGGTAGTTACCCATGCAAGCCGTTGCTTTGGTAGTTACCCATGCATGCCGTTGCTTTGGTAGTTACCTATGCATGCCATTGCTTTGGTAGTTACCTATGCAAGCCGTTGCTTTGGTAGTTAACTGTGCATGCCGTTGCTTTGGTAGTTACCAATGCATGCCGTTGCTTTGGTAGTTACGCATGCATGCCATTGCTATGGTAGTTACACATAAATGCCGTTGCTTTGGTAGTTACATATGCATGCCGTTGCTTTGGTAGTTACCCATGCATGCTGTTGCTTTGGTAGTTAACTATGCATGCCGTTGCTTTGGCAGTTACCCATGCATGCCGTTGCTTCGGTAGTTACACATGCATGCTGTTGCTTTGGTAGTTACCCATGCATGCCGTTGCTTTGGTAGTTAACTATGCATGCCATTGCTTTGGTAGTTATCCATGCATGCTGTTGCTTTGGTAGTTACCTATGCATGCTGCTGCACTGACAATGAGCTCCTGGCAATCAAAGGAGCCTTCAAAACCTGGAGACACTACCTTTTTGGGGCAAGACACACGGTTACTGTCATCACAGATCACCTTAACCTGCAATATTTAAAAACTGCCAAGGCTCAGTATTCTCGCCAACTTCATTGGGCGCTATTCTTTGCCGAATACGATTTTGTGATAACTTACCAACCTGGAGTGCGTAAGGGAAAGGCAGATGAAATACACATGGCAAAACATGGGTAAGAGTGGGGGGAAAGCTCACTCTTACCAAGTGGAAGAAATAACTCTAGAAATCCAGCAAAGCTGCTGGGGGACTCACTAGGTAAGGGAAATTAGCCATTGAATGAGAATTCTCCCTAACACTCGCCCCCCCCACCCCGAGTCTAAGGGACAGGAGGATTTAATCCACTCATGGATGGTGCTCCTACCTCTAGTCGGTTAAAAGCATCCTAGAGAGACCATCAGCATTTTGGTGGTGACTTCCTGCTCCGTGCTTAATGGTAAAATCAAATCCTTGCAGGCAGATTGACCATCTGAGTAACGTAGGGTTTTCCCCTTTCATTTGCATCAGCCATCTCAAGGGTTGGTGGTCAGTCTGAATAATGAGGGTAGATCCATACAAGTATGGTCTAAACCTCTTTAGTGACCACACAATAGCAAAACATTCACGTTCTATTGTTGCCCACCTTGTCTCAGGATCCTTTAACTTCCTGCTGATGAAACAAATGGGCTGCTCCCTACTTTTCCCATTCAGTTGACTAAGGACTGCACCTATACCTACATTAGAAGCATTAGTTTGTGCAATGAAGGGTTGGTGGTAGTCAGGATCTCTTAGGACTGGAGCTTGACAAAGGGCTTTCTTCAGACCTTCAAAGGCTTGATTGCACTCCTCATTCCACTTGACCTTTTTAGTAAATTTGGGAGAGGAGATGACATTCAAGGGAGAAGCTATGGTCCCATAGTTCTCTATGAAGTTCCTGTAATACCCAGTGAGACCTAAGAAGGCTCTCACTTGGGTTTGAGTAGTAGGGGTGGCCCAGTTTTGTACAGCTGGTACTTTGCTAGGCAATGGCCTTCTTTCACCTCCTCCTACCTCATGTCCAAGGTAGACCACTGAACTCTGACCAATTTGACATTTACTTGCCTTTATGGTCAGAAGGGCCTGTTCCAGAGCCTGGAATACATATCCTAGGTGTTCAATATGTTCTTTCCATGTAGGGCTGAACACTGCAATGTCATCCAAGTATGCCATGCAGAAGTCCTACATCCCATTCAGAACTTGATTGACCATCCTCTGAAATGTAGCAGGTGCATTCTTTAGTCCAAAAGACATTACCTTGAATTGGTAGCGGCCAGCTGGGGTGGAGAATGCAGTTTTCTCCTTGCCATGGTCTGTCAGGGCTATTTACCAATAGCCTGATGTTAGGTCAAATGTGCTGAGATACTTGGCTGCACCAAGTTTGTCTACCAGCTCATCTGTCTTAGGCAAAGGATGGGCATCAGTCTTTGTGACTGCATTTAGAGCCTATAGTCCACGCAGAATCTCCACTCCTTGGATCCTGCCTTTGGTACAAGCACAACTGGGCTACACCATGGGCTAGTAGAGGGCTCTATAACCCCAAGATCAAGCATCTTGTTGACCTCATTCCTTATATGGGTTCTTACATTATCTGACATTCTGTACCCCCTGCTTTTGACAGGCAAACAGTCACCAGTGAGTATATCATGCTGGCCCCAAGGGGTCAAGCCTGGTGAAAGTGAGAACTGGGAGGCAAACTGATTTAACAGTAATTTGCACTCATCCTGCTGGTCAGATGTGAGACTGGGAGAGAGATTAACTCCTTCCACTTGCCCATCTAAAGGTAAGCCTCTGAGGAGGTCAGGCAGAGGTTCACTCTCCTCCTCCTCTTGAGCTGAAGCTAGAAGCAAAGCTCCTATGTCAGGTCTAGAGACATAAGCCCTCAAACGGTTGGTGTGAAAGACTCTGGGAGCCTCTTTAGGATTGCCTAAGTCCACCAGATAGTTCACCTCTCCAAGTTTACCCACAACTTTGAAGGGCCCTATCCATTTGTCCTGCAAGGCCTTCTGCCTTGTGGGGACCATAACAAGAACAAGCTGGTCTTGAGTAAACTCAACCATGTTAGCTTTCTGGTAATGCCAATGCTTGACCAGAGCCTGACCAGCCTTCACGTTATCACTTGTCTCTGCCATCATGTGTGACATTCTCCTCCGGAGACCTATCACATAGTCAGTCACTCTGACTGGTTTGGGGGAAGGAGCACTCTCCAACCCCTCCTTAATCGGGGCCAATGGACCTCTGACTGGATGGCCATAAAGAATTTCAAAGCGACTGTAACCTACTCCCTTCTGAGGGACTTCTCTATACGCAAAGAGAAGGCATGGCAGTAGAAGGTCCCACTTTCTTTTAAGGGATTCTTCTAAAGCACCTATCATGCTCTTCATAGTTCTGTTAAACCTCTCCACCAACCCATTGTTTTGGGGATGGTAAGCAGTTGAGAACTTGTAGGTGACTCCACAGGTTTTCCACATGGCTTACATGTAGTGGGACAAACAATTTGATCCCCTGTCAGATATCACCTCCTTAGGAAAACCTATTCTGGTAAAAATACCAAGTAGGGCCTTAGCGACAGCCGGAGCCATAACAGTCCTCATAGGTATGGCATCAGGATATATAGTGGCATGATCCACTACAACCAGGATAAACCTGTTGCCTGAAGATGTGGGAGGGTCAAGAGGACCAACAATGTCAATCCCGACCCTCTCAAAAGGAACTCCCACCACCGGGAGAGGCCAAGGGTGCCACATTCTTGGCTCTACTCTTGCCAGAGGTTTAGCAAGTGTGGTAGCTCCTGCAGAATTTGTCTACTTCTGAACCCATCTTAGGCCAGTAGAAGTAAAGAGAGAGCCTTTCCTTGGTCTACTTAAAACTTAAGTGACCAGCCAAAGGTATCTCGTGGGCTAACTGCAGAAACTGGAGTCGGCTCACTAGAGGTACTACAAGTATTTTGCAGTCTCCAGGGGTTGACTTAGTTGGTTTACTGTAGAAGAGGCTATCTTCCCAGTGCAACCTATACTTTCCAGGGTCAGTCCCATTGAGCTGAGAAGCTGCCAGTAGGCGAAGACCTTCAAGGGTAGGGCACTATCTGCCCTGTTGGGTCCACCTTCTGCCAGTAAAGACTGAAGCTCAGGATGGTCAACAGGGTCAAGATCTCCTACCAGAGTAAGAACTTCTTCTAGATATGATTCCTCAGTATCTAGCTGCACCATACAGGGTTGAACCTCACACTCAGCCTCAGCTGGTGGAGGAGTCACAGATGTGACTTTGGACAGTCTTGGAGATGTCCTTCTGGTCACAGGAGTGCTTGCTGGTTTCTTGTTGGCAGACTTGGGTTTCCCCTTTGTCTCTTTCTGACCTGCAATAGCAGTAAGTAAGTCCTGTGGACTTGGGGTGATAGTTTCCTCTATCATGTCCCCAGGAGAGCCTCTCAAGGTTCTCTCCCTTACAGACCTTGTGAGCTCCTACTTCCTTCTGCTGGGGGGTCTGGGGGTATTAGACACAACTCCAAGAGTTTTAAGGTCATTACACAGCAGGATCCTCCCAGGTACGTTATCTTGCACACTTACAGGTATTCTGACAGTCATGTCATTACACTGGATGAGAGCTGGTAACTGTGGAACCATTTGCACAGGGCCCCCAGCTAACATGGTTAGTTGTTTGGGTGCCTTAGCAACATCCTCCACCTTGAAAAAACATTCATCAACCACATTTATGCTGGCTCAAGTGTCTCTGATGGTAGGGGTTTCCTGACCATTCACAAGAACACTATCTTTGTAATACTCTTTAGTATTTTTTTGGGATTGAGTTATAGACATCTAAGTTCTGTTGTTCCCAAAGACCCAAAGACACTAAATAAACACTATCTGAGACTCTCATGGGCTCATCAGCTAGTAGCTGAAAGTTTCCACTGTTCATAGGTACTTCATCCACCTGGGAGAAGGCTGAGGAGACAGTGTGGACCCCTGAAGGTTTACCCTTACATCTGGGATACCCTTTCACATGGTCAGTTAACCCACCACCTGTAATCCCCTTTCACATGGGTAGTTAACCCACAAACAAAGCATTTTCCAAATGCTCTCTGGAATGGGGGTTTGTTCTGACCTCCATCTGGTTTGAGACCAGATGGTACACTAGCCTGATTCGGTTTCCCTTGTGGCTTACCCTGGTTATGTTTGGGGCCCTCTTTTGGATGGGAATTATTGGAATTCTCTTTGTTGTCTTTCTTTGGCTGCTTTCCCTCATCCTTTTTCAGAGTTACCCCAGAATCTTCGTGAGTAGCCCTGTTGGCAACCCGCAAGTCAGCTGCCTTAGCTAACCTCTTAGGATCTATTCTACTTTGAATCAGCCAAGTGCTGTCTAAGCTCAGGGGAGCAGACATCAAAAATAGACTCCAACATTACAAGATTCCTCAAACCTTCATAAGTGTTCCCTTTGTAACCCTTAACCCAACCATCTAAGTTTTTCAAACATTCACACACCCAGATAGCCCAAGGGGTACCATCATGCCTTTTGATGGTTCTAAACCTCCTAAGATACTGGGAAGGGGTCTTCCCAAATCTAGCTATTAATGCTAGCTTCACACACACATAATCCTGTTTATCCTCCTCCCCCAACTCCATTACAGCATCACTTGCAACAGTGGGAAGCCTAGCGAAAAGCCAAGGAATCAGCTGATTCCCTGAGATACCTTGAATCCCATGATTGTACTCAAACATTGCTAACCAATCCAAAACATCAAGTTTAGTCTCATACATACCAATCATTTCCTTTGGCATACGGGGTCTCTTAGGGCTGGAAGACCTAGAAGACTCTGGGAGAGAAGCATTTTCTAAAGATAATTTCTTCATTTCTAGTTCATGATTCAGCTCCATTTCTCTGAGCCTTAATTCTTGATTTTTCATGGCAGTTTGTGGTTCAATTCGTTTCACTTCTAATTCAAGTCTCATTTTCTCAAGTGCAATAAACTCAGGAGTAAGTGTAGGACCTCTGGGTATCCCTGTGGACAGAGTAGCTGTAGGGTTTCCTAACAAGGACTCATCTACTTCTTCTAAATCAACACACTATCGGAATCAGAAACATCAGTACCCACATTTGCTGGAGGGGTAGGCCCTTCTGACCCACTCTCCAGACTTTGTTTTCCCATTAACTCTGCAATCAATTCAGATTTTTTTCCTTTACCAGAGAGACTCCTCTCCATACACATGGTTCTCAAAACCTCAGCAGTATAGTTTAAGAGGCCTTCTTCAGTGTAGCTTTCCATATTTGACATGATTTAGTAGTTAAATAGAATTAGTGGTGTTTTAGCTTTGTGGTTAGTTGATCCCAAGCAATAGCAGCACTCTAAGTGTAATCACTCTACTTCCAAATCCTCACCACTGTACACCAGTGTTAGGCAGAATGCTGTGCAGTGCCCTTAGGGACCACTACACACAATGAAGACTACAAGTGGTAATACAAGTTCACCTTTGGTACAAGCCTGTACTACACTGTTAAAGTGGTAGCAGTAGCGAAGCAGCCAGGCTTATCTCAAGAGTATGTGAGCAGTAGCAGAGATTACACAAAGGGACCACCATTACTGTGACTCAAACAAACACTGACTCAAAGTTTCAGGTAAAAAAATATAAGTACATTTATTTTTAAACCATCTATTATAAAACACAATACTTCTATAAATTCAAAACCACACGTAAAATACACTATACACAACCAATTCACCTGGTACAGTATAACTCAAGGTAAGTACCCTATGTTTTAACAGACCGGTTTCGTGAAACAAAATACGTTACCAGGAATACATATGCAATCACTTTTTGACAGTAATGACATTTCGGCCTTACTAAAGATATGCGTATCCACGGCAAGAAATGTTACCGGGGCAAAAACACACTTAGCACCTGAGTTAACCAGAGAGAGTTGGGGGAAAAAATCATAGGCAATACTTTTGTCAGGGCAGACAGAATCAGAGAACACTCGTTGACAGAAATACAAGAGTCAGTTGGCCGGAGCCAGTGTCAAGTGGAACCAGGTTCCTGTTGTCGAGGATCACACAGTCGGACAGTTCAAGATTCAACGTTGCCAGGAGTACTTAGATATTGTCAACAGAGGAAGCAAAAGTTATAAGAAGGAGGGAAGATAAGGGCAAGCCTTGGAAGAGGAGAAAAAGGATTCACCCTAGTTCCTCAAAGCATAACACAGTACCTTATTCAAGGGAGGAGCTGGTGCCACAGCATTTGTTCCTGGTAGTTTCCTGCAGACCCACGGTCCTGGAGCTTCGGTCATGGAGACAAGAAGGAAGACATCTAGAGGGATCTGCACCACATGGATGAAGCCAGCAGCAGCGACATTGAATAAAAAGTGCGCTCCTTTAAAACAGGTGAGGCTCTTCAGGTGGCTATCCGGACCACTACAGCAGTGTGCAGCGATTTCGACCACGAATAGGATCCTCTGGCTGTGGAAGATGAGCTGGTTGACCCCACCAGGCTCAAGGGAAGTAGACTCCGGACTGGATCTTCTCTGGTCATCGAAGGGTAGGTAGCTCAGGACTGCAGCAGGGCTTCACCGGGACAGGGTAGTTGCAGCAGCCGTCTTCTTCTCCGCTTCTCTTCTGTTCCCTGTAGTTCCAGTGGCGACTCTGACTTCCAGCCCAAGAGTCCTACCTTTTATGCGAAAATCCCCCATTCACACAGCCTGGCTGTCAATCACGCAGCAGGGGGGTTGTCCAGCCCGGACAACCACCTCAGCCAATCATGGCAAAGTGCGACTTGAGTTTCCTAGGATACCCTGTGCAGGGGGTAACTACGCCCGTCCCTCACATTCAGCCCACCTAGACACGCAGGCGCCTAGAGGAGGGCTTCTTGGCAGAAGCCCGCCAAAAGACAGTGAACAAAGGAGGCAAACTTGGTTTGCCGCGCAAAGTAAAACACAGGAAGGACTTTAACAAAAAGAAATGGCGACTAAACTCGACCGGAGCCAAAAGAAAGAGTATTTGGTCAAGCGGGTTTATGTTCGAGGCTAATATATTAGCCTTAAAAGTACCGCGTTTATATAGTATAAACGCAGTAGAAAGTTTAGGGTAGATACCACTGCCACCAGCCAAGTCTAAATGTTAAAAGAGCAAAACAAGTCTCTAGGAGGTACAGATAAAAAGGGCTAAGGAGTATCCCTTTCCAGTGCTCCATGTAAGATGGGGTGTACTGGATTTGTGGTTAAGTGACTATGTAAAGTTAATGGCAACTTTACCCTTTTCTGGGGGACAGTAGTCCGCCCCAGAAATGGAGTCGGTGAGAAGTCTAAAAGACAACCCTGTGTCACTGCACTGAAGGTGCTGTGTAATACACAAAAGAAGGGGGCTACTGAAGTGGTGTACTCCAGAGTCCACAATCATAAAAACAGATGAAATACACATGGCAAAACATGGGTAAGAGTGGGGGAAAAGCTCACACTCTTACCAAGTGGAAGAAATAACTCCAGAAATCCCGCAAAGCTGCTGGGGGACTCACTAGGTAAGGGAAATTAGCCATTGAATGGGAATTCTCCCTAACACTGATGATGGGGAATATTCAAGCATCTGAATCTATGAAAGATACCAATGCTGGAGAAATACAGTTACAGGTAAGTATCTAAAACTTTCTATTAGCTGAAAAATGTGTAGCCGTGGGCCATGCCTAGTGATCAGTCTACCCGCTGTTTGCCAGAGTAAGGGCCACCCTGAAGTTTCAAAGCAAGGCAGAGAATCGTGGTGCCAAGGCAATTCTTGAAGAAGAAAATCAACACAGCCATACAAAACATGCAGAGCTATACTACAGAATGAATGAACGAATGAATAGCGCTGATGGTAACCATCTATTATGGCTGCCTTAATGCAATTCCCATTATAGAAGGGGAAATGTCCATTTGCCAGAAATACCCACTCCACCACATTACTACTCACTATGAACAATTCTGGACGTAATTACCACTGGTGGTAATAATAAACCTGTCTGAATTGCGTTACAGCTTACAATCCCAATTAAAGCAATAGCTGCATTTACCAGTCAAAGACCAGATTTGTATTAGTCTAATAAAAGTACCACCCATAACTAAATGCTGCTGTGTAAATAATGTGTCATGCCTGTGGCCAGACACTTGGCAGGCACTGGATGTCTGTGCTTTGGGGTTTAGGCCTATTCGAAATGCTCCGAGTGATGTACAATAATCCAGGTTGTTGTGTTGGAAGTCTCCTTACATTCACAGTAATTTGGTAATATCTTTACACACTAATATTAACGCTACATATGGTGATCCATTCTTGTATGAAATGTATATCATATTACAGTGATATCGTAACCATATTTTTCTTAGCGTACTGAGGAACAATGCTATGTGATGCCACTGCCTGGTTTGTCAATGGGTGAAAGATAATGTGCCATCACTGCCTGTGATGTCACTTAGGGGATGGGGTCACATTACATCACTTCCTGTGATGTCATCAGAGGTCAATGGCTGTGTGATGTCACTTCCGCCAACAGTGCAATTTTTGTGAAATGATGTCCCTGTCTGGGGGCCAAGTATGACGGTCTGGAAACCCGATGATAGAGGTGTGGAGGCCAAGGATAGGGGTGAAAAAACGGTCTGGAGGCAGAGGATAAGGGTCTGGGGGCGAAGAAAGGGGTAAGAAATGGGTCTTCTGGGGCAGAGGATAGGGCTCTGGTTAGAGGACTGGGCACAAGGATAGGAGTCTGGGCACAAGGATAGGGGTCTGGATAGTGGTCTGGGGCAGAGGATAGATGTCTGAGGGCTGAGCAAAGGGGGTCTGGAGCCCGAGAATACGGGTCTGGGGGTGGAGAATACGGGTAAAGAAATGGGTTGGGGGTGCAAGGAAAGGAGCATGGGTGCTGAGGATAGGGGACTGGGGGCCGGAGGTTAGAGGTCTGAGGGTCAAGGATAGGGGTAAAAAAGGGGTCTGGGTGACAAAGATAGGGATTTGGAGACCGAGTATAGGGGTCTATGGAACAAGGATAGGTGTCTGGACAGGGATCTTAGGGAGGAAGTAAGGTTCTGGATAGTGGTCTTGGGGCTGAAGAAAGGCGTCTGAGGACTGAGGATAGCAGTCTGGGGGCTGGGAGAAGCGGTTTGGGGTAGAGACAAGGGATAAAATAAGGGACTGGGGCAGAGAAATGGGTTGAAAACGGAGACTGGGAAAATACGATTTTTATGTTAGGTAAGCTATTACCAAAATGACAATTAACTGGTGTTACAGAACACCAATGGTTTGTATTACATACACTTCCATTAATGCATATACGAACAAAGATTTCATTTTTAAAGCATTGCTGTGCAAACTAGCCCAAACAAAATCCTTCACACTTCTGTAATTTCCTGCACAAATAGATTGTGTGTAGCCCCATTGTGCGGGAAAAGACCCAGTGTGGTAACCCTATGTCTTTTCTCCTTCTCATGCTTGAGAGGGGCATAACAACAGTGCAGCTGACATCAACACCCTAAAGCACTGAGAACCGACGACCATCTTTGGATCAGGCAAAACTCTGTGATTAAATTACATTATAGGCCTACAATATTCCACAGGCAGGGGCAGCCATCTTAGAAACCAGGAAATGTTTTCTTAGAGGGGTGGGGTTGAGGGCCGGTAAACTTTGCTATTGAAAGGGATGAAAGCAAATGAGCTTGTGATTGGCACACTCATTAAAATACATCCCCTCATGTGTTTATATGGCTACAGGTGACAGACATGAACACCTGTGATATGGCAAATTCATGCCTGATCATTGCCACTTACCATGCCAACCAGATAACCTGATTCTCACCATACCTCCTTCTCCCGATAGGTGTGAGTGTGACAGCTAAGATGTAAATGAGAGGTGTCCTTGCAATGTTGCAAACGAGACTGGTTTCAAAAGGGGAGGCTGTTTCGGGAGGAGTGTGAGCAAGGCTGGAAGAGAAACAGGGAGCAAGTCGGTGATAGAGGGGGAGGAAGAGAGATGAAGGGTGTGTGCAAGAAAACAAGGGTGCTGCGGGAAAAGGGTGTATGGGTGAATGCGTGCTGATTGTTGGAGGATGAAAATAAGTTCAGGGTGTGTGACACAATAATTATAAGGGTGAGTGATAGGTAAGGAGGGTGCAGGAGAGAGGGAGTGTTAGGTGAGAAAGACTGGTATACAGAGTAATAGTTCATGGTTGAGAGAGTGTGCGGTGTGGAGAGTGGTATAGGGAGAGGTTGACACGGAGAAGGGGCGAGATAGAGTGTGATAGAGACAGGGTGTGTTCAAGATTGAGATCGGTGTATAGCAGAGAAAGGGAGTGCAGTAAAGAGAGTGGAGAGCAGTAAACAGGGAGTGTAGTAGAGGGGTGTGAGTATATTAGAGAGGGGGAGAGTGTGGTAATCCAAAAGAGTGGGTGCGTTAGACAGGGGGAGTGCCATAGAGAGTGAGCATATCAAAGACAGGGTGTGTGGTACAGAGTAAATATATAAAATAGAGGGTGTGTGGTACAGATAGGTAGAAAGAAGGAATATGGTAGAACTGTGGTAGAGTGGAAGGTAGATGAGAGATGGTGTGCAGTAGGGTGGTTGTACACGAGAGGGAGTGCTATTGATGAGCAGTAAGGTAGAATAGAGTGGCGAAGTACTAGAGAGAGTGTGGTAGAAAGAGGTATTGTAATGTATTTTATTTATATAACGCGCCAAGCCCATGGGCATCTGGGTGCATTTCTCACAGAAGGATATAATACCTTATTCGCAGGAGCATATAGAATTATTTACAAACACATAATAGGTACTCACAGGTGAGTATTTACAGAGTGAGAATATGAGAACAACATTGACAGAGTGTGCTGGTATGGTTGCAAGGTATAACAATCAAACTAGAAGTTCGTTCAGTTTGAGCCAGGTTTTCACCTGATTTCTGAAAGTAGAGAAGGAAGGTTCGGCTCTGAGGGTAGCTGGCAGGGAGTTCCACATTTTGGCTGCAAGGACTGGGAAACTACTACCTCCCACTTTTTGGAACTTGAACCTCGGAATAACCTGGCAGTTAGTGTATGAGGATCAGGTAGGCCGGTCTGAAGACTTCCAGGTAAATTTGTCACAAAGGTTTTTAGGCGCTAGATTGTATAAGCATTTGAAGGTAAGTGAAAGGGTTTTAAGTCGATTCTTTGGGATACACTGCGTCTTATCTCTGAGATGTGGTGAAATCGAGGGTGATTAGTTGCTGATCTGAATGGATTATTTTGGAAGATATTGAGCTTTTTTAGGTTATGTTGGTTAGTACTGAGGTATAGAGCATTCCATTAGTCAATTCATTATAAGACTAGGGCCCTAGCTAGGGTAATGCAGTTACCTGTGTTCAGAAATTGTATGTAGGCATTAATTAACTTGCACGTGTAAGCAGTAGTGGAGGCCGTCACGTTAATTTGTCTGGTCAGTGTGATGGATGAGTCAATGTAGATACCTAATGTTTTTACATCTTTTGAAACCATGATATTGTTGCTGTCAATATTGAAGGAACTGAATTGTGTGTCAAGTCTATTAAGTCTGGCTTAAGTGCCTACAAGGAGCAGCTCAGTGTTGTCGTTAAGACATAGGCCGTGTTTGGCCATCCAGGCTTGGATGATTTGATAGACATCGTTTAGGTGTTTAGAGTCTCTATAATAGCGCCAGAGATGGGTATAAGGATTTGGGTGTCGTCTGCATAGTTTGTCTAGAAGGCACCCAAATGGTCTAGGTCATCAAAGAGGGGCTTGGTGAAAATGTTGTAGAGGGTAGGTGAGGTGCAAGATCCTTGGGGGACTCCACAGGTGACAGGGATAGGGGTAGCAGAGGCGCAGGGTGAGAAAACTCTTGTAGTCCTACATAAAACGTGTAGTCCACTAGATCGAAGGCCGCTGATAGATCTAGTAACAGGAGTGTCAAAATGCCTTTGTCTTTTATGATCTCCATTTGAGTTACTAGATCTAAAAGGGCAGTCTCTGTGCCATGTCGAGGTCGGACACCTGATTGGCGGAGTCCTAGTAAGTTTTTACTTTCCAGGTGATGCTGGATTTGTAAGTAAGCCGCCCTGTCCAGAATTTTAAGGAGAAAGGGAACAGTGGTGATGGGTCTGTAGTTCGTTGGGATGATAGGGTCGAGAGTAGGTTTCTTTAGAAGTGGCATGACCCATGCATCCTTCAGATTAGTTGGAACTGTATTGGCTGCAAAGGAGTCATTGATTAGCGTAGTGATAAAAGGCGCCAGGTCTGTTGCTGACTCTTTAATAATTGATGCTGGGCAGGCGTCGCCTAGGCATCTGGATGCGTTCAGGCTCATGATTATATTCTCCACGTCCTTGGTGGGCAGAGGTGTGAAATAGAACAAGTCGTTGTTGTCGGGCCGGGTGATTGAGTAGGAATAGAACAAGTCGTTGTTGTCGGGCGCTGGGATGTGTTGGTAATCAGGCTAGTTTTCTTTTTCAACTATTTTTGACTTCAAGAAGCTCGATTTTGTCAGATCGAGCTGTCTGAATATTGGTGCTCCATGTAAAATCTTTAGTGCAGGATACTGGTGGCTCAGACGGGTTTTCAAGTTCTCTGGGGATGTTAAATAATTCTTTTGTATTGGATTTCGATTTAGAGATTCAGTCATTGTAAGTTTCGCGTTGAATGGATGATAGCTGATTTGTAGTTGGATGAGGCTGTAATGAGGGTCTCTTTGTTGGTTACTTTGGGAAGGCTTCTCCATGATGTTTTAGCCGCTCTTTTAGTCTTACACAAGGTTCTAAGGTGTGGTGTGAACCAAGTGTTTAAGTGTGAACGCGGTTTAGCCTTCCGCATTTTTAGTGGAGCGATTTTGTTAATGGCTTTCAGAAT
The DNA here is from genome assembly GCF_040938575.1 of Ambystoma mexicanum. NCBI lineage: Eukaryota > Metazoa > Chordata > Amphibia > Caudata > Ambystomatidae > Ambystoma > Ambystoma mexicanum. Next base: position 1,647,599,726 of record NC_090937.1, read on the forward strand.
AGTGGTGTTGTATAGGTCCACTAATGAGGTCAGGTCGTCGCTAGAAGTAGCAAGGCTAGTTATGGGCTGGAAGAGACAGAGTAGTTTTTCAGCAGTTATATTACATGTATTTCCTGATAGTCTAGGAGGAGCCTGTTAGGCAGAATCCCGTGCAGTGCCCTTAGAGACTACTACACACAATTAAGACTACAAGTGGTAATACAAGTTCACCTTTGGTACAGGTCTGTACTACACTGTTAAAGTGGTAGCAATAGCGGAGCAGCCAGGCTTATCTCAAGAGCAAATGAGCAGTAGTAGAAATTACACACAAGACCACAGTTACTATGACTCAAGCAAACACTGACTCAAGGTTTTTGGTTGAAAAGTAAAAGTACATTTATTTCTAAACCATCTGTTGGTAAAACACTTCACTTCTATTAAACTAAAATCACACGAAAAATACACTACACACAACCTTTGTACAGGACAACTCAAGGTAAGTACCTTATGATTAGACTGACCGGTGTTGTGAAACAAAAGACGTTACCGTGAATACATATGCAATCACATTTTGACAGTAATGACAGTTCGGTCTTACTAAAGATACGCGCATCTGCGGAAAGAAATGTTACAGGGAAAAACCACACTTAGCACCTGAGTTAACAAAAGCGAGTTGGGGGCAAAAATCATAGGCAATACTTTTGTCAAGGCAGTCAGAATCAGAGAACACTTGCTGACAGGAAAATAAAAGTCAATAGGCCTGTGCCAATTTCAAGTGGAACCGGGTCGCTGTTGTTGAGGATCACACAGTCAGACAGTTTAAGATTCAGCGTTGCCAGGAGTACTTGGATATTGTCAACAGAAAAAGCAAAAGTTCTAAGATGGAAGGAAGGCAAGGGCAAGCCTTGGATGAGGAGAAAAGGGTTCACCCTAGTTCCTCGAAGCTGGACACAGTACCTTATTCGTTGAAGAAGCTGTTGCCACGGCAGTTGTTCCTGGTAGTTTCCTGCAGACTCACAGTTCCTGGAGCTTCAGTTGTGGGGACAAGAACGAGGACGTCTGGAGTGAGCTGCACTACACAGGGATGAGGCCAGCAGCAGCGACAGTGAATAAAAGGTGCGCTCCTTTAAAACAGAAGAGGCTCTACAGATGGCAATCCGGACCACTACAGCAGTGTGCAGCGATTTCGACCAAGAAGAGGATCCTCTGCCTGTGGAAGATGAGCTGGTTGATCCCACCAGGCACAAGGGAAGAAGACTCCGGACTGGATCTTCTCTTGTCATTGAAGGGTCGATAGCTCAGGACTGCAGCAGGGCTTCACCGGGACTCGGTAGTTGCAGCATCCATCTTCTTCTCCGCTTCTCTTCGGTTCCTTGCAGTTCCAGTGGTGACTCTGACTTCCAGCCCAAGAGTCCTGCCTTTTATGCGAAAATCCCCCATTCACACAGCCTGCCTGTCAATCACACAGCATGGGAGTTGTCCGGCCCAGACAACCACCTCAGCCAATCATGCCAAAGTGCGACTTGGGTTTCCAAGGATACCCTGTGCAGGGGGTGACTACACCCCTCCCTCACATTCAGCCCACCTAGACACCCAGGTGCCAAGAGGAGGGCTTCTTGGCAGAAGCCCGCCAAAAGACGGTGAAAAAAGAAGGCAAACCTGGTTTGCCGCGCAAAGTAAAACACAAGAAGGACTTTAACAAATAGAAATGGTGAATAAACCCAACCGGGGCCAAAAGAAAGACTATTTGTTCAAGTCGGTTTATGTTCGCGTCTACTAATAGCCAAGAACAATACCACGTTTATATAATATAATCACGGTAGAAAAGTTAGGGTAGATACCACTGCCACCAGACAAAAAGGGATAGGTATTAACCCTTTCCAGTACTCCATGTAAGATGGGGTGTACTGGGTCTGTAGTTTTAAATAACTGTATAACGTAAATGGCAACTTTACCTTCTTCTGGGGGACAGTAGTCAGCCCAGAAAAATGGAGTCAGTGGGAAGTCTAAAAGACAACCCTGTGTCACTGCACTGAAGGTGCTGTGTAACACACATAACAATGGATCTCATGGAGTGGTGTCCTCCAGAGCCCACTATGACACAAACAGTAAACTACACGTGACAAAACACATGTAAGAGGGAAAAAGGCTCACACTCTTACCAAGTGGAAACAAATAACTCCAGAAATCCAGCAAAGGTGAGGGAAATTAGCCATAGAATGAGAATTCTCCCTAACAGAGCCAAGGCCCTATCTACATTGGGCTGGTTGTCATTCTGTAAGTTAAAGAGAATAGTGTGATGATCCGACCAGGCGCATGATTGGTTAGAGAGGATTTTGGTATTGCAGTTGATGTCAGTGATCTAGTCTAAAAGTCTGCCCTTGTTGTGGGTAGGTTGGGAGATACGTTGTGTGAAGCCTAGCTCTGAGATACTGTTGGCAATGGTTAGTGCATTAGCATCTTTAGAGTCAAGTAGGCCTAGGTTAAAGTCTCCCAGAAGCATCACTTGCAAGCTTGGCTTTAAGTTGGCTGTAGAAGTAGGGATATGTCTTCCTCGAAGGAGGATAGGGGACCTGGAGGTCTATACATAAGGTGAATGGTAATGGTTCACGTAGGCGACAAGGGCATCTTGATAGAGAGGAGGTCGCCCCGATGGGAAGGTTTGGATGGGGAAGGGCCTAAGTCCTAATGTTGTTTTAGCAATAAAGGCAATGCCTCCACCTTTTGAGGAAGTCCTGTACTGCCTGATAGAGTAATTGTCCGGAATGGGCAATGAAAGCAGAGGACCAGAAGTTAGCTGGAGCCAAGTCTCTGTAATAGCTAAGACGTCTAGGTCGTTAGAGGTGATGAGGTAGAATGGGAGTGAGTATGGGAATGTGATAGAGAGAGTATGGTAGAGAGATGTGTGGTAAAGAGGATGAATGTGGAAATGACAGGGGGGTGTGCCAGAGAGAGGAGAGTGCAATAGAGGGAATGGTCCGCAGATGGTGATTGAGGTTGATAAGATTGAAGAGCAGATTGGTTGAGGTAAATTGTCTAGGGCCTGCCACCCAAATGGACTGACCAACGCTATTCTAAATTCCAATCCTCAGTTGTGGGCAATAGTGCTAGCCTCCCTTTTTAAAGATACTGTTCTTAAGGGAACGTTTCCGGAGTCTTGATGTACTGGCCTGCTAGTCCCTATTTACAAGAGGGGGGCACAAGAGAATCCCAGGAACTATAGGCCCATTACACTGTTAGATGTAGATAGCAGGATTTTCACTTCTCTCATTTTAAAAAACCTATAGGATTGGGCCAAGTTCATGGGTCGCCCGACAAAATTGCAGACGGGCTTCCCTTAGGGCTGCTCAACAAGTGTGAATGGCCTGGTGGTCCATATAATACAAGAAGAAGCATGCCTGGGGAAAACTGGCAGTACCTTTGTGGCTTCAATGGACCTCTCAGCGGCGTTTGACCGGGGGAAACTTTGGGCCAAGCGCGTAGGATGGGAATTGCCGGGGTTTATTGAAGCTGTTAATAGGGCTTCATGAAAACTCAGGAATTAAAGTGCACCTGAATAAGGATGGTGATTTTTCAAGAAACACCAAAACTACATCTGGTTTTAGACAGGGATCCGTTTGGCTCCCTGTCTTTTTAATCTATACGTTTCAGATGTTGGAGATTTTTTACAGGGGAAATGGCTGGCTTCTCCATGGCTAGAATCTTTGAAAATCCTGTGGATTATTTGTGCAGATGTGTTTTTTATTTTTTTCAAAATGGAACTTTAATGGCATTTTTAATAATACACTTCCAAGCAGCGCAACCACCCCTCAAAAAACCCAGCCGACATACCCCACCTCCCAACAATTGACCCCAACCCCCCCCATGCAGCAGTTGCCACTCAACTCCAATATAATCATATCAAGGGTAGTAATGCCCTCTGGATAGGACAGTATCAGGGTCCTTGGGGTGGCTGTACAACTGTTACGTAGTGAGTCACCCTTTCCATATAGCATCCATATAGCAGGTGCGTAGGCTGGGCTAGCAAGCATCCTTGCACTCCACCCATGCCGCCCATCTCGGACTTGTATCACCCATCCTCCCCCTGTGTTATTCACCGGCCATACTTCTCAAAAAAGGGCACCCATAGGCCTTCAATATTGGACCCGGACTCGAACTAATAGCTTGAACCTTCACCACCCATTCTCTTACCACAGGCATACGCTGGCTCTTCCACAATTGGGCGAGACAACATCTAGCAGCCACCTGCATCACCCTTAACATGTGCCCGTCCTCCACCTCATCCTCCTCCACTCGCCACACCCAGAAGAGGAGAGACCACAGGGAGAGCGCCCTGTGAATCCCATGCACCCCCTTGATCCACAACAAACCCATTCCTAAAGTAAGCCTGCACTGTAGAGCTACTCAACCACATATGCCTGTAATCCCCACTCACCCAGTGACACTACCAACAGCATGACTCATAACCCCTATCACCACCATCTATGTAGCAGTTTTAGGGCCTGATGCCTATACTGCAGAGAGGCCGTCGAGCAAGAGGCTCTTCTACACATCAGCAATTATAGGGTATCGATGTCCCACCCCTGACCTTGTCCCCATCGGAGTCTGGTTGAGATGGTTCGATGGCTCTGCCAAAAGTATCGCCAAATACAGCCAAGCCACAAGCCCCTCCTTCAATCCCGTCTTCGTGAGTAAAAGGTGCTCAAAGTTCATCAGTCCCCTCGGGAAGTTGAAACCCCAAATGAGCCAAATATGAAGTGCTAGGAATGTTGAGCACTCCGTGGCCGGGAGCCGCGAGGGGTGTCATTGCGATCCACCAGGACGGAGGGTGTAAGTGCGAGTGCAGATAGACAGGAGCTGGGCCGATTGGGCGCGGGAGGTCAGTGCCCCAAGGATGCATAGGGGGCCATGACACCAGTCACAGCAACTGTTGGATTAGTAGGGGAGAGAAGAAGGGAAGGAGAGGGTAAAGATGAGAGTCTTAAGGAGCTTTTGGAATTTAAGAAGATCCTGCTCAAGGCGCAGATGGAGGGGGAGGCTGTGTCATAGGAGGGAGCCAGCTGAGTAAAGCGAACAATCACCTGCCCTCTGTTTAGCAAAACACCTTACACACAGAGAGTTAGAGCCAGAGGAGCATAGTTGTCTAGAGGGGGATTATTTAGTAATATAAAGTTGAAGATAGTGTGGTCCCCGGGCCCAGACGGCCTTGTGGATGATGCAGACGGATAAGAATTTAATCCACGCAGCAACCGGGAGCCAGTGAAGTCTTTTTAGTGCAGGAGAGATACTGTCCCTGGGCTTAAGGCCAAGGATAAGTCTTGTTGCCCTATTCTGGGTTAGCTGGGTGGGTCACAGAGTGGAAGATGGTAGATTCAGGAGGAGGCTATTGCGATAGTCAAGCTTAGAGAAAACCAAGGCTTGGGTCAAATTGAGCCTCTGGGGGAAAGTGAGAAAAGGGAGAATTCCTTTAAGAAGGAAGACCAGATTGTGGGACTTATTGTCAATATCCTGAGTGTGAGAGAGGAAGAAGAGAGAGGAGTCGAAGATGACTCCAAGGTTTCTGGCTTCAGAAGAGAAGGCAGGGGGGAGAGCCCAAAGAGGAAGGCCAGAGTGACATGAAGAAGGAAGAAGCATGGGCCCCAATGGGAAGGATCTCAGTTTTAACGGCGTTGAGGCAGAGATCATTGGCGGTGCACCAGGAATGGATGGCAGATAGGCAGTCAGGGATGATGGAGAGTGCAAGAGGGTTGGCATGGTGTTTAAAAAAGAGCTGTGTGTTATCTGCTAGAACCCTGGTGGACACCACAGGTGGAGAGGGAAGTAGGAGAGGAGAAAGTGCCCAGGATGACTCCCCTGGGATAATGTTCATCCTATTTTAACTACAAGGCAGCTGGAAAAGAGAGTATATACATTCATCAGAATTGGGCTGATTAATGTGGTCCTCGAGAAATCAAGGAGTATCTCCCAGAGCCAGAAATAGCAGCATATCCAAAAGTAGCAAGTTTGCAAGTGCCATCAGAGGTCCCATATACCGCTGTACCAGTCACTCAAATAATTGAACTGCATGGGCAGGCACCCCAGGAAGAGAAATAGTTGTGGCAAAAAAGGGGATGTACTGTGGGTGGGCAACTGCAAAAGAGGGAGCGAGGAGCAGAACATCCTGTTATTTGTAATGCGAAGAGCAAGATGTTATGCCACCAAATCAAGTCCAGTGCTGGGGAGGTATTGCTGCGGCGCCTACGTGTCTGGTATCAAGAGGAGTGAACTATTATTTTAAAGGGTCAATTTGACCTGGAAGTTGTCCACTGAGCTCATGCTAATGACCAGGTGCACACCACATGACTAGGCCTATGGGGCGGGTAACATTCCAGGTAAGTTGCCAATCCAGTAGCTGGGAACCAAAGTGATGGATTAGGGGGACCGTGTGTTAGCGGGTAGAGGTAGATAAGGATGACGCCCATTGGTCAAGGACTTGTAAGGATTTGAGGGGCTGACAGTCATTTTGGCATTAATCCAAGTTGGGACTTCTTTAATTCCCATGATGCTCGATGGCACGTTCAGGGCACCTGTGCCGCCCGATCTTGATAAGTCACCCCTGCCTGTGTCGTGATGCTGATAGTTGAAGAACCTTATGCAAGTGCAAGACGTGTCATGAACTGGGCGGCATGTCACTGATTTATTTTAATAAGAAGGCCGGCGAAGTGGCAGTGAAGTCCGAGCGGTGTGGTGGTGAGAACAGCGCAGGCAGTGCAGCTCATTTGGGGTAGAGGAAACTTCACCTGCACTTCATCGATCAGGATCGCCAGAAAGGCTCCCCAGACATAAGATAAGTACTCCGCCATAACCCGCAAGCACGCACCGCAGCTCTTCTATAAAATGATGTGGTTTTCTGATATTGTGAGCACACGCAGGTTGCATGGATTAACATTTGGTTTTGGGTATTGAAAATGCTGGCAGAGTATGCTGCCAGGGAAGGGTAGGGTGATTGAGAACATCTGTGTTGTGGGATTGAATGATCACAGGCAGGCACTGTAAGGCAACAGTGTGCACCAGGCCATAACACAGGGACAGACTGTACGTGTCAATGAATAAATGAATATGCTGGGGGGAGAACAGTGTGTTTGGAGGGCAACAGAGCTTGCTCATTCATGAATGCTGGCTCGGAGAGCAAGCTGTGTCTTCACATGTTCTCTGGACCATGCAACACCAAGCTACCTAAGGCTATGTGTGTTATCAACCATTCTTCTTGTCTCATGTTTTACTCGTGGCATTTTTATGTGTTTCATCATGTTTTAATTATATTGTTCACAGTGATGCTTTGTTAATGTAGGAGTTGGATCAGACTAGAGACCAGACAATTAAGAGTGTATGGTAGAAAGGAAGGAGATTAGTTAGTATGTATGCAAGTAAGGAATCCCTCAGATGCTACGTTAGGGAGTGTCGGAATTTCGATTGTATGAAACACTGCAAGGTTTCCCCTAAACTCCTCCTACCTATCCATTACGCTTTCTCTCATCCTCTTTCCGGTGTCCCTTTTTTCCATCCTACCTATCCACAACCACCCCCTAACCCTCTTTCCCCTGTTGGCTGTCTTGCAATGACACCTGTAATTACAGAATGAGGAACCCGTGCCATCCAAGGTGGGAGGGTCGTACTCCATTTTGGCTTCCATGGAGGTAATGGAGCTCTGTAGAATGCTGCAAAGGAAGTCATTCCAGACTGGGGTGCCTGAACCAGGCGGAGCTCCGAGCTGGCTTATGCAGGGCAACCCCCTGCCAGAGCCGCGGAAGGAAGCCTCCTCCACCACCTCACCCCCCGCACAAAGCCATTGACAGGGGTTCCCTTGCTCCTCCCCCCAAGAGGTAAAGCTAACATACACCGGGGGAACAGTCTCGACCGGAGGCGAAGGGGAGCAGCTGCGGCATACACACATCAGGTGCTCAACACTTACGGCGGGGCAAAAGTAACCAAGCTCCAGCCCCCCACAGGCTCTCCCACTTGCTGGAGGAACTTTCTCCCCCACAGCAGGAGGCCTGTATACCAGTGGAGGGAGATAGAGCGCTGCACAAGGAGATTACAGACCGGAATTTACAGCTCTAGAGCCCATTTGATCAACTGACCTGGCAGGCCATACCTGATATATCCACCATGTTACAACCGCACAACAAGGGCAAAAAAACAGAGACTGGACGGCCTCTGACACACTCGCCGGGATACCGGCAAGGCAATGGGCTACAAAAGATGACATCCAATCAATCTTGTCAGATATTAAAGTTGAATTCCGGAATTGCATGTCAGATATGTTCTCTAAGGTGGAGCATCTGGACAGTCGGTTGAAGGAGCTAGAACATAGGGTCAGTGAATCGGAGGACTAGGTCCTCGATCATGCAACGCAGCTGATGAATCTAAGTAGGAAACTGCAGACCCTGGAGCAGAAAGATTAGGACATAAACCTCAAGCATGAGAACATCGAAAACAGGGCACGCAAGAACAACATGAGTATTAGAGGAATACTGCCACAATCACAGCTCAAGTCTTACCAAACTATGTGAGAGACCTCTTCCAGACCCTCCTCCCGGATTGTAACAAAGCATTGCTGCTACTAGCAGGCACCCACAGGCTGTGTGCTTGTAGGGGTGTCCCCTCAAATACCCACCAGACGTGATCACCTGGGTTCACTTCTTCCCTACAAAGCAAGAGATCATGATGGTGAGCCGGATAGCTGGATACAGGGCGAATTAATCTACCAAGGGACACCAATACAAATCTACCAAGACTTGGCAACAGCGACAGTGCAAAGACAAAGGGCCCTCAGGCCTCTGACTTCGGTCCTCCAGGCCCGGAATATTAAATATCGCTGGTTGTTCCTGGCCACCCTTCAATTCACATTCGAGGGCCAGTCCCAAACCACTCACTCCTTGGAAGAAGCTGAAGTAATCCTGATGGGAGAACCCTTGGCGCCGCAGGAAGACCTCACAACTGCGTCATCCGGAGGTGGGGCAGGAACATCCCCGAAACCTCGACGAAACACCTGGGTGAAAGTGGCAAATGGATGGAAAGCAGGGCACTCCCGGTAGCAAACATGACAAAATTGAACGAGCTCACCCACCAAAACCTTTCACTACATTCTTCAGTGAGTACGCCTTGGCTCGCCATGATATGAGATTGATGGAGTTTAGTTGTTGTTTTACAGTTTAAGTTTTTGGCTTTAAAAAAGTTGAAATCCCGGTTGCGACAGAATGCAATAAAGATCAGGACACTTGTAGGCAGATGAACGTCACTGGAACCCGAATCCCTCCCCGCTTCCGGATGGGACAGAACCTCGAGGGACCTCCCCACCTCACCAAAAACGTTGCTTCGTAAACATACAAGGCCTGAATTCTCCGAACAAATGCAAATCAGCACTCCAACGCCTGGGGGATTTGGCCAGCTCAATAATTTTCCTCCAAAAACTCATCTGATCTCGGCAGACTTTCTTTGCCTGCGGAGCAGAGCCTATCCGAAACAATATCTGGCGTCCATCATCTCCAAAAAGGTTGGCAATGCAATTCTTTTAGCAAGAGACATCCCATTCACACAGCTGGAGGTAATCAAAGGCCTCGAAGGGAGATACGTGGGCATTAAAGGTAAGCTGTTCGACCAATTATATACCCATCTCTCAATATACGCTCCCAATGAGAGACAGGAAGCCTTCCTGCTAGACTTGGAATCTAATTTACTCCCTTTCCTGGAAGCCCAGGTGGTGATGGGTGAAGACTTTAATGGGGTCCTGAACCCCCAGATCGATACATTCCATCAATCAGCACCGAGAGACTTCAAAATTACACTAGGCCTGCTTCACTTCTTTAAATCCCTTGGAGTGATGGACTCATGTAGTGTTTTACACCCGGAAGTGAGGGACTACTCATTTTTTTTGCACTACACTGCACTATCTCTGGCATTGATCTCTTACTGACGAGCCTCAACTCTTACAATATACTGACAAGGTAACAATCGGTACGAAGATAATCTTGGCTCATGCTCCTGTCATCCTCATGGCCTGAATTCACAACCCTGATCGCCCTCCTAAGCCCTGATGGTCCCTATACGACCCGATTCTACATGACATGGCAATCAGAGATGCCTTAACTAAAGCCATTCATAACTGCTTTAAAGAGAACCAAGTAGGACCCACTTCGGATTCCACCACATGGGAGGTAATGAAAGCAGTGATCAGAGGGGAATTAATTGCCCCAAGTGGCGGCTTACAGAAAATGCAGAGCCCAAAATAGAGAATTATTGGAAAACGAATTAACGGCAGCGGAAATGAATCATAAGAAGGGTTGGTCTCCCAAAGCAGCACGCACCCTGCGAATTGCACGCAACAAACTGGAAGCCCATTATGCAGAAGAGACAGCTCAAACTCTTATGAGAACTAAGAAAAGCTATTATGCCCATGGCAATAAGGCCAATACATTCCTGGTCAAGAAGCTAGCGAAAACGCAAACGAGAAACCAGATTATAGGCTTAAAAGACTCCAATGGGTCCACCCAGTTTTCTGAGACAGCCAAGCTACACCTAGCAACATCACACTTAATCGACACTATGTCAGCCACCCCCAGATCCCTATCGCAACAGAAGCAATATATTGAGGAAGCCACATTCCCGGGTCTCTCAGAGATAGATAGGGATTCCCTGGAGCTACCTATCACCGCAGAGGAAGTGGAGACAGTTATAAAATCATTAAAAGCTAGGGCCTCTGGCCCCGATGGATTCTCCCCCAAATTATACAAACTTTTTAGGGCCTCCCTCAGGGGCCCCCAGACGGAGCTTCTGATCTCATTTCGGGAACCCCCTCCATTCAAGAATCCACCACTATCCTGCTGTTAAAGCCATGAAAAGAGCCGGGAGAATGTGCCTCATCTAGGCCTATCTCGCTTCTTAATATAGACGCGAACATTTACTTGAAGGTGCTGGCTAACAGATTGTCGAGCATCCTCCCCAAAATTCTTAACGCTGATCAAACAGATTTATATTGTGAAGAAGCACTGGGGATAATATTCAATGGGCCATCAATCTAATAGACGTGGCAACGACAGAACACCGGGAACTGGCCTTACTTACCTTAGCTGCAACTAAATCATTCGATAGGGTTGATTGGACTTTTATGCATTTGGCTCTTGAAGCATTTCGTTTTGGCTCCCTTTTCTGCAAGATGCTTCTGGCTTACTACAGGTCCCCAAAAACAGTCCTGAAGGTGATCCAGAAATTGTCAGCCCCTATCCCACTCTCATGCGGGACAAGACAGGGTTGTCCGCTTTCCCCATTAATCTTTGCTCTATTATGGAGCCAACAACAAATCTGCAACATCGCCATTGAAGGGGTGCACATAAGAGACAATCATTATAAAGTATCTTTGTATGCAGACAATGTAATGCTCTCACTTACCAACAGTCAATTATCGCTGCTGAATGCATTGATAGAACTAAACTCCTTTGAAAAAGCCGCAGGTTTTGCCGTTAATTATGCTAAATCAGGGGCCGTATGGGTGGGAATGTCTAGCAAAACAAACAACCTCCTTCTACCAACTTACCCATTGGCATGGAGCACTAATACGATACAATACCGGGGGTACATATCGCGGCAAACCCTAAAAGTTTATACGCAGCTAGTTCCCCCCACCCTTCTTCAGTGACCTGGAGGCAGCCCTTAAAAGGTAGGTAGCTCAGGAGATCTCACTTATGGGAAGGGTCAAGGCATGCAGGATGAACCTTCTACCCAGATTCCTATATCTGTGCTCGGCCCTCCCAGTGGAAGTCACTCTAAAACCCCTTCTTCAGCTCCAGAGACAGATCTATCTCCCGGTTCATTTAGAAAGGGGGAAAAGTGCAGATCTCACAAAAAGTTATGACAGGTGCTGCCAAGTGCGGTGGAATGGGTGCCCCTGATATCCGCTGGTATTATGTGGCGGCACAGTTGGCAAACATCCCTGCATGGTCAGATACTGCAAATCCCCCGAAGTGGGTACTCGTTGAACAAGCCAGATGCCCCCTCCCTCTCTGCTCCCTACTACACATATCGGCAGCTACACGCAAACATTGGGAGTCCATTCTCCTCCACCAAGACGACCCTGTGAATCTGGGATTGGGCCTTAAACAAGAAATGGTTTCCCAAGGGTATGAGCTCATGCTCGCCAGTACTTCGGGACCCTAACTTCACCCCTGGGCTAGCACCGCCTAATTTCAAGAATTGGAGTCAGGTGAGGGGGGCCGCAGATGATTTCTCAACTGTTTGAAGAAGGCTTTCCACTTACTTTAGAGAATTGTAAAATCATTTTCACCCTCTCAGAATCGCATCGATTCTCCTACACACAGATCCGACATTGGACCACAAAGCCTGCCATCAGACAAGGGGCCACAATAGATCTCAATTCCTTAAACATACGCTCCAAGAGGTCCCCCGACGAGGACTCATCATGAGACTGTATACATTATTTTAGGAAGATATGCTAGCCCTTTGACCTAGACACATTACCCAATGGGCGGCAGACCTAGGTCATTCTATAGACAACCAATTGTGGGTGGACATTTGGTCCAGGTACAATAGAGCCACCAGATGTGTCACCAATACGGAATGTGCTCTGAAGCTACTGTATCTCTGGTATTATCCCCCTGTACGCCTACATCACTTCACAAATTCACTGGATCCCAAGTGCTGGAGACGTTGTGGGGCCCTGTGTACTTATCTCCATATGTGGTGGGAATGCCCACGAGCGCATGCCTTCTGGGAGGAAATACTTAATACGAATGAGGCGATCCCTCACATTGGGCTGCCAATGGACCCGGAGGTAATCCTACTGGGGATCCCGCATCCGGAATCCGACCCTAAATCCGGACCCACAGCCAAGCTACTCTCCCAGCTTCTCCTGGCAGAGAAAATTACTCTTGCTCGCACCTGAAAAGCTCAGGAGGGCGCCCAGCTACCTATGTGGTGGATTAAGGTCTGGGATATCCTTGTTGCGGAGAAAGTCACGGCGGCCAAAGAGGGAGCACATCACTGTTTCCCCCACATTTGGGCCCCAATCTTGGAGTATGATCAGGCCTTTCCTATGCTGACCTTCAACCGCGCCTGACAAGACTTTTCCTGCACCCCAAGTAGTGGCTCCAGAGGGGCCCCTCATCCCAAGGGGCTTCACGGAAATGTTATACATTGTGCATTGATGATATCATGTCCTAACACTGTATGTCTACTATGCTGCAACCGATTTTAAAAAAGATGTTAACAAAAATACATCCAGTATTTCATGTATCTCTAATTAAACCTGCAGCAGTTGGTGTCTGAACTAAGAAGCCACGATCATCATGGAGGATGGACAAGAGGAATATAAGGTACAGGGGATCTTTGATTCAAGAAGGTGGCAACGACGGTTGTGGTATTTGGTGGAAAGGACCGGTTATGGACCTGAGGATTGCTCCTGGGGACCAGCAGAGGCAATACATGCACCTAGGCTGGTAAAACAGTTTCATAAGAGATATTCTGGTAAACCCAGCCCTTTGTAGGGCCCTGGGAGAGGAGGTAATGTAAGGATTTGTGGGGCTGTCAAGTGCAGACAGTCATTTTGGCAATATGCCAGAGCGTTATGGGTATTTTGGCCTGCAAATCCGAGTTGGAACTTCAGTTCCCATGATGCGCAGTGGCACACTCAGGCCACGCCTGCCGCGGGATCTTGATGAGCCGCACCTGCCCGTGCAGTGTTACTGATTGTTGAAGAACCTAACGGCACGGGTAGGGCGTGGCATGAACCGGGCAGCGTGGCAGTGAATTTCTTTAGTAAGAATCCCTGGGATGTGGCAGTGAATTCTTCAATTAAAATCACGGCGGCATGGCAGTGAGACTGGCAGAGACAGCACAGCTTCTTTGGGGCAGAGGAAACTTTGCCTGCACTTCAGTGCTCGGGGACACCAGAAGGCTCCCCAAGCACAAGATAATTTATTTATTCGGATTTGTGGAGCGCACGTCAGCCCGGGGGCATCGTATAAGTATTCTGTCATAACCCGCAAGCAAGCACCAGCAGCGCTGGTCTAAATACATGTGTTTTTCTGATACTGTGAGCACATGCAAGTTGCGTGAATTACCATTTGGTTTTGGGTATTGAAAACCGGCTGCTGGCAGAGTATGTTGCCAGGGTATGGTGATTTAGAACATCTGGGTTGTGGGATTGAATTATCACAGGCAGGCACTGTGAGGCAACAGTGTGCTCCAGGCCATAACACAGGGACAGACTGTACATGTCAATGAATAAATGAATATGCTGGGGGGAGAACAGTGCGTTTGGAGGTCAACAGAGCTTGCTCAGTCATGAATGCAGGGTCGGAGAGCAAGCTGGATCTTCACATTGTCTCTTGACCATGCAACAGGGAGCACCAAGCTTCCTAGGGTTATGTGTGTTATCAACCATTCTTGTCTCATGTGTTCAATTTTACTCGTGCCATTTTGATGTGTTTCATCATGCTTCATTTCATTGCTCACAGTGATGCTTGGTTAATGTAGGAGTTTCATTAGACTAGAGACTATTAAGAAATATAGAGAAATTAAGAGTGTATGGTAGGAAGGTAGGAGATTAGTTAGCGTGTATGCAAGTAGGGAATCCCTCAGACATTAAGTAAGTGATTGTCTGAATCTCAATTATCAGAGGAATTCTGATTGTATGAAACACTGCAAGGGTTTCCCTAAACTCCCCCTACCTGCCCATTACGTTTTCCCTCATCCTCTTTCCGGTGTTCTGTTTTTCCCACTACTGATCTACATCCTCTTCCTAACCATCTTCCCCCCATTGGCTGTCTCGTGGTAACCTGTAATTACAGAATCAGGGACCCGTGTCAACCTAGGTGGGAGGGTCGTACTCCATTCGGCTTCTGTGGTTGGGAACGGGGGGTGGATCCCCCTTCAGGCCTGACCGGACTATAGGGGACTGGTAGTATGTTTACAGGTGCTAGCCAATGAGGGTGGGTGATAACACTGTATATTGTTCACGTCATGAGTGATGAGTCCTTTCCTTAAAAGCCATGTATCTGCTTTGAATTAACAGAGAGCTCTGTGTTAGTTTGGTTCTACGGGACCTTCTGATACCTTTTTCCTTTTTGCATACAAAATAAATCTTGTCATGAGGTGAAACAAGCCTTACACCCTCTATGTATATCTCTACTCTGTGCGTCTCTTATAGCTTAGTGTGTTCAGACTGTCCTGCAGACATGGCCTTCTTTTAACATATAAGTTTGTGTTATACAACTAAACTATTTTAACCATAACAATGCTGCGATACAAAAAATGTGCAATAAGGGACTCATTAGATCGCCTGTCTTTGAGGTGAGGACTGGTCCTCAAAAGTAAGGACTGAATTGGAAGGCTTGGCTAGAGGCAGTGAAGATTACCAGTGAGGAATCAGAGCACTGACGGGCATGAAGATATTACCTGGAGGCTTCCTGTACAAGTCAATCAAATTGAAAAAGGTCATTGAGCATGTGGGGAACGTCACACCAAGTGCAGAGAGATTTGGCTAGTGGTGCCTGAGCCGGCAAACACAGTAGGACACTTTACAGTAATACTGTGGATGAGCCACACACTACCACAATGGACCTCATGTGCATGAATCATTGCAGCTCACTGGTTCCTCTTTATGGTGTCATGATCCCCTATAGATTGTTACGACTGGACCTGCGGTCACGCAGGCCTGTCCTTCCATTGCTGTGGGCACCCAGCACACACGTTGACATCATTGTTGCGGGTTGGCTCACAAGCACATTGAGCCAGCCTGCATGGCGGTGGGGGCCGTCACCCCCGTGGGGGCTCACCGTATTTGGTTGCAGGGGTCGCCCTGATGTGCCGTGATCACATGGACCCGGACAATGCCCTGGGGACAGCCAGGCTAACACACAGGACAGCGCTGGAGTTGCCCAGCAGGGGCACTGGCACCTTCATGCAGATTTGCCCGGCAGGGGCTCTGCTGACATGGGTGGAGGGACATCAGGGACAGCAGATCCATGCGGCTCTTCTCCCCTTCTGCATCTGCAGAACCTTCCCCAGTACTATGCAGGGTTTCCCAAGGTTCAGGCGTCTCACCCACGCTCTATAATGTGTTTACAAAACCACTTTTCGATATTCTTGACTCTCTGGGTGTCACCTACACTCATTATGCAGATGACACCCAGATACACATTCCCATCACCGGCGACTACATAGCAGAAACCAAAGCTCTGAACAAGGTCTATCTGGTAATTCAGGCTTGGATGGCTCAACACGAGCTCTGCTTGAACGAAGATAAAACAGAGCTACTCATTTTGGGCTCACATCATCGCCTAAGTCGACTTGACCCTATCTTTAAATCCTTCATCATTGATGGTAACACCATTAAGGTCTCTAATGACACCAAAACACTGGGTATTTATCTTGACTCCACATTATCCCTTACAAGACAAACCAATGCCGTCACCTAAGCATCCGCCTACATGTGCAAACTCATTACTGCCTGCCGCCCCTTCCTCACAACTGCCAACTGCACCATCCTCGCCAGAACCCTTATTATGTCCAAACTAGACTACAGCAATGCACTATATCTAGGAACCAGTCAACAAAACCTTAACAAGATACAGCTTACCCATAATAACACCATTAGGGCCGCCTTAAACATCCCCAGAAACCAGCAGGTATCTGACTGTAGACGTAGCTTACACTGGCTCACATGTGCCCACAGGGTTTCTCTCAAGACCCTTGCGCTCAAGCACAAGTGCCTAGCTAACCAGGCTCCTAATTATCTGGGGAGCCGTTTCACCCCTCTCACGTCCACCCGCACACAGAGAGCAGCCCAAGCGCACTACTCCCTTCTCCCAAGATACAAGCTGCAGTCAGCTGGTGGATCCAGTTTCCCGGTCCTCGCCACCAAATTGTGGAATTCACTACCCAACCCACTAAGAACAGAGTGCTCCTTCCACGCCTTCAAGAGTAAAGCTAAACGCTGGCTTATCTCACAAGACATTCATGTACCTCGCCGAGCAAATCAGCCCAGCCTAGTTTAATGCCCACGTAGCACACTTTTTGCACCAACTGTACTTGCAATACTCTAACTGCAAATTTGATCCATAATTACCTGTAAGTTGTCTTCCTACCTTGACCGTTATCACTATGTAAATTCCTTGTACTTTTTGTATTTATCTTGTAATTATTACTTTGTATTGTTGTTGATTATATCTTGTGTTTTTGTGTTATGCCTATTGATTATGCCTTTGTAACGTATGATATATAAATAAAACAAATACAAATTAGGTCACCTGGTCATCAACATGTGGCCTTCGCAAGAGCCTTGGGAGATACCATGCCCCCAGAAGGGTCGACACTCGCCACACCACATAGATCATACGTCCCTTCCTGCAACGTTCAAGTTTTGTGTATATTTTCTTGATATTAAAAGTGGAATTTTCCAAAGATGATCATTTATGTTAAAAACTGCTCATTCAGTCTTTTACACTTTGAAGGTCTAAGTTCTCCTTTTCTGCCCCAACCACAGATGTCCAGAATAGCATCTGTTTTACACAGGAAGCATTCTTCTGAAATTTCGGTCGGAGAGAAACATTTTCATTACGAAGACCTCATTACCAGTGTCAGGCATTCATACTCAAAACCGCCGAGCGAGTGCCCACGCTGCACACTGGCTGCCTAGGGGTTGCCATGGAAGAAGCCATGGAGATTGACACGATATATCAGAATTACCAGATCTATCAGAATGTTGAGGATGCAAAGGACTCAAGCCGCCAGGGGCCTGGTGAGTCTACTTCTGGTTTAGTTTAGTTTCTATATTTATAGCGCGCGCCGAACCCTGAGGTAACTGGGCGCCGGAGATTTAGAGGCGGTTACAGCAGAGTAAATACATACAGGTTGGGGTCTGGTTAAGGTAGTGCTTCACCTGGCATAGAAGAAGGTCGCCCGTTTCAGAGCACTGTCCATCCTTTTAAAGCAAGTCCATATTGCCAATCATTACCATCATGGCAGGCACGCCCATGCACACGTATAAGTATTGCTTTATTAATTTTGTCATTAGGCATTGCAAAAGAGGGCAATGTGCTCTAAAATGTCAAGAAGTAAAAATGAAAATTGCTTTTCTAGACCCTCCAGATCAAAGTTGGGTTGGAATGGGTGTCGAGAGGATAGCTCAGGGGCAAAGCTCGCCTTGGAAGCAAGAAGATGTGGAGCAACACAGGTTGGATCCCTGGTCCGTGCTTAGAAATTATTGAGCACATTATAATGATCTAGCCGTGTGTTTAGAAGTTGTTATCCTGAACAATGGAAATACTGACTTAGAAGTTCGAAGAAACTTCCTAAATCTGCCTGATTATTCAAAACTATATTCTATTGTGCAGGCATGGATATCATGTGCAGGGTAGACAGGGATACCAGTTGCTATCCCTGGCTTTCTGTTTGGTACCGACCTTGCAACCCTTAGGTCAGAGGTCACAGAGTTAATGACTGAGAAAGCAAAGTTATTTATTTTTATTTTTTATTTTGCATTTTTAAAGCACTCACACAGTCCGCGGGCATCCAGGCGCTGTTACAGGAATTTTTGTTTTTTAGTTGCGTAATTGTTCTGTTTTTTGTCTTAGTTGCGTATTTATAACGTGCTTAAAAACCCAGAGGTTTCTAAGCGCAGACCCAGGGATCGAACCTGTGTTGCTTTGTGTCGTCTTGCTTCCAAGGCGCGTACGTTGCAGCTGAGATATCCTCCCGGGACATTGAAGAATTGCTGTAGCTGCATTTCTTTCAGGGTACTAATCCTCTTTTTTTTTACTTACAAAGGGCCTCATCACAAGTCCGGTGGTAACCCATAGAAGTGGTGGTAACGGTAATAGCGCTATGAATACCGCTCTGCCGTATCATGTGCCGGCACAAATACCGCCTACCGTAAAAGCAGCCGGCACTATTACAGCTGGCGCTATTACATCCAGCGCTAATACAGAGGGCATTATTACAGCCGCCCACACGAAGCACAAACACAGTCACATCACAAATCCAACCTCAGCAGCACATATCGCCCAAAACACGTCGCAATTACCTCCAACATCCAGTTGAAGGTAAATGAACACAGGTGCCTGAAATGAAGCCACATGTGATCCCAATCCACCCCAGAGGGCTACATAAGGCACACCCATACCCCAAATACTGTTTCCAATGCCATGCTGCTACTAGCCACTGTGAGATCAGAGAGGCTGTTGCTCACACTGCGTCTGGGAATAGAGAGGCAGGACAAGCAGGCCAGGGCACAGGGAGTACAGGGGGGGATAGGGAGGAGGAGTAGAGCCCAAGCAAGGCGTGTACTGATCCCCTGGGTTAGGCCCTACCCTGGACCCACAACGACAGCCAGTTGGTCACCATGTACCGCCTCAACAGGAAGTCCATAACAGTGCTACCCACCACAATATAGGACGACATATGGAGCAGGATCAATAGCCAGACAGCTGTGCCCCCGCTGTTGAAACTAGTGTCTGTCCTACAATTCCTTGGAACTGGCACCTTCCAGCACTCTGTTGCCATGATGCATGCCATGGCACAGCCCACATTTTACATAGTTTTGGGCCAGTTGCTTGAAGCCCTCCTGCAGCAAGTGCAACCCCACATCTCACTGCCTATCACCCCAGCTCAATGCCATGAAGACACGGTTCTGTGCCATTGCACAAATGCCAAATTTGATCGCTGCACTGGACTGCACACATGTTGCGCTGGTGACACCCCAGGCACACAAAGCAGTGTCCCGAAACAGCAAGCACTACAACTTCCTGAATGTGCAAGTGACCTGTGACCCTGTGACCCCAACCTGTACATCACCTACTGCTGTGCCTGCTACCCTGGTTCCTCCAACGATGGTCCTACGGAACAGCACACTGCTGAGGCACAGAGGACAATGGACCTGGACAGTGGGTGAGTTGAAAAGACAGTACACATGTGACGCAAAGCACATCCCCGAATGGGCGAGGGGATGCAAATGACTACACAAAGGATGGCAAGACAAGTGAGTGCAAAAATCTGTCTTGCACCTCCTCCCGCACCGTCACATTACAGGCCATGGAGCGTGCACATGTCAAACTTATCTGCATGGAGAAGCAGTAATACACATACAGTAACAACCATCTACACCAGCATGACTACAGGTACCACAATGCAACATGCACTTACCAAATCAATGCTGGAAATGGCCACAATGCCACACCCAATAACAACCCAGCCAGTACCCCAGCCATGTACCGGTGTGCGGCCAGTCCGAATACTCACCCGTTGGCACCAGATGCACAGGGAGAGCCCCTGGGGCAAAGAAGAGACCTAGGCTATTTAGCCTTCGGTGTGTGCTGCACACCCTAATATCCACTAAATGGTTACGTGAAAAGCTTTTTTTTAGTGCAGTATCATTTGTAATTACTAAGTAAAATTAAGATTCTTAATACTATTTAATTAAAACATGTGTGGTATTTTATTAGTTAAAAGAGTAAGTGCAGATGCACAAAGTGCCAATGCATTTCGGACTGCATTGAGTCCTTCACCTGCGTAATCCTCATCTGATCAGTGTACAATTAGTCGATCACAGTTAGGTTAGAACACAAAATGCAGGACATAATTATCTGCCACAGTGTTGGCATGCTACAAAGTCCCAGTCCAGTTAGATAGAGCACACTCAGGGAAGTCCTCGCAATGATGAAGTTTTACAGTGTTTATGTAGAGTTGCGCCCCAACAAGTCCTCCTCCCCCCTCCCACCACCAACTCACTGGAGCACAATCCCCCACCCTCTTCCCACCACCAACTCCCCCGCACACATTCCCCCCTCCCACCTCCCACCACCAACTCCCTGGAGCACAATCGCCCACCCTCTTCCCACCACCAACTCCCCCGCACACATTCCCCCCTCCCACCTCCCACCACCTACTCCCTGGCACACAATCCCCCCTGTCCCCTCCCACCACCAAATCCCCGGCATACAATCCCCCAACAGCCCCCCCAACAGTCCCATTGTCATTCACTGTCGTGGCCTCTTCCCCTGCCGCCCTACCAGCCCCAAGTGATCTTGGGCTAAGTAGTCACTGCGACAGTTATCGTGGCATGCCCTGCAGTAACCCCTTCGTGGGTGTGGTGGAGGTGGATGAGACAGACTTCGCCACCAGGATCTGCTGCCGCTGCAACACATTGCCCTGCCATATGGCTTCCGCTAGGGCAGAGACACCCTCCATCATTTCATGGACAAGTTGCGCATATAGTGTCAGGGTGGATGCGTTTGCACTAATCCCAGTCCTGTTCTGCACCCTCTTACGCACTGCCCTGCGGGTGGCCCCCTAAATACCGTCTCTGATGGCCTGCAGGTGGGCAGAGTTAGTGCACTTGATCGCTCCAATTTACACATCCATCCTTTGCAGCAGCAAACTGCGAGACGGACTAGGCTGTCTGGGTGTGGGGCTCTGCACTGAGCCAGGGTTATAAGCAGGGAAGCCAGGTGATGGGATGTCCACATTCGCCTCGGGTGTGGACATGCGCTTGTGGCACAGAGGGCTACCTGGGGAGTGTTGGCCTGCTGCTGGTGGTGACTCTGGGCTGCTGTCCCCTGTGGATCCTCAGTGGCACTGGAAGCAGACGAAACCTCTGTCAGTGCCTACAGCTGCTGGTGTTGCAGGCTTGGGCTTGCTGGCTGCAGGTGTTGCATGGGGGCCGGCTTATATCTGACGGGCATGCTTGTGGACCTTCATAGCCCCACATCCCCTCCCGGGTGTCACTGACATGGTGAGGTTGGGGGATGGCTTATTCCATGGCACTGTCATGGCTCCCTGGGGCAGTGCTGCGCTGCCAGCAGGGCTGTACTGTGATGCACAGTGATTGGCAGGCTGGCCACATGTCTGTGTGTGGGACATGTACTTCCCTGTGGGTTGTCTGACGTTGCCCTCATGGGGCAGGCCTACTGGGATAGCTTCTTGATGCAGTGACTTCTGCACAGTTTTATGGTCATTCACGCACATCATTCACGCTGGCGCAGGGTGGGTAAGTAGGTGTCTGGTTCTGATTGGCATTTGTTTTGATCATTTGCCTGCCCTTCCTGCTGCTGTGACACTCAGGGGTGCCCTTGGTGCCATGCCCCATGGCTGATGTGGAGGCTGGCTGATGTGCCAACCCGCCACTCTGCCCTGTCAGTGTGCTCAGCTTCGGGGTATGCTGACTTGTGTCCTGTCCACTGGGGCTTCTTATGCTGGGTTGTCATTTATGCATGCATGGGGCATGGGGGGGATCACTTACTTCCTGCCTCCTTGCTGCTGGCTCCCGCCTCCGCATCGCTGACCTCCTCTATCCCTCGATGTTCACCACCATGCTACATTTCTCACCATCACTGGCAACTGCTGTGACCTTCTGGGCAATGTTGTTCCATATTGCTATTCACCGCTGCCCACTGGTCTTTCATTGTCTGGCTCCATACAGTTCCTCACAATGGACCACTACCTCATCTGTGAGGACCACAAGTTCACCCTCGCTAAGTTTGGGCTTTCTGAGGCGATGTTCGTCCCCCATGCCTCGTAGCCACTCTTGAGACATTTTTGATGCTTTGCCGTGCTGGATGGCTGCAGGAAGTGGAGATATTTAATGGATTGTGTTTTTCAAAGTGGCTGTTGCGATGCTTCCTGTTCCGGCGGTGACGCAATTTCTACCGGCTCTAATAGCCCGTGTTCGCCGGCAGTAGCGCTATTAATGCCGGTTTTCCAGTGGTAACCCTTTTCTCGGCGCAATTTACCGCCGGGCGAGAATACTGTTACCATTGGGGGCATGTACACGCCACTTTGTGATGTGGACGTAAGGGTATTTGTGCCTGCCAGAAATTGCACCAGTAATTGTGCCATTTTACTGTGAAACTTGGGATGAGGCCCAAAGTAGGTTGCACATGGCTTTGGGCTTTGGGGTACTGCCTGAACATAGTGCCAGTGACTAAACAATTTCTATGGCATCTCTTCAGATCCAAGTGTTTTTGTCCCCCTTTTTTTACACTTCTGCATTTTAAACGTGCACTTTTTGTCAACGTCATTTTTGCTAATGTATTTTTTGAATCTTGGGGATCCCTTCACAAACACCACCTAAACCACCCCATCAAATTATCCTACCACCCACTACCCTCCAATTCCCTACCCCAAAGACACAATACAAAAATAGTTTAATAAAAAAAGAATCAGTGAAAAGTGCACGTTTATAAAGCGAACATGTAAAACGCAGGCGGCGAAAAGACAACAAACACATCTCTTCAACGCTGCAGTGGGGAAAGTAGGCATTACTGCTTCAAGGCTTACATCGCAATGTCTCCTGAGCTGTGAAGTGAATGCATGATCATGTGGACAGCGAGCAGGCCTTACAGCTATATTTGGTGGTGGCTAACTCATTATGGCTGAAGAAGGAGAGAATATACCTGGCATTTATGGATCTCAAAACGGCATTCTACAAAGTAAACAGAAACAAATGATAGGTATGCCTGAGAGATTATAATGGCACGTAAGACCTAGTAAGCATTCTAGTTACAATTCCTCAATACTCTACTCTAGAGCATCTGTGCTGTGTAGTGGAGGTGTTGGCCAGTGCCCTTCATGGATCTCGGTTAGAAACGGGCGTCAGGCAGGGCTGTGCTCTGGGCCCTATATTGTTCTCACTCTTCATTAAGAGATCAATGGAAAGATTATTGGAACTGAAACCAGATGTTGGCAAGAAATCAATTTCTATCTTGGCCTATGTGGACGGCATTGTTTTGCTTACCAGAACACCTCGAGCCCTTGAAACACTCATCAATCTCTATACTGACTTGATGAATTATCTAGATCTTGTAATGTGCCCAAATCGGCAGTGATCTTATGCCAAATGAGTTTCCATAAGGGACAGGTTGGTGCTCTACCTTCCTTCTTTGTAAAAGGAGCCAGATTGCCATTGCCATCATCCTACAACTAGCTGGGGATGACCTTTACACCGCCTATGCTGGCCAACAAACACTGCATTAAACAACAAAAGAGCATGACACAGGCTATAGGTGGGGTATTTCATTTGGACATTACCTATAAAGGTCATCTCATCAACCAGTGATAGAAGTGTGCCAGAGAAGAAGTGGAACTGTGACTCCGGCTGGGGACAGAGTAGGAAGGAAAGGAGCAACGTGCAACACATTTTTCAAGGGTTGCAGACACAGGGCCTCATTACACGGAAGGCGGTAAGGGTTAACGGTCACCGGTAATGGTACCGGTGACCGTTAACCCTTACCGCCTTACTACGAGGTCCCTTTGCGGGTTGGAGACTTTAACGCCTGCTTTTTGCAGGCGTTAAAAACCAACCTGCAAAGGGACCATGGAGCTAATTACGGTACCGCAATTTGCGGTGCCGTAATTAGCACCTTCCCCATTCCCATTATGCCCTATGGGGCAAAAATGGGAATGGGGAAGGGGGAATTACCGCCCCACCAACCTTAGAATAGGGTGGTAATTCCACTTTCCTCCAAGGCGGTGCCGCTATTTTACCAGCATGGACCAAGGTGCTAATAGCACCTTGGTCCACCGCCGTCCGTGTAATGAGGCCCACAGTCACGCTGGTTGACATCCATTTGAGTTGAGATAGATTTCAGTTTAGTTGTTACTGATATCCCAGGGTAAAGAGGAGAAGTGTGCTTTAACTTCATAAAGAATAGTTCCGGAATGGTGAAAATGGTTGCAATCACTCAGTCACTTAGTGCTATTCTGCACAAAACTAAGAGATCTTCGAAATTTGTATTTAAACCGCAACATTGTTGATTTATGCGGCCTAGACTCGGAGAAATGGTGGAGTTTAATATACGCTTGTCAAACTCCAAAAATAAACTTTGTAACCGTCAAATTCCTGGAGCAAACTCTTAAAAGACTTGACCATATCGACGAAGAAAATGCAGTGTAAATAGTGAATTTGGTATAGCCAAGATGATGTGTTGTTTTACTGTTTTATTGTTTACTGCTTATTTTATCCAAATTTTGTTTTTAAACTTTATTTAAGTATTCCATTTTTAATTTGAATGGCTTTTTAAGTTAGATTTAGTTGAATAAGATTTTTTTTTGCACTTGATCTCTTTTCTCCTACTTGCCTGTGTTTGATGTTTGATTTTTGTTATGTTTGATTTCTTTGCCAAACAAATTTTTTCGTTGCTGTTTGTGAAAGGTTTGTAATAAACCAAATACACTTAATAAAAAAAAAATGAAAAAAAATGATTGCAAAAAGTAGTGGAGCTGTTAACAGTAAAACATATAAGTAGTGGAACACCGCTCACAACCGTTCCCTTTCACTTCGAACATTGCCATTGACTTGATGTTGGAGATCTACTCGATCAAAGTTAAATCTACAGCCGAATACGGCATGGGGATTTGTGTTTTTACCAATTCAGCCCAGTTACAAGTACAGGAAAATAAGTTCATGAAGCAGGTACCTGTTTCTGGCTTCCACTGCAAATTTTGTAGCACATCAGGAGCTGCGTTTACCCTACTTGAAGCTTTTACATGAGCCGATGTCCCTGTGGTTGCGAATATGGTGTAATGATGTTATTGCCACTACAATATTTACCAACCCTTTTGTTATCACTAGTCAAGCAGTGTAACGCTCACCTGATTCCCGCAGAGGCGCCGGTCTTGACTGGGTGAATGCCGTATCTTCGAAGGTGATGTGTAACACACGGTTGGCTCTTTGGGCTGGACCTCTGTGCACTGTATGTCTGACTCGAAGAGTAAGATGTCTGCAGATAGAAAATATGGGATTAATGAACTGGGGTTATTGGGTGCCTCTCTCCTCTTCCCTTTCTCTTCTCCTGTAGAACCCCAAAGGTTAACGCCCTCACCTTAGGTAAGTGAACGCCGAGCTCTCCATCTGCCTCGGGGCAGGGTGCCGTAACCAGTTTCTTCACTGGATAAAGGTGCAGGCCTCTTGACCTCAGAAGACTGCTGTCCGTCGTTAACTGCACGAACGGTAAGTTCTGGGCACTTCAAATGTCTTAAAAGTCTTTTGTAATGATATCTCTTGTTTTGCAGGGTTCCGGCGATGGCGGATGGCGGGCTGATGAGAGTTGAGGATCGAACCCGCGTGAGGAATAGAAGCGCCTGGAAGCACATAAGTAAGCGCTTGTAGCCTGCTTCACGATGCGCACTAACTGTCCCTTTTATCTTGCAGCTACAAGTTCGGAGCTTTAGAGAAGCTGAAGGGTGCTGGAATACCCACTGGATTCGGCGTGGGAAGGAGTAATGGCACGTGAGTAATAAAGTTGCCCAATGTCTTTAAACACACCTTCTTTTGTCTTTCAGATGCGGGATGCAGCGCCGAAGGCCTCCGGAGCGTGCGAAGAGCTGGTAAGCTTTTGTCTTTCAGATGCCGGAATGCAGTGCGAAGACCTCCGGAGCATACGAAGAGTAGGTAAGCCTTTGTCTTTCAGATGCCGGAATGCAGTGCGAGGCGTTGGTGACAGCCGATGGACCAGGTAAGAGATGCGCTGCCACTGAAGACCGTAGTGCTAACCTGTTCTTTCTTTGTCTTTACAGGTGCTGCTGAAGACTGGATTCCAGGATGGTAAGCCTTTGTTCCCTTAGGCCCAGGATCAGAAGCAGAAGACACGATGAGCGTTCTGCTGCAGAGAATGCAGAATAACGCAAAGCAAGATTCATCCATCGGGTGTGGTTTAAATAGCCTCCTGTAGTGCTTAGGTGTCTCCTTCCACAGCCACGCCTAGGTAAGAAAAGAGTTCCTGCTTTCCAGAAGAGTTCCAGTGTTCTGAACCTAGGGAGTGGCTCCTGCCCCACCCAACAGTAAAAGTAGTCCCAAACAGAAGAGGATCAGGGGTTCAACTGGCAGGTAAGTAAGCAGCATGGTCTGCTGCAGGTAAGTCCACCCAAGCATTATGAGCCCGGCGCTTCCAGCGCTGGGACTGGACATCTTTATGAGCCTGGTGCCACTGGCACCAGGACAGGGTTCAAAAGGTCCCAATTGGGACTGGCTGGCACTCGGAACCGGGGTTATGGGTCTGCTTCCAAGGGAGTCGGGCAAGTCCTGATCTTTTGGAAGCAGAGATCATGACAGCACCCCCCCTCAAGGCCCCTCCCAAACCGGGCTTCTCCGGGGGTTTGGGCTTGTTAGGAAATGTTCGATGAAATCTTTCGATTAGACGAGGCGCGTGGACATATTCTGCAGGTTCCCAGGATCTTTCTTGGGGACCGTAGCCTTTCCAGTCAATCAGGTAAAATAGTTTAGATTTGGAGATCTTGGAATCCAGGATGCTTTTGACTTCAAACTCGAGTTCTCCATCAACTAGAATAGGTTTTGGAGATGTAGTTAGTCGGGTTTGAGGTTGCACAGGTTTTAATAGAGAGACGTGGAAGACCGGATATATCTTCATGTGAGGGGGCAAGTCCAACTTGACCGCTACTGGATTTACTATGGTAGTGATGGAATAGGGACCAAGGTATCTTGGGTTGAATGTGCGTGGTCCTTTTAGAGGTAGATATTTGGTGGATAACCAGACTTGATCTCCTACTTGATATTGGGGGGCTTCCTTCTGATGTTGGTCTGCTCCTTTCTTGTATTGTTCTTTAGCCCTTTGAAGGTGAGAAACGGCTTCCTTAAAGGCTTGGGTGATTGTAGAATGCAGGTGGTCTACTGCTGGTGTTCCAAGATCTTGGAGTGGATCCAACTCCGAGGTTCGAGGGTGACTACCGTATAAAAGAAAAAACGGGGTCTTCCCAGTTCCCGAGTGGACAGAGTTATTGTAGGCATATTCGGCTATCCAAAGGATATCTTTCCAAGTTTTTTCAGTTTGTTGTAGCATGCAGCGCAAATACTGTTCCAGAGTTTGATTGGTCCTCTCGGTTTGTCTGTCGGTTTGAGGGTGGTGGCTGGTCGAAAGTCTCACATCAATTTGAGCCGACCGACAGCAACTTCGCCAAAAATGAGAAATAAATTGACTACCTCGATCCGAAATTAGAACTGAAGGAAAACCGTGCAGTCGGACGATGTTTTCGAGAAATTCTCGGGCCAGAGTTGCTGCTGTTGGTAAGCCTTTGAGTGGAATGAAATGCGCCATCTTGGAGAATAGGTCCATGATTACTAGGATCGTATTGTATCCAGAGCATGGAGGTAGATCAGTGATGATGTCCATAGAAAGCGTATGCCAAGGGCGAGGCGGGATGTCAATAGGGCGTAAGAGGCCGGCTGGTTTTTCCTTTTGACTCTTGTTTTGGGCGCATACTCCACAGGACATTATAAAGTCTCTGATATCTTTTTTCCAAGACGGCCACCAGAAGTAGCGCTTGATCTTTTCCGAGGTCTTGGTCATACCGGGATGTCCTTCCATTAAAGAATCGTGATAACAAGAGATTACCTTTTTCTGTAAATCTGTGCTGGGCAGGTATAACCGTTCTTGGAAATATAATAGGTTGTCCTTCACCGTAAAGTCCTTTCCCTGCAGATGCCAATTCTGTATGTCTGCTGGAGTTACCAGTAGCCTGGCTTTATCCTTAACTTCCTCTATGGATTGTGTGGTGATTACACCTAGAATTCTTTGTTCGGGAATGATAGGTACAGGTTTAGGATTGATCAAATGTTCTTCCACTCCCATCCGAGAAAGGGCATCAGCTTTACCGTTTTTTGTACCAGGTCGATAGGTAATTATGAAGTCAAACTCGGCAAAGAATAGTGCCCAACGGAGTTGCCTAGAGGATTGAGCTTTTGCGGTTTTCAAATATTGCAGGTTTCGGTGATCTGTAATCACAGTAACGGTGTTTCGGGCCCCCAGAAGATAATGCCGCCAAGCCTTAAAGGCGGACTTGATAGCTAGAAGTTCCTTATCAGTAATAGTGTAATTGATTTCAGGAGGCGAGAATTTGCGGGACCAAAATGCCACGGGATGCAACTGATTGGTTACTGGGTCCTTTTGTGATAGAACTGACCCCATGGCAAGGCTCGAAGCATCAGTTTCAACGATGTAGGGGAGTTCTGGGCGAGGATGTTATAAGATCGGTGCAGAGATAAATCTAGTCTTCAAATTCTGGAAAGCTTGTTCCGCCTCGGTAGACCATTCAAAACGTTTGTTTTTCTTTAACAAGGCGGTGATGGGCTGGACTATTCGAGAGAATTCGGGGATAAACCTGCGGTAAAAGTTAGCGAAGCCTAACATGCTTTGAACACCTTTTACGGAGGATGGCGATGGCCATTTGAGAATTGCATAGACCTTCTTTGAATCCATACGCACTCCGCTAGGTGATAATATGAATCCCAAGAATTCAACTTCAGTCACGTTGAAAACACATTTTTCCAACTTAGCGAAAAGTTTGTGTTGACGCAATCTCTCGAGGACCATTTTCACGTGTTTCCGATGTTCAGTTTCCAATGAAGAATAAACGAGGATGTCGTCAATGTAAACAACAACACACACATCTATGAGCTCTCTGAGGACATCGTTCATAAAATATTGAAAGGCGGCCGGGGCATTGCAAAGTCCGAAGGGCATAACCTGATATTCAAATAGCCCATACTTGGTGCGGAAGGCCGTCTTCCATTCACCGCCCTCTTTTACTCGTACCAAGTGGTAGGCTCCTCTAAGATCCAGCTTTGTATATATGCATGCTTTTCTGACTTGGTCCAGGAGTTCAGGGATCAAAGGTAACGGATATCTATTCTTAACGGTGATCTGGTTCAGGGCGCGATAATCTATACAAGTTCTAAGGTCCCCTTCTTTTTTTGGAACGAAGAACAAAGCTGAGGAAGCAGGGGACTTGGAAGGACGAATAAACCCATTCGCTAGGTATTGATCCAGGTATTGTCAGAGGTGAAGATTTTCAGGCTCGGTGAGGGCATAAATTCTACTACAAGGAGGAGTAGATCCAGGTATCAGGTCTATTTGGCAGTCATAAGACCTATGAGGAGGTAGAGAGTTAGCCTGATCCTTCCGGAAAACATCTTGGAATTCTAGGTATTCAGGAGGTAACTGGGGAGCCTCCGAGGAAATTGCTGCCAGTGCAACACCAGGTCGAGGGTGACAAGTAGAGACACATTCTGGAAACTGAACCGTTCTTGCTCGCCAATCGATCTGAGGATTGTGCTTCTCTAACCAAGGAATTCCTAGAATAATCTGGAACTGAGGGGCCTTGATCACATCGAACACGATCTTCTCATGGTGTCCATCTTGACTTACTAGCGTCACTTCTTGGGTGGTATGCGTTACTGGTCCGGAGGCTATCTCCGTACCATCCACCGTAGTAATGACGTCCTTTACAGCCTTTGGACAAAGAGTCAGATTCATCCTCAAAACCATTTCATGATCCACATAATTGCCGATGGCACCGCTGTCGACGTAAGCTTCAATCGCATGTAATCGATCCGGATGTTCAGGGCTAATGAGGACCATAGGTATCACGAAATGCGAGGTCACGGAACTGGTTTTAACGCTCGGCAAGAGGACCTCTATTTTTGTCGGGCGAGGTCGTTTCCCTGCTCAGAGTTTGTGACCCTGGTAACTGCAGCTCCTATTGCCTTCTTGGCTGGTTTCACCGGACAGTCTCGAAGAAAGTGCCCCGAGTTTCCGCAATAGAGGCATAATTGCAGCTGTTTTCTCCTTTCCCGCTCCTTTTGTGTTAGTGATCCTTTCAGGCCCCCTATTTGCATGGGTTCCCCGGAGTCTACTCCTTTGGTAGGGGTGGGTGGTTTGGAAAATACTCGAGCATCAAACTTGGAACGATCGGCCTTCCTGTTCTGCAGTCTGTGGTCAATTTGAACGACTAAGTCAATATAGTCCGAACAGTCTTGCGGGGGATTCACTACTTGGGCTAACACATCTTTGAGCTCTCCACGTAGACCTCTATAAAACAGCGTAATCCTTTTGTCCTCAGGCCATCGAGTTTCCACTATCAGTCTGTTGAAAGACGCAATATAAGCCAAAAGGTCTTGATTACCCTGTCGCAATGAAAGGAGCTCATTGTCCAAGGCCTGCCCCTGTGAATGTCTTGCAAACAGTTTTTCCATACTGAGCTGAAAAGCTTGAAAATCATGGAGAACCGGATCATCTTGATTAACTAGAGGGATCGACCAGTCTGCCGCATTGCCACTAAGGTACGAAAGCACGAAAGCTACCTTAGCTTGATCAGTTGGAAAGGCTGCTGGCCGGCATAAGAAGTGCAACCGGCACTGATTAATAAATACTGCAAACCTCTTTGGGTCACCAGAAAATCGTTCGGGCGGAGCCAGAGGTACATTCCCAGGTAGGTTGATCTGCACTGGGTTCGTAGAGGATGTTGAAGGAAGATTTGCCCCTGATGCGGGTAACGGAGTTTGTCCGGCTTGTGACTGTAGCAATTGTCTAGCGAGATCGTCTGTTCGCTCCTTGGAAATAATCAGTTCCCTTCTTAGAGCATTCGTTTCCTGACGGGCTGCATGCACTTCTGCTCTTAGTTCCCCAAGTAACTGGGCTAGCTGGTCGGTATCCGAGGTTTCCATAGCGCCTGGGTGGGAGTTTTGCGGTTGGCTTTGCGTTCTGTAATGCTCACCTGATTCCCGCAGAGGCGCCGGTCTTGACTGGGTGAATGCCGTATCTTCAAAGGTGATGTGTAACACACGGTTGGCTCTTTGGGCTGGACCTCTGTGCACTGTATGTCTGACTCGAAGAGTAAGATGTCTGCAGATAGAAAATATGGGATTAATGAACTGGGGTTATTGGGTGCCTCTCTCCTCTTCCCTTTCTCTTCTCCTGTAGAACGCCAAAGGTTAACGCCCTCACCTTAGGTAAGTGAATGCCGAGCTCTCCATCTGCCTCGGGGCAGGGTGCCGTAACCAGTTTCTTCACTGGATAAGGGTGCAGGCCTCTTGACCTCAGAGGACTGCTGTCCGTCGTTAACTGCACGAACGGTAAGTTCTGGGCACTTCAAATGTCTTAAAAGTCTTTTATAATGATATCTCTTGTTTTGCAGGGTTCCGGCGATGGCGGATGGCGGGCTGATGAGAGTTGAGGATCGAACCCGCGTGAGGAATAGAAGCGCCTGGAAGCACGTAAGTAAGCGCTTGTAGCCTGCTTCACGATGCGCACTAACTGTCCCTTTTATCTTGCAGGTACAAGTTCGGAGCTTTAGAGAAGCTGAAGGGTGCTGGAATACCCACTGGATTCGGCGTGGGAAGGAGTAATGGCACGTGAGTAATAAAGTTGCCCAATGTCTTTAAACGCACCTTCTTTTGTCTTTCAGATGTGGGATGCAGCGCCGAAGGCCTCCGGAGCGTGCAAAGAGCTGGTAAGCTTTTGTCTTTCAGATGCCGGAATGCAGTGCGAAGACCTCCGGAGCATGCGAAGAGTAGGTAAGCCTTTGTCTTTCAGATGCCGGAATGCAGCGCGAGGCGTTGGTGACAGCCGATGGACCAGGTAAGAGATGCGCTGCCACTGAAGACCGTAGTGCTAACCTGTTCTTTCTTTGTCTTTACAGGTGCTGCTGAAGACTGGATTCCCGGATGGTAAGCCTTTGTTCCCTTAGGCCCAGGATCAGAAGCAGAAGACACGATGAGCGTTCTGCTGCAGAGAATGCAGAATAACGCAAAGCAAGATTCATCCATCGGGTGTGGTTTAAATAGCCTCCTGTAGTGCTAAGGTATCTCCTTCCACAGCCACGCCTAGGTAAGAAAAGAGTTCCTGCTTTCCAGAAGAGTTCCAGTGTTCTGAACCTAGGGAGTGGCTCCTGCTCCACCCAACAGGAAAAGTAGTCCCAAACAGAAGAGGATCAGGGGTTCAACTGGCAGGTAAGTAAGCAGCATGGTCTGCTGCAGGTAAGTCCACCCAAGCATTATGAGCCCGGCGCTTCCAGCGCTGGGACTGGACATCTTTATGAGCCTGGTGCCACTGGCGCCAGGACAGGGTCCAAAAGGTCCCAATTGGGACTGGCTGGCACTCGGAACCGGAGTTATGGGTCTGCTTCCAAGGGAGTCGGGCAAGTCCTGATCTTTTGGAAGCAGAGATCATGACAAGCAGCTAGGACTTACAAAGCGAGATTAGCAGAACACTTGGCTCGCCACCGGAAACAGATGGAGCTATCGAAACCTCTTAGTCATCTGCATTCTAGTGTATCATTTAACGGCCCTCCAACCTATCTTGGTCACTCTAAACATTTTAGAGAAGCTCCCTCATAACTAGAGCTAGGTGCACTGCCCTCCCCTTAACCCCTTAAGTGCCAGGCTATTATTGAAGTCTATGTAAAAAGGACGAGTATACTCGTCCTTGGCATCCAGTGATTAGTAAATGGACAGCCTCTCTGCCATCTACCACCAGCTGTGAACTTTTTCAAGTGAGGTCTGAAGATCTATTGTACTTTTTGTTTTTCTGTCCTGCTTATGTTAAGATCCACAGACAGACTTTGACTACTTTTTTTGCGAAATCATGATTTCAAGCAATGTAGGCCTCCCATGGTCTTTATCTTAATGACTGCAACCCCAGTGATTTCATGTACATTGCTTTCCTACTTGAGGGGAGCCCTAACAATTAGGAGAAGAATTCTTTTAAAATTAACATTAAACCACTAGGGAACACGGAGAACAATGGACGTGTAAACATAGGCTTCTGTGTCCAGCCAGGAAAATAAGAGCTCTTACACCCCAGGTGAGCTCAGAAAGATTGCCAGGAGCGGCCAGGGGAAGTGGGGTCACTGAAGCAGTGTTTTATTTGGAGAGCAGTGACAAGGCTGAGCCAATCGTGGACTGGCCTTCCGATGGATAAGGTCGGTGCAAGGCCCTAAGCGGATTCAGGCCTGGGTCCCGACAGAGAAGAAATATTTCAAAAGGAATGAGCAGTAGGAACTATAGAATGGGAGGATGCACAGGTTAAAATTTTCCAAGATCTCTCCTTGTACTCTCTTGACCAAAGACACAAGATGTCTCCAAGAAAAGGGGGTTCAATATCGTTGGAGATTCCCTTTTGCATTGACCTTCGAATATAATGGGGAGCATTATCCATTGGATCATGGCGATTAGGCTGACAAACTCCTTCAAGAGTTGCGAAATGTGGGGGCATGGGTAGCCGGAGACGCCAGCTGATGCTGCTCTGCTGAGCTCCTGACCTTTGATCCCATCCAGACCTGTAAATACCCCACAAAATGAAGTTTGCGCCCCCAAAATAAAGGACGGGCACCCCCATGAAGGTAAGTAGCGGCCGCTAGAAATGCAGAAAATGCGGATGAGTAAATCGGGAGCAATGGCTTTTTGGAGGTGCCGGCAGCTGAGAAGCAAAATGGCGGGCATCTCCGAGTGAGAGGGGCAGAGGCATGTCCCCCCTCCTATGAGTGAGCCCCTACAAGTGGAGCAGGTGCCAGGAAGGAGGATTGGCTGCCCCCCCCCCCACAGTGAGTACATAGCTGTGAGGAGCAGGGGACGGCAACTGAAGCGGGGAGGAGGAGCGCCCACTCACGCAGCAAGGCTGCCATTAATCAGCGGATCCCATGAAGGCAGCGCACAGGGGCATCATTTGAGGGCTAGAGAAGTCCTGAGGGTCACAGAAGAGTGTAGGGCCCCTGAGATTTGGAGCCCCACTCCGGCAAGGAGTCTCCAGGAGGGGCTACATGTAGAGTGGGGGACCGAATAGGGAGAAGAAGAAAAGAGCACACATCCCTGCCACCGAGGCCACCAAGCAAGCGGAAGGTAACAGTCCAGTGGAGGGCCTGTGAAGAAGTGACCTACGCAAGGGGGGCCAGGAAAGCCGACAGATTGTGGAAGAGCCTGGGGCCCCTGGTGGTGAAAGGTAGAGTCGCGCCTCAGTAAAGTGACAATAATAGCAAGCAACACTGCAAGAATAACGCTGCAGTAAAGGTACACCCCACCAGAGCAGGGTAACCAGCCACTGCATAGCGGTGAATAAACAGGAGCAACACACTTAAAGAGTGCCGCGTCCACAACCCAGCAAGGGAGAAAGACATCTCTGCTAAAGCAGATTGTAATGTCCTATCTCTATGGCCGTTATGCGTCAGGAGGAACAGTCCTCTTTCCGTGAAGATGAAAAGTGGGCTGCGTCCCACGTGGTAAGGAGGGAGGGGTTACCGGGGAAGAAAGGGCAGTCGAAAAATAAAGAGGAAGCTAACAGTCGTACGAGTATCGTGTCCGTTATTGCCTTTGCTGAGTTCTAATTGCCCGAAGTATTGTCAAATGAGTTAGCGGTCCTGAGTCTAACAATGGCGACGAGGATTAATCGGATGCCGGAGCACGTCTAAAGCGTAAGCCCTGACGGCTGGCGGCGTGTGAACCCAGGCTTTTGACTGCCTCATCCGGCGCCACCCGCGGAGCCGAGACCCCGACACACGCAAGTAAGAGCCTCCGCCCGCGCCGCAAACATAAGCCGGGAAGGAACCGCCGACCCACGTGTCACGCGTGCCGCGTGTTACGCGCGGTGCTCAGAGAGCCGCGTATTACACATGGTGCTCAGCGGGTAACGCCCGCACTTGTTATTTTAACCCACACTGACGCAGGCACAGCGCGAGGAGGGCATTAAAGGACTACCATACGTGCAACAGCTCTAGTGCACGGAAAAAGAGCTGAAAAACACAAGGCAAGCCGCTACGACACACATTGTGAGCACAGACAGGAAACTAAAATGTCTGCAGACAACCCAGACAGCGGCAGTTTGAGCCCCTCTTCCAGTTCCACGCCCCGCCAAGCCATCCACAAAGACGACTGTGGCTCTGAATCACTACAACTACTGGCTGTCCCGCCTTTCGACATGTCTGACACAAGCAGCCTTGCCCCTAGATGGGCCAGATGGCTCAAAGAACTACATGTTTACATAGACGCATCAGGGGTGAGAGAGGAGCGCCGACTGAGAGGAATTCTACTCCACTCACTAGGATCAGTGGTGCGAGACATCGTTTTTGAAATGCCTGAGAACAACACAGACACCTTCCAAGGTATTATAGACGCCCTGAATGCCTACTTTGCACCATTGCGAAATGTTGATTATGAACGTCACATCTTCCACACCTCCACGCAGGACAGCAGTGAAAACATGGACAGTTTTGTAATGCGGCTTAGGAAAAGAGCGAAATATTGTGATTTTGACAGATACTCAACAGAAGAAGCAATAAAATCCCAAACCATCGCTGGGTGTGCCTCTCAAGACTTCAGGAAGAAATTACTCCAAAAGAGCAGGACATTAGAAGAAATACTGCAACTCGCACGAGCGGACGCTGCGCTCACGCAACAGACTGAATCACTGGACAACATCAAAATCACTCAGTCTGCCTCCACGGCTTCGATATGCCCCATCAGAACGTCCAAAGAAGCACCACGTCTCACTGAACAAAAAAAATGCTATAGGTGCGGTTTCAAATATCCTCATGTTGGTCCATGTCCAGCCATAGGACACAACTGCGACAAGTGCGGAGGTGAAAACCATTTCCAATCAGTATGCAGAAAAATCAAATTCTTCCCATCGTCTGAAGTGCACCGAGACACCAGGAGGTCAGACCGAAGTACAAAAAAGGAAAGCCAGAGATCTCATAGGAGGCAGTCACCCACAGGTTCCAGACATCACTCTCAAAGCTCGTCCCGTGATATGCCAAGAGAAAGGAGTAGGCGGGAGAAGAGAAAGAAGAGGGAAAGAAGAGAGTATGAGAGCAGGAGACACTCCAGACAAAAAATTAGACACCTAGAAAGTTCACCCCTCAGAAGGCGAGACTCTCAATCATCCTCGTCCAGTGGGGACAGGAAAAGGGGATATGTGCATGCTATTGGAAACAGCATAGCCACGGAATACAGTCCCACTCTGCTACTACAAATAAACGGACAAAACAGAGAATTCCTAATTGACACAGGGGCAACAGTAAATGTCATAAATGATGAGACTTACACGAGACTCAACCACAAGAAATCACTAAAAGAATCGGACACATTAATATACTCTTATGGTTCGAACACGCCTCTCAACTGCCAAGGGATGTTCATGGCACACTGTCAATACAAAGATAAAAGTCAGACGATCAAAATATACGTCATAAAAGGAGATGTACCAGGGGGCAGCATCTTGAGCTTCAAATCTGCAATTCAAATGGGACTCATCCAAATCATGTATCAAATAATGTCGGCCTACACTACCAGCCACAAAGACCTGATAAAACAAATGTTTCCTTCTCTATTCAAAGGTTTGGGTAAGTTAAAGGACAAACAAGTAAAGCTACATATCAACCCCCAAATAACCCCGACTGCACAGCACTACAGAGGCATACCACTAAACATTCAAAGGCATGTGGAGAACGAGATCCAATCCTTATTGCAGCAGGACATCATAGAACCAGCATCGGGACCAACTCCCTGGGTATCTCCCATTGTACCCGTACCGAAGAAAGACAGCAAAGACAGTATTCGCATCTGCGTGGACATGAGGGCCCCTAACGTAGCCATAGAGCGGGAACGACACCTGGCCCCAAGAATGACTGATATGATGCATTTACTGCATGGATCCAAAGTGTTCTCTAAGCTAGACCTGAATAAGGGATACCATCAGTTGGAACTACACCCTACCTCGAGGTATATCACTACCTTCTCAACGCACATAGGTCTGTTCAGATATAAAAGACTCAGCTTTGGAGTGTCGGCGGCCGCCGAAATATTCCAAAATGAAATACACCAAGTGATAAAACATATTCCTAACTGCCTAAACTATTCGGACGACATTTTGATATTTGGCATCACACAAGAAAGCCATGATGACACGCTGAGGAGAGTCTGTATGGCACTGGAAAATGCCCACCTCACACTCAACCCGGACAAATGCGAAATAAGCAAATCCACCCTAAAATTCTTTGGACACATCTTTTCAAAGGATGGTCTAAAACCAGACCCGGAAAAGGTGCAAGCTCTAGTTGAGACGCCCACACCCACGACCGTTTCAGCAGTACGCTCTTTCCTGGGAATGGCGAGTTATTGCACCCGTTACATACAGGATTTCGCCTCAGTAAGCACGCCGCTGCGACTCCTAACAGGAAAACATCAAGAATTTCAGTGGTCAAATGATTGCGAAGAAGCCTTCCAAGAAATCAAAAAGAGAATTGCAACAGCCTCCTGCATGGCTTATTATGATCCCGACCTGGACACCGAACTCACAGTAGATGCGAGCCCAGTTGGACTAGGAGCAATATTAGCACAATCCAGGCCTGGTGCATCCCCTGACTCGCCAAGAAAAATTGTAGCCTATGCCAGCCGCAGCCTCTCCCAGACAGAATGCGCTTACTCTCAGCCAGAAAAGGAGAGTCTAGCGGTAGTGTGGGCGTGTGAGCACTATCACCTATTTCTGTATGGACGCCCATTCACCATAATCACAGATCACCAGGCCCTCACCACCATTTATGGGAAACCAAACGCGAGAATGCCACCCCGAATCGCCAGATGGGGTCTAAGATTACAAGAATACTCCTTCAAGATAATACATCGACCAGGCAAAGACAACAATCCAGCCGATTTCCTATCACGCTATCCACTCCCGGCCCAGGACGAGCGCCAATCATACAAAGCAAATCAATACCTCAGATACCTGATCAGCAGTGCGCTACCGAAATACATTACCACGGCACAACTGCTTGAAGAGACACAAAAGGACGGACTACTCCAGAAGGTGCAGACCTGCCTCAAATCGAACAAATGGCAAGTCAACGCGAAAGGAGCATCCTCTCTGTTCACGGAAGAGGAACAACACTTCCGCACATTCAAACTAGTTCGTCACATGCTATCTACATCACCGGAAGGACTATTACTGAAAGAGAACAAAATAGTCATCCCAAGAACCTTGCAAGATCAGATACTAGACATTGCACATGCTGGACACCGAGGAATCGTGTCAACCAAGAGGCAGCTTAGAACCAAGGTATGGTTCCCATCTATAGATGAACGAGTAGAACAGCTACTACGAAAATGCCTACCATGTCAGGCGGTGGCACCGCGCACGTTCCCAGAACCACTCAAAACCTCGGAGATGCCACTGCAAGTGTGGGATGAAGTAGCTGTAGACATGTTTGGCCCGCTGACAAATGGCAAGTACGTCTTGGTAATTATTGACGAAATGTCGCGATTCCCAGAAGTACACCTGGTTCACTCGACCAGTGCACAGTCCATCATACCTGCACTGGACAAAACATTCGCCGACTATGGCATACCTTCCAGAGTCAAGTCGGACAATGGTCCTCCTTTCACGAGCCACGACTTTGCAATGTTCGCAGAACATCTTGGGTTCCAACACCACAAGGTAACACCGCTGTGGCCCCAGGCGAATGGAATGGTAGAACGTTTCATGGGAAACCTTAAGCGCACTCTACAAATCTGCTCCATTACAAATGGATCGTTCATGCAAGCCATCTGCACTTTGTTGCGAGAGTATCGGAACACAGCGCACAGCTCGACGGGTGAATGCCCATCAATGCTAATGTTCGGACGTGTTATTAAGACACGACTTCCTCATCACGTGCAAAGAAAGGATGAGTTCTCGCACACAAAGAAAGCCAGAAGCAAAGACCGAGAAAGCAAGATTAAAATGAAGAGATACACTGATATAAGAAGAAATGCCAGACCTAACACCATCTGCATAGGCGACCAAGTACTAGTACGACAAAAACAAGTCACGAAGGACATGCCTGCTTTCAAGCCAGATCCCATGAGAGTAACCCACATTCAAGGGTCAATGATAACGGCCTCCAGCCCCAACAGCACAATCACTAGAAATTCATCTTTCTTCAAGGCTTTCAACAGCACCGACACCACCGCCACCGCATCAACAATTTCGGAAGGTGACTCCTCAGACACTGACTCTAGCTATCGGGAGGAAGAAAGAGATGCGGATGACAGTGGCAGCGAAGGTGACAGTACACCGGCAACATCAGCCCCATCTGTACGTAGCCCGTCCAAGAGGGTCAGTCGTAGACCAACAAGATGGATTGAAGAATGCAACTGAACACCAGTGAAGTGTTGTTTCAAGGAGGGGGAAGATGTAATGTCCTATCTCTATGGCCGTTATGCGTCAGGAGGAACAGTCCTCTTTCCGTGAAGATGAAAAGTGGGCTGCGTCCCACGTGGTAAGGAGGGAGGGGTTACCGGGGAAGAAAGGGCAGTCGAAAAATAAAGAGGAAGCTAACAGTCGTACGAGTGTCGTGTCCGTTATTGCCTTTGCTGAGTTCTAATTGCCCGAAGTATTGTCAAATGAGTTAGCGGTCCTGAGTCTAACACAGATAAAGCAACCATCAAATAGAGGCTGCGGCACCAGATCAACATAGTCAAAAGAGATGCATTCTCATCACAGGAGTAAGGGAAGACACCATCACAGAAAAAACATGGTGCGAGGGAGGGGGGCAAGAGTTCACCCAATAACTCAACATGGCGGCAAAACAACTGGTGAAACAGAAGGCCATGGAATCAGGGGACATTAAGGCACTAATGCATGGCACAGACCCATAAAAAAGCGTGCACAACAACAAACTAATCTTCAAACCCACTCACCACCCTCCACACACCTGGAGGAGGAGGACCATCCAATCAGCAGGTCAAACCTGTTGGCCATGCTGAAGGAGCTGAAGAAGGACATAAAAGAGAGCACAGAGGACCTAACAAAGGCCATCTCAGACCTTCACAAAAATGTAATGGCGGTGGAGAGGCAAGTGGACGATCTTGAACCAACAGCTTGTGAACAGGAACAGAGGTGAGCTAGCGCAACAAATGGACTCCATGGTACACAAATTATGCAATCTTGTGAAGTTCTCACCGTTAAACACCCTCTAATCAACTCTCAGTCCCTCACCATCCATCTAATCTATAGACCTCCTGGCCCATTGGGAACATTTGAGGAAGATTTCTACAATCTATTATCTAATAACCTGAAAACGACCACTCAACTACTACTACTTGGCGACCTCAATCTAGGATTTAACGACCCGCTAGATAAACACGCCTTAAACATAGCCAATATTCTGTGCGAACTTGGAATTTCCCAAAAAATGTA
Source organism: Ambystoma mexicanum (assembly GCF_040938575.1). Taxonomy (NCBI): domain Eukaryota; kingdom Metazoa; phylum Chordata; class Amphibia; order Caudata; family Ambystomatidae; genus Ambystoma; species Ambystoma mexicanum. The sequence goes on from NC_090937.1 coordinate 1,647,640,711, forward strand.
CAAACCTACCAACAACAAAGGGTGAACTTTGGGTTGGGTGGCTGACTACAATTGTACGGCCAACATCACTTCTATCTCCCTGCAACTATGGACAGACCACTTCCTTGTGTCTTTCACACTGTCCACCATTAGACCACTCCAATTGCCCCACCTTGCTTAACAAGGAACAAAAAGAATATTACAGTGGACAATGTGATCCCAGCCATTCTTCCAACCCTTAACTCACTGGCAGACTACTTGGATCCAAGCGCATTGGTCAACGAGTATAATAAAGTTATGCTTACTACAATTGACAAAATTGCTCCACTCAAACTTAGACCTAGTAAGCCCAAACTTCACTTAAACAAGTTGTTTACCCCCCAGTTAAGTGACCTAAGATTACTAAAGAGGAACAGCGAAACCACCTGGAGACTACTCCCGTCAGAAGACAGCAAGTCCAAACTAACCAAAATATCAGCCCAATACAAAAAAGAAATATTCCTGGGTAAACACAATTCTTACAACGGACGTATATCTAATGCCAATTCCAGTATGAAGGAATTGTTCACCATACTAAAGGAATTAGAGTCACCTATTCCCACATCTGATATCAGCATCAAAAACTGGTGCTCAGAAATCCAACAGGCACTCTCCAATAAAGTGACCACTCTACAGAACAAAATAGCCAAAAGAAAAGCTTCCCTTAACTTACTACCAGCGCTGAATAACTCAGCCCTCTGTTCCATTGAGACACAATCTGCCCAACCGGCTAGATTATACTTTACTTAAACATCCACACTTATTATGTCACTCAAGCCATCCAATTGCCAGGACGACCTTTGCCCAGTACAGATTATAAAAGACGCTGCAAGAGATCTTGCTCCTTTTATTTCCAAACTTGTTATGCCTCCTTCTCTTTCTGGCATCATTCCCACTAACCTAAAAAGATCTTGGGTGCTCCCATTGCTAAAGAAGCAAACATTAGACCCATTAATTCCTACTAACTACCATCCCATCATACCCTTCTTGCTCAAAATACTGCATAAGATTGCTTACACACAGATCCAAAAATATTTGGAACTTCACAATCTCCTGGGAGCAAGACAATCGGGCTTCCGCCCCTACATTGAACGGAAATCGCCCTCATCGACTTGAAATCCCAGATCGATGGGCTAAGAGACAAAGGCAATACGGCTCTCCTCTTATTACTAGACCTCTCAGCCGCATTCGACCTTGGCGCCAATAAATCAATCATTCAGATGATACAAATCCTCCAAAATAACGCCCTAAGAGCTGCACTTGGTGTGACCAGAAGATCACATATCTCAGTGACTAGGCGCCAAAATAACTGGCTCTCGACCCAAAACAAATTTTCCTAAAAACTGCATCCCTCACCCATAAAGCACTCAACAATGCTGCCCCAGCTATCTCATGTATAGATTCCACAGGAGAACATCTATCAGACCTTTGAGACCTAGCAACAGGAACTGCCTCGCCATTCCCAGATTCAGACTCACTAAAGTAGGTGGCAATAGCTTTCCTGTGAAAGCTGCCAAACCCTGGAACTCTCTGCACATCCACTCAGGGAAGATCAACCATACCTAGATTTCAGAGGCAACTACATCAACTTGCTCAATTCTACCGACCGGTAGGCCTGGCCACTGGGCTCCCTACTCCTCGGTATTATGTATGTATAGTCAATCAAATATCCTTAACCTAAAGTCTGCTGTATATAGATTTCTCTGTGTATAATCTGATCATTTGCCGTATTCTTGCCTATATCCTGTAATCTTGATTAATTTGTACATATGTTGTATCCTTGCCTATGTTTTGTAACAGATAACTTAAGCTTTACATCTGTCGTAATCTGCTTCACCCTGATACCCCTGGGTCTGGTGTGCATTACAAATGAATAAACAAACAAACAAACAAATGCAAATAGTCCTGGACAAGCAGGAGGTGACTGAGAATAGGTCAAGACGGAACAACATACGGATCCAAGGGTTTCCCGAGACAATATCGGACGGACACTTAAAAGAATACATGCAGTGCCTGTTCCAAGCATTCCTGGGAACAGAAAGCGAGCGTGAAATAGTGCTGGACCGTACCCACCAAGTCTTCTCATCATTCCAGATTAGTAGGAACCTTACACTGGATGTCCTGACCAGAGTTAATTTGTACCAAGTAAAGGAGGAAATAATGAAGGAGGCACGTAAACAAGAACCAGTGGGATTCAGAGACACCTCACTACCCCACTTTTCAAGACTTGGCACTGGCGACACTCATTAAACGAAAGCGCCTATGAGTTGTTACAAATTGGTTTCACGCAAACAAGACCCAATACCGATGGACGGTCACGTGTGCCCTGCAATTTGAGTGGCAAGGGCAACACTAATCAATCTCTAAAGAAGAAGAAGAAATGGCTGAACTGATAGAAGAGGAAGAAGAGGGTCAACCCTCTGGGCTGAAGGAGGGTCAGGGAGACGAGGAAGAAATTCAGTCAACAGGGAGGAAAGAACAAACAAGATCGGCTAGTCTGCAACCAAAGGGGAGAAATAGAAATAAAGATGCTAAAGAGCGGACGCCACCCTGAAGGAAACAGCAAACAGGTACCAGAAGCTTTCCAGAGGGGAAATTACCATGAAAGCAATTGACATCTCAGAAAGGGGGGGCAAGACTTTTTGACACTCCTAAGCTATACGGATAGGGGCTGAAAGGGAGAGACGGGTGAGAAAGACCGGATAATACCTCATCATCCTGGATGGTAGATACCCAGGGGAGAATGACTAAGATTTTATGGGACAGTTTGGGAGGGGAGGGAGAGAAACGTGGGGTACAGTTGATATTGTTGGGTTTGGGGAGAGGGTTGGAACAGTGGTGTGAGAAGCCTGTTTAGGCACTCAAAGGAAAGGGTCAAAGAAAGGTCTTATTGAAGGGTTTCGTTCAAGGATAGGATGATGAATGACCTACATATGGTATCCCTAAATGCCAGGGCCTAAACTCCCCGGTGAAAAGACGCTCCATACTAAGGCGTCTGACAGAGTTACACACTACTTTTGTCTGGCTACAGGAAACACATTTGCTCGCGAAACGTTAAGGATTCCAATCGGGCGTCACACACTGGACCAGGACACTTAATCTTAGCCTGGAATGTGGTGCTCAATAGGAATGCTTTTTCTTTAATTTCAACTAACTCAAATTGAGCCGGTACCCGACCCGTCTCACATCCCCTTTTACAAATACCCCGGGTCACAATGGACCATGAACCAGGCCGATTGGTGAAAATACAATATTTTTTTATTTTTAAAATTCACAAAAATCACACAGATTTTAATATTGGGCAGCAATCACCAATGGGGTGATAGTGACAATGCAAATAAAAGCAATGCACTTGGTTAGCCTTCTAGTAGAACATATCCAAGGCACACATGCATAGGAGCACTTTTTGAATTAGGATAGATAGCACCCAAGTTAATGCTTCCCCCTGCAATGTTCCCTCAACCCACAGATAATCGAATTCTGAGTGGATAGAAAGAAGCAGCAGGTAGTCAGGGATAAGAGGCAGCAGACAGAATCAAAATCCTTCCATCACAAAATAAGAGGCAAAAACGGATTTTAAACCCTTTGCAAAGGCCTAAAATGACACTAAGATTTTATAAAATAATTTATTATATGTGTGGTAAAAGAATGGTATACATATGTTTTGTTTGTTTGTTTGTTTATTCATTTCTAATGCGCACCAGACCCGGAGGTATCAGGGCGCAGCAAAGAGAAAGTGCAAAGCTTAAGTTACAAAGTTACAGGATATAAGCAAATCCTTCAACATCGACAACTCCACCATCTCAGTCTCCAAGACTGTTAAAACCTTAGGCGTTCACCTAGATGCCTCACTATCTATGTCTCGCCAGGTCAACGCCATAGCCTCTTCCTCGGCACTTACCACCAAGATGATAAATGCTGTCAAGCCTTTTCTCTCCGCCAAAAACTGCCTGTCCATCGCCAGAGCCACTATAGGTACAAAACTAGACTACTGTAATGCCCTGTTCCTAGGCACCTCCGCCCACAACCTAAAAAAACTCCAAATCACGCAAAACAATGCGCTCCGGGCAGCACTGTCCATTCCAAAAAGAGAACACATCTCGCAAGCAAGGAAAGATGCCCACTGGCTACCCGTGAAGGAACGCATACTTTTCAAAGCCATGACCATCACACATAGATGCCTATCCCTGGATGCCCCACCCTATCTCGCAGAAAGAATCACACCGAAAGCCTCCATCAGACCCACCAGAGCTCACCGCACCAACATGATTGATGTCCCCACGTTTCAAAGATCCAGGGCGGGAGGAACCAGCTTCCAACACCTCGCACCTAAAAACTGGAACTCCTTACCTACCTCACTAAGGAACGAAAAATCATACCATACCTTCCGTAAAAACCTCAAAACCCTCCTATTCCGCTAAAGTCTTCCACATGCACTCTCATGCTTGCATTGTAACCACAGCATAGCATAACCTCTAAGCTCAATGTTTATTACCAATGTGAAATGTACTCGGTAACTCGGTTTACATCTGTAAACACATTCCTATGCTTGTGTTCATGACTAAGTCTGCTGTAACAGCGCCACGATGCCCCAGGGCAGTTCTGTGCGCTTTATAAATGCAAATAAATAAAGCAAGGATAAAAAATACATACAGGTTGTAAACTGGAGGGATACATAAATACAGCAGGCATGTGTCAAGAAATACTTTGAGGGAATATACAGATACATCACTTAGGTATAAGTAGTACAGCAATCAAGCCTAAAGATCTGTGGCTTTAAGCAAGTTAATGTAGTAACGTGTAAAGGTCAAGAAAGGTTGATCTTCTCTAAGCGGGTGTGGCAAGGAGTTCCAAAGTTTGGCTACTTTCACAGGAAAGCTACTACCGCCAGCCTTGGCGACCCTGAATCTGGGTATAACGAGGCAATTGGCATTACCAAGTCTCATAGGTCTGGTGGATGTTCTCCTGTGTAATCTATCCATGAGATAGCTGGGGGCAGCATTGTTTAGTGCTTTGTGGGTGAGGGATGCAGTTTTTAGAAGGATTTTATTATGGGTCGAGAGCCAGTTGTTTTGGTGCCTAGTCGCTGAGATGTGTGCTCTTCTGTTCACACCAAGCGCAGTTCTTATGGCGTTGTTTTGGAGGATTTATATCCTCTGAATAATGGCTTTATTGGTGCCGATGTAGAGGGTGTTGCAATAATCTAGCCTAGAGAGTATTAGAGCTCTGGCCAGGATCATGCAGTTGTCATTCGACAAGAAAGGTTGCCGGTTCTAATGAGCTTACACGTGTAGGCAATGGCGGAGGCCATTGATTTCACTTGTTTGTCGAAGGAGAGGGTAGCGTCAAGGTAGAAGCCAAGGGTCTTCACCTCCTTAGCTACCTTGATGAGGTTCCCGTCAATGGAGAATGGGGAATACTCCTGACCTAGTTTCTTAAGGTTAGGGTGGGTGCCCAGGATGATAAGCTTGGTCTTGTCATCGTTCAGGCATAGACTGAGGGTCGCCATCCATGCCTGGATGATGAGATACACACTATTCACCAGTGCCAAATCCTTGTCATAATCCCCAGAAAAGGGGAGAAGAATCTGTGTATCATCTGCATAGTTAGTGTAGGTGATACCCAGAAGGTCCAGATCATTGAACAGTGGTTTGGTGAATATATTGCATAATGTAGGGGACACACAAGAGCCCTGCGGGACACCACACGTGATAGGGATAGAATCTGCCGTTGCTGAGGGGGAGAAGATGCTCATGGTTCTGTCACTCAAGAATGATTCTATCCATCTAATAGCCTCTGAGGAGAAGTAGGCAGCCGAGTCCAGGTGGCCGCATAAGACCTTGTGATCCATGAGGTCAAATGCAGCCGAGAGGTCTAGCAGTAGAAGGAGCGCTGTTTTGCCTTTGTCTCTTAGCTCATCGACCTGGGTTTTTAAGTCAATGTGGGTGGTTTCTGTCCTATGTAAGGGGCGGAATCCTGATTGTCTTGCTCCCAAAAGCTTATGGCGTTCCAAACATTTTTGGATCTGGGTATAAGAAATCTTATCAAGTATTTTGAGCAGAAAGGGTACCGTCGTGATAGGACGATAATTGGTAGGAATAAGTGGATCTAGGATTTGCTTCTTTAACAGTGCAAGCACCCATGATTGCTTCAGGTTAGTGGGGATGATGCCAGATGAGAAAGAGGCATTGATAAGTTTGGAGATAAAAGGGGAATGATCTCTTGCAGCATCTTTTATAATCTGTGCTGGGCAAAGGTCGCCTTGGCAGTTGGAAGGCTGGAGTGAGAGAATTACTTTCTCTACCTCGAGTGTGGAGGTTTTAGTGAAGTGGAATCTGGCGGCACGGTCAGATAATATTTCACTAGAGGGGCGGTTTAGATTGTTCAGTTGTGATGGCGAGTTAAGGGAGGCTTTTGTCTGGGCTACTTTGTTCTGGAGGGTAGTTACTTTGTTGGGTAGTGCCTGTTGAATATCTGAGCACCATGTTTTATTTTTGATGCAGATATCAGGTGTAGGGATATGAGACTCTAATTCTTTTAATATGATGAATTATTCTTTCATGCTGGAGTTGGCGTTAGAGATATGTTAATTGTAGGAATTACGTTTAGCTAACCAGATTTCATTTTTATATTGGGAAGAGATTTTAGTTAGTTTGGATTTGTTATCTTCTGAAGGGAGCAGTCTCTATCTTCTCTTTAGGAATCGTAGGTCCCTTAACTGAGGGGTGAACCACTTGTTTAGGTGAGATTTAGGCTTGCTGGGTCTCAGTTTAAGTGGAGCAATTTTGTCAAGTGCCGTTAGCATAATTTTATTATACTCGTTGACCAGAATGCCTGGATCCAGGTTGTCAGACAATGAGTTAAGGGTCGGGAGAATGGCAGGGATCACTTTGTCCACTGTGATGTTCTTTTTATTCCTTGTTAAGCAAGGTGAGCCAGTAGGTGAGACCCTCAGGAGTGGTCTAGTAGTAGATAGTGTGAAAGACACAAGGAAATGGTCTGTCCACAATTGCGGGGAGATGGAGGTGATGGCGGCAGTGCAATTATAGTCAGCTACCTAGTCTAGGGTTCTCCCTTTATTGTGGGTGGGTTTGTTGATTTTTTGGGAAAGGCCTAGTTCTGACAGGATATTGGCTATATTTGAAGCATGCTTATCTGACGGGTCATTGAATCCTAACTTAAAGTTGCCTAGAAGTAATAGTTGGGTAGTGTTTTAAGGTTGTTAGATAGTAAGGTGTAGATGTCCTCCTCATATGTCCCAAGTAGACCAGGCGGTCTGTATATTAAGTGGATAGTAAGGGTCTGAGAGTTGATTAGAGGGAGTTTAATGGTAAGGATTTCGCAGGATTGCATAATTTGTGTTGGGAGCTGGTCTGTAACGCTCACCTGATTCCCGCAGAGGCGCCGGTCTTGACTGGGCGAATACCGTATCTTCAAAGGTGATGTGTAACACACGGTTGGCTCTTTGGGCTGGACCTCTGTGCACTGTATGTCTGACTCGAAGAGTAAGATGTCTGCAGATAGAAAATATGGGATTAATGAACTGGGGTTATTGGGTGTCTCTCTCTTCTTCCCCTTCTCTTCTCCTGTAGAACCCCAAAGGTTAACGCTCTCACCTTAGGTAAGTGAACGCCGAGCTCTCCAACTGCCTCGGGGCAGGGTGCCGTAACCAGTTTCTTCACTGGATAAGGGTGCAGGCCTCTTGACCTCAGAGGACTGCTGTCCGTCGTTTACTGCACGAATGGTAAGTTCCGAGTATTTCAAATGTCTTTAAAAGTCTTTTGTAATGATGTCTCTTGTTTTGCAGGGTTCCGGCGATGGCGGATGACGGGCTGAAGTGAGTTGAGGATGGAACCCGTGTGAGGAATAGAAGCGCCTGGAAGCACGTAAGTAAGCGCTTGTTGCCTGCTTCACGATGCGCACTAACTGTCCTTTTATCTTGCAGGTAGAAGTTCGGAGCTGCTGAAGGGTGCCGGAATACCCACTGGGTTCGGCGTGGGAAGGAGTAATGGCACGTGAGTAATAAAGTTACCCAATGTCTTTAAACGCACCTTCTTTTGTCTTTCAGATGCGGGATGTAGCGCCGAAGGCCTCCGGAGCGTGCGAAGAGTTGGTAAGCTTTTGTCTTTCAGATGCCGGAATGCAGTGCGAAGACCTCTGGAGCACGCGAAGAGTAGGTAAGCCTTTGTCTTTCAGATGCCGGAATGCAGCGCGAGGCGTTGGTGACAGCCGATGGACCAGGTAAGAGAATCGCTGTCACTGAAGACCGTAATGCTAACCTGTTCTTTCTTGTCTTTATAGGTGTTGCTGAAGACTGGATTCAGGATGGTAAGCCTTTTTCCCTTAGGCCCAGGATCAGATGCAGAAGACACGATGAGCGTTCTGCTGCAGAGGATGCAGAATAACGCAAAGCAAGATTCATCCATCGGGTGTGGTTTAAATAGCCTCCTATGGTGCTTAGGTGTCTCCTTCCACAGCCTCGCCTAGGTAAGAAAAGAGTTCCTGCTTTCCAGAAGAGTTCCAGTGTTCTGAACCTAGGGAGTGGCTCCTGCCCCACCCAACAGGAAAAGTAGTCCCAAACAGAAGAGGATTAGAGGCTCAACTGGCAGGTAAGTAAGCAGCATGGTCTGCTGCAGGTAAGTCCACCCAAGCATTGTGAGCCCGGCGCTTCCAGCGCTGGGACTGGGCATATTTATGAGCCTGGTGCCACTGGCGCCAGGACAGGGTCCAAAAGGTCCCAATTGGGACTGGTTGGCACTCGGAACCTGGGTTATGGGTCTGCTTCCAAGGGAGTTGGGTAAGTCCTGACCTTTTGGTAGCAGAGATCATGACAGCACCCCCCCTCAAGGCCCCTCCCAAACCGGGCTTCTCCGGGGGTTTGGGCTTGTCAGGAAATGTTCGATGGAAACTTTTGATTAGACGAGGAGCGTGGACATATTCTGCAGGTTCCCAGGATCTTTCTTGGGGGACGTAGCCTTTCCAGTCAATTAGGTAAAATAGTTTAGATTTGGAGATCTTGGAGTCCAGGATGCTTTTGACTTCAAACTCGAGTTCTCCATCAACTAGGATAGGTTTTGGAGATTTAGTAAGTCGATTTTGAGGTTGCACGGGTTTTAATAGAGAGACGTGGAAGACCGGATGTATCTTCATGTGAGGGGGCAAGTCCAACTTGACCGCTACTGGGTTTACTATGGTAGTGATGGAATAGGGACCAAGGTATCTTGGGTTGAATGTGCGTGGTCCTTTTAGAGGTCCTTTTTCCAGAGTTTGATTGGTCCTCTGTTACGATGGGTCTCCGATGCGGTCTATTATGGAACTGCTGGCGGCTTCAACCGAAGTTGAGGCTGTGTTCCTCCAAAATGGCGCCTATACTCGGTGTCAATGGTCTAGTTGTCAGGACGGGAGACGGAAGCGAAGCTCCGCCTCCCATCCCGGAAACACTACAAGAATCCACGGCTCCTGAACAACAACGCGTTGCTACTGCTATCAGAGGCTTCGCTTCGAGAGTTGCCGCTAGGAACCATACTATTGCCTTAGAACCTTTGCATCTACTAACCCTTGATTTCTCTCCTTTCCTTTTCGAGCAGAGAAGCCCCTCCTCCTCTGTCAACCACGCTTGCATTATCGACTCCATTCGACCACCGGCGTGTCTTTACTCATGTAAGCTTCTTTCCGCTTTACCCCCCGGTTATCAGATATATAGTTCAGACCTTTCTAAATTACTCTTTCCTTATTCCTCCCAAAGAAACCCAGTTTTTCAGCTTACCATCCTGCTCCTTATCGGAACCCCGTCTGGGATCTACCTTTAAAGGCACACACTCTTACAAACAGCGATCGGAAATCCTCTGCCGACACCCAGTCCCTACCACTTGCAGGTATTATCATTCTCATCCAACCCTCATAGGAAGTCCGACACCATTACCTTCGCTAACTTCTATACGTTTATTCCCAGATCTCTACTGAGCCTGATACTTCATAGACAACGACTTACTTACCATTAGAAGACTTCATCCCGCAAGATCTTTGAGAGTTTGAAACCAGCTTTGCACCCAACGCTCTCTACCGGCAGCTGGGTTTTCTCCCCCACGAGGGTTTCCCGGGAGTCTCCTTTCGATACCTGAGTTAGAAGGGGTCGGAAGCAGGTTCCAGGTAGATCTATCCTTTCTTCATGTTTGGACGAAGACAAGGTAGGCCTTGTTGTATTGTTTTTACCGACGAGTTCGCATGTGGGGATTTTTCCAGAGAGTAAAAAGATAAAGAGTAACAGTTAGCAACGCCCGAAAAAATAAAGCTCTGGAGGACTCACAGGGGATACTCGACGGGCATTAACAATGGAACAACAGCTATAACAAATGATGGCCGCCATGCAGACCCTTTCTGCAGAGGTCCAGCAGTTAAAATTGGAAAATACTGCATTACGACAGCAAGGGGGACAGACAGCCCGAAGCTCAGAAGTCCCTCCCGGGCCTTTACCAGGCGGTCGATTTGATGGCAATCCCCAAGCCGTGAAAGAATTCCTTGAATCTTGCACAGTGCAGTTTGCCTTTAAGGCAGCCTTTTTTCCCACGGACAGAGACAAAGTGGGCCATATGATTGCACAAATGACAGGAGCAGCCTTAGCATGGGCCACTCCTTTAGTCATCAATAACAACCCCATTTTGGACTCTTATCCGGCATTTTGCAACAGTATCCGCAGCATGTTCAGCAGACAAGAGGTGGTTGTCGCCTCTCAGGAAAGGCTCCTTGACTTAAAACAAGGGAACCTGGATATCCTAGCCTATATAACTACTTTTAAAAGGATGGCCGCCGACACCTCTTGGGCAGACGATGCACTGATTACTCTCTTTAGAAGAGGGTTATCGGAAGAACTAAAAGACGAAGTGTCTCGAGTTCCGAGACCTCCCAACCTGACTGAATTTATTGCTCTAGTGATGCAGTTAGATTATAGACTCCAGGAAAGGAACAGAGAAAAGTGAAAAGGAAAGAATCCTAGATACCATATGGAATCTTTTTTTTCTCCTCATAAATCGAATACTAGCGAGGAGCCCATGCAATTAGGTAACGCAAGGGGTCCTCTCTCTCCTGCAGAACGAACACGGAGAAAGACACAAGGATTGTGTATGTACTGTGGATCAAACAGTCATACTGTTAAAGAATGTACGGTTGCACCCCCGAGGAAACCGGGAAACGCCAATACCCGACCGTAAAGGGGACAACGGCTTCGGGTTCTTTAACTACTATTAGTCCCCTTCCAAATCACACTATCAGTCCTTCTACCCTAGCAGATGGAAACACCATGATTACTTTAAGTGTTTCATTAGCTTGGGATAACATGTGTCTTGTTAACGTGCCCGCCTTAATAGACAGCGGAGCCGCGGGCAACTTTATTGATGATGTTTGGGCTAAGAAACATGCTATCCCACGTACTACTAAGACCGTAGCCATCCCCGTGGAAAGCGTCGACGGTAGCCCTCTCATATCTGGGCCTATTAAGGATCACACAAGAGCCTGAAAGATGACGGTGGTCTCCCATCATGAGAACATTGAGCTAGACATCATTAAGACCGCTCATTATCCGGTCATTCTAGGTATCCCGTGGTTAAGGGTCCACAACCCCTACATCAACTGGACGGCGGGTACTCTTTTCTTAGGTTCCGAACATTGTGTTCACGGTCACTTTTTAGCGAAACCCCTTTCACCAAATCCGGAGGAGGAGGCAGGGATTGCCAATACTATTGTAAATGAAGTCTCTGCCCTACCAGCAGAATATCATTCATTCCGTTCTATCTTCTCTCAGTCTGAGTTTTCAGAACTTCCCCCTCACCGGAGGGACGATTGTGCGATAGACCTCATCCCAGATCGTCCACTCCCTTTCGGGAGAATGTATATCCTATCAGCCAAAGAAAAGGAAGTACTAAAAAAATATCTACACACACATATCAAGAACGGTCTGATTTCCGAGTCCACTTCCCCCGCAGCAGCTTCATTGTTTTTTATACCAAAAAAAGACACCACCGAGCTCCGTCCTTGCATCGACTTTAGGGGTTTAAACAAAATCACCATCCCGGACAAATATCCCATGCCTCTCATTCCTGATATATTAGAAGCAGTACAAGGAGCCAAAGTTTACACCAAGCTTGACTTAAGAGGAGCCTACCATCTAATTCGAATAAAGGCTGGGGATGAATGGAAGACGGCTTTTCGCACGCCGTTTGGTCATTATCAGTATCAAGTCATGCCGTTTGGACTTATGAATGCCCCAGCAGTTTTTCAAAGATTTATGGATCACATTTTTGCAGACATCAGCTTACATTATGTTATCATTTATCTGGATGACATCTTGATTTTTTCTTCTACCTGGAAAGAACATGTTTTACATGTAAAGGAAGTGTTAACACGACTGCAACAGAATCATCTGTTCTGTAAACTGGAGAAGTGTGAGTTTCACAAAACCACCATTTCTTACTTAGGCTACGTTCTTGCTCAACAAGGTATTGCAATGGATCCTGACAAGATATCGGCAATCACAGAATGGCCCGCTCCTCGATCTATTAAAGACATTCAACGATTTCTAGGTTTCGCCAACTTTTATAGAAGATTCATCCCTCATTTCTCCTTGATGACCAAACCCTTAACGTATCTGCTGAAAAAAGACATCCCATTTGTTTGGGCCGCTGAGACACAGAGATCATTTGAACAACTCAAGATTCTTTTTACTCAGGCTCCTATTTTACAAGTACCAGATCAAAGTCAAAGATTCATTGTGGAGTCCGACGCATCCCAGTATGCCTTAGGGGCCGTCTTACTTCAACCAGACGAGCAGAACATAGAAAGACCAGTGGCTTATTTATCTAAAACTCTCTCACCGGCTGAACTGCACTACACGGTGTTGGAGAAAGAACTCCTAGCCATCAAACGGGCTTTTGAAGAATGGCGTCACCTTCTTCTAGGGGCCCAACACCCTATAGAGGTCAGGACAGACCATCATAACCTCCGATCTTTACAGTACACACAAACCTGCAATAGTCGGCAGGCCCGATGGGCCTATTTCTTTTCTCCGTATCGGATCAAATTTACTTTTGTTTCAGGAAACTCCAATTTGAAGGCAGATGCTTTATCCAGAAAGACTCCTCATGAAAAGGTCCCTTTTAAACCCGAACCTATGTTTCCAAGGACAATGTCCATATCTGTAGTTCGTCTCTTTCTACAAAGACTGGAAAATAAATCCAAAGACCTCGAGATCCTAGACTCTACCCTACTATCGACTTATGGATTAACGAGAAGTCAGGGTCTTCTGTTCAAAAGAGAAAAAGTCTACGTTCCTGATCCCGAACTCCAAAAAGAGGTGTTACGATTATGCCATGATTCTCAAGTGGCAGGACATCGAGGGTTTACTAATACCCTGGAACTCATTCAGAGACATTTTTGGTGGCCTTCGGTACGCACTGATGTGCGAGACTATCTCGCTTCCTGCACTGTCTGTCTACAAACCAAGACACCTCGGTGTTCCCCTTTGGGGGAATTGGTGACACCTCTACTACCAGTCAAACCCTGGCAGATAATCTCTACTGATTTCATAGTGGACTTACCTCTTTCTAAGGGGTGTAGCACCATCATGGTCACCGTGGACAGTTTAACTAAAATGGCTCATTTTATCCCTTTGCCTACTATTCCCTCAGCAGCCATTATGGCACAGGTTTTTTTGGAATGCATTTTCTCTCTTCACGGCCTCCCAGAAACTATAATTTCTGATAGAGGACCACAGTATACTTCGAGGTATTGGAAACACATCTGTCAGGCATTGGGAATTTCGAGAGCATTAAGCTCCGGCTTTCATCTGCAAACCAACGGACAGACGGAGAGGCTGAATCAGACCCTGGAAGGGTACCTTCGCTGTTATGTCTCGTCGGCCCAGGACAACTGGAAGGATCTGCTACCCTTAGAAGATTTGCCTATAACAATACGGCACATTCTTCCATCAAGACCAGTCCCTTCTTTTGCACATATGGATTTCATCCTTCAGTTTTTCCTCATGTGACCTCCACCCTTACCAAATTCCCGGACATCGACGCTTTGATCGATACCATTCACCAGGGTCATATCAAAGCAGGTCTGGCCCTACAAGAAGCCGAGACCAGGAGCAAGAAACAAGCCGACAGACATCGAACTCCTACCCCACAATTCAACATCGGGGATCATGTGTGGCTGGCCAGCAAGTTTCTCCCCAGGCGACTCATTCCCTCTAAACTGTCACCCAAATATTTCGGTCCTTTTCCCATCATTGCCAGATTCGGACCGGTAGCCTTCAAACTGAGACTCCGTAGGTCTTGGAGTCGCATTCATCCCACCTTTCACGTCTCACAACTAAAGCCAGATGTGCGTAACCAATTCCACCGCTCTACGTGTGGTTCTCCCCCTCCTGTTATGACGGACTCAGGTCCGGAGTATGAGATTTCGGGGATTTGTGACTCCCGTTACCATAGAGGGGTTCTTCAATACCTTGTGGACTGGAAGGGTTACACCCCCGCCGACCGCTCCTGGGAACCTGCATCAGCGGTTCATGCTCCGCGGTTGGTTCGTGCTTTTTATCGCTTCCACCCGGGTAAACCGGGATTTTCCTCCCTTGGAAGGGGGCATACTGTTACGATGGGTCTCCGACGCGGTCTATTATGGAACCGCTGGCGGCTTCAACCGAAGTTGCGGCTGTGTTCCTCCAACATGGCGCCTATACTCTGTGTCAATGGTCTAGTTGTCAGGACGGGAGACGGAAGCGAAGCTCCGCCTCCCATCCCGGAAACACTACAAGAATCCACGGCTCCTGAACAACAACACGTTGCTAATGCTATCAGAGGCTTCGCTTCGTGAGTTGCCGCTAGGAACCTCTCATTACTATTGCCTTAGCACCTTTGCATCTACTAACCCTTGATTTCTCTCCTTTCCTTTTCGAGCAGAGAAGCCCCTCCTCCTCTGTCAACTACGCTTGCATTATCGACTCCATTCGACCACCGGCGTGTCTTCACTCATGTAAGCTTCTTTCCGCTTTACCCCCCGGTTATCAGATATATAGTTCAGACCTTTCTAAATTACTCTTTCCTTATTCCTCCCAAAGAAACCCAGTTTTTCAGCTTACCATCCTGCTCCTTATCGGAACCCCGTCTGGGATCTATCTTTAAAGGCACACACTCTTACAAACAGCGATCGGAAATCCTCTGCCGACACCCAGTCCCTACCACTTGCAGGTATTATCATTCTCATCCAACCCTCATAGGAAGTCCGACACCATTACCTTCGCTAACTTCTATACGTTTATTCCCAGATCTCTACTGAGCCTGATACTTCATAGACAACGACTTACTTACCATTACAAGACTTCATTCCGCAAGATCTTTGAGAGTTTTAAACCAGCTTTGCACCCAACGCTCTCTACCGGCAGCCGGGTTTTCTCCCCCACGAGGGTTTCCCGGGAGTCTCCTTTCGATACCTGAGTTAGAAGGGGTCGGAAGCAGGTTCCAGGTAGATCTATCCTTTCTTCATGTTTGGACGAAGACAAGGTAGGCCTTGTTGTATTGTTTTTACCGACGAGTTCGCATGTGGGGATTTTTCCAGAGAGTAAAAAGATAAAGAGTAACATCCTCTCGGTTTGTCCGTCGGTTTGAGGGTGGTGACTGGTCGATAGTCTCACATCAATTTGAGCCGACCGACAGCAGCTTCGCCAAAAATGAGAAATGAATTGACTACCTCGATCCGAAATTAGAACTGAAGGAAAACCGTGCAGTCGGACGATGTTTTCGAGAAATTCTCGGGCCAGAGTTGTTGCTGTTGGCAAGCCTTTGAGTGGAATGAAATGCGCCATCTTGGAGAATAAGTCCACGATTACTAGGATTGTATTGTATCCGGAGCATGGAGGTAGATCGGTGATGAAGTCCATAGAAAGCGTATGCCAAGTGCGAGGTGGGATGTCAATAGGGCGTGAGAGGCCGGCTGGTTTTTCCTTTTGACTCTTGTTTTGGGCGCATACTCCACAGGACATTATAAAGTCTCTGATATCTTTTTTCCAAGACGGCCACCAGAAGTAGCGCTTGATCTTTTCTGAGGTTTTGGCCATACCGGGATGTCCTTCCATTAAGGAATCGTGATAACAAGAGATTACCTTTTTCTGTAAATCTGTGCTGGGCAGGTATAATCGTTCTTGGAAATACAATAAGTTGTCCTTCACTGCAAAGTCCTTTCCCTGCAGATGCCAATTCTGTATGTCTGCTGGAGTTACAAGTTGCTTGGCTTTATCCTTAACTTCCTCTATGGATTGTGTGGCGATTACACCCAGAATTCTTTGTTCGGGAATGATAGGTACAGGTTTAGGGTTGATCAAGTGTTCTTCCACTCCCATCCGAGAAAGGGCATCAGCTTTACCGTTTTTTGTACCAGGTCGATAGGTAATTATGAAGTCAAACTCGGCAAAGAATAGTGCCCAACGGAGTTGTCTAGAGGATTGGGCTTTTGCGGTTTTCAAATATTGCAGGTTTCGGTGATCCGTAATCACAGTAACGGTGTGTCGGGCCCCCAGAAGATAATGCCGCCAAGCCTTAAAGGCAGACTTGATAGCCAGAAGTTCCTTATCAGTAATAGTGTAATTGATTTCAGGAGGCGAGAATTTGCGGGACCAAAATGCCACGGGATGCAACTGATTGGTTACTGGGTCCTTTTGTGATAGAACTGACCCCATGGCAAGGCTCGAAGCATCAGTTTCAACGATGTAGGGGAGTTCGGGGCGAGGATGTTTTAAAATTGGTGCAGAGATAAATTTAGTCTTCAAATTCTGGAAAGCTTGCTCCGCCTCGGTAGACCATTCAAAACGTTTGTTTTTCTTTAACAAGGCGGTGATGGGCTGGACTATTCGAGAGAATTCGGGGATAAACCTGCGGTAAAAGTTAGCGAAGCCTAACATGCTTTGAACACCTTTTACGGAGGATGGTGATGGCCATTTGAGAATTGCATCGACCTTCTTTGAATCCATACGCACTCCGCTAGGTGATAATATGAATCCCAAGAACTCAACTTCAGTCACGTTGAAAACACATTTTTCCAACTTGGCGAAAAGTTTGTGTTGACGCAATCTCTCGAGGACCATTTTAACGTGTTTCTGATGTTCAGATTCCGATGAAGAATAAACGAGGATGTCGTCAATGTAAACAACACACACACACATCTATGAGCTCTCTGAGGACATCGTTCATAAAATATTGAAAGGCGGCCGGGGCATTGCAAAGTCCGAAGGGCATGACCTGATATTCAAATAGCCCATACTTGGTGCGGAAGGCCGTCTTCCATTCATCGCCCTCTTTTACTCGTACCAAGTGGTAGGCTCCTCTAAGATCCAGCTTTGTATATATGCATGCTTTTCTGACTTGGTCCAGGAGTTCAGGGATCAAAGGTAACGGATATCTATTCTTAACGGTGATCTGGTTCAGGGCACGATAATCTATACAAGTTCTAAGGTCCCCTTCTTTTTTTGGAACGAAGAACAAAGCTGAAGAAGCAGGGGACTTGGAAGGACGAATAAACCCATTCGCTAGGTATTGATCCAGGTATTGTCGGAGGGGAAGGTTCTCAGGCTTGGTGAGGGCATACATTCTACTACAAGGAGGAGTACATCCAGGTATCAGGTCTATCTGGCAGTCATAAGACCTATGAGGAGGTAGAGAGTTAGCCTGATCCTTACGGAAAACATCTTGGAATTCTAGGTATTCGGGAGGTAACTGGGGAGTCTCCGAAGAAATTGCTGCCAGTGCAACACCAGGTGGAGGGTGACAAGTAGAGGCACATTCTGGAAACTGAACCGTTCTTGCTCGCCAATCGATCTGAGGATTGTGTTTCTCTAACCAAGGTATTCCTAGAATAATCTGGAACTGAGGGGCCTTGATCACATCGAACACGATCTTCTCATGGTGTCCATCTTGACTTACTAGCGTCACTTCTTGAGTGGTATGCGTTACTGGTCCGGAGGCTATCTCCGTACCATCCACCGTAGTAATGACGTCCTTTACAGCCTTGGGACAAAGAGTTAGATTCATCCTCAAAACCATTTCATGATCCACATAATTGCCGATGGCACCGCTGTCGACGTAAGCTTCAATCGCATGTAATCGATCCGGATGATCAGGGCTAATGAGGACCATAGGTATCACGAAATGCGAGGTCACGGAACTGGTTTTAACGCTCGGCAAGAGGACCTCTATTCTTGTCGGGCGAGGTCGTTTCCCTGCTCAGAGTTTGTGACCTTGGTAACTGCAGCTCCTACTGCCTTCTTGGCTTTTTTCACCGGACAGTCTCGAAGAAAGTGCCCTCAGTTTCCGCAATAGAGGCATCATTGCAACTGTTTTCTCCTTTCCCGCTCCTTTTGTGTGAGTGGTCCTTTCAGGCCCCCTATTTGCATGGGTTCCCCGGAGTCTACTCCTTTGGAAGGAGTTGGTGGTTTGGAAAATACTCGAGCATCAAACTTGGAACGATCGGCCTTCCTGTTCTGCAGTCTGTGATCTATTTGAACGACTAAGTCTATATAGTCCGAACAGTCTTGCGGGGGATTCACTACTTGGGCTAACACATCTTTGAGCTCTCCACGTAGACCTCTATAAAACAGCGTAATCCTTTTGTCCTCAGGCCATTGAGTTTCCACTAGCAGTCTGTTGAAAGACGCAATATAAGCCAAAAGGTCTTGATTACCCTGTCGCAACGAAAGAAGCTCATTGTCCAAGGCCTGCCCCTGTGAATGTCTTGCGAACAATTTTTCCATACTGAGCTGAAAGGCTTGAAAATCATGGAGAACCGGATCATCTTGATTAACTAGAGGGATCGACCAGTCTGCTGCATTGCCACTAAGGTACGAAAGCACAAAAGCTACTTTAGCTTGATCAGTTGGAAAGGCTGCTGGCCGGCATAAGAAATGCAACCGGCACTGATTAATAAATACTGCAAACCTCTTTGGGTCACCAGAAAATCGTTCGGGCGGAGCCAGAGGTACATTCCCAGGTAGGTTGATTTGCACTGGATTCATAGAGGATGTTGAAGGAAGATTTGCCCCTGATGCGGGTAATGGGGTCTGTCCGGCTTGTGACTGTAGCCATTGTCTAGCGAGATCGTCTGTTCGCTCCTTGGAAATGATCAGTTCCCTTCTTAGAGCGTTCGTTTCCTGACAGGCTGCATGCACTTCTGCTCTTAGTTCCCCAAGTAACTGGGCTAGCTGATCGGTATCCGAGGTTTCCATAGCGCCTTGGCAGGAGTTTTGCGGTAGGCTTTGCGTTCTGTAACGCTCACCTGATTCCCGCAGAGGCGCCGGTCTTGACTGGGCGAATACCGTATCTTCAAAGGTGATGTGTAACACACGGTTGGCTCTTTGGGCTGGACCTCTGTGCACTGTATGTCTGACTCGAAGAGTAAGATGTCTGCAGATAAAAAATATGGGATTAATGAACTGGGGTTATTGGGTGTCTCTCTCTTCTTCCCCTTCTCTTCTCCTGTAGAACCCCAAAGGTTAACGCTCTCACCTTAGGTAAGTGAACGCCGAGCTCTCCATCTGCCTCGGGGCAGGGTGCCGTAACCAGTTTCTTCACTGGATAAGGGTGCAGGCCTCTTGACCTCAGAGGACTGCTGTCCGTTGTTTACTGCACGAACGGTAAGTTCCGAGTATTTCAAATGTCTTTAAAAGTCTTTTGTAATGATGTCTCTTGTTTTGCAGGGTTCCGGCGATGGCGGATGACGGGCTGAAGTGAGTTGAGGATGGAACCCGTGTGAGGAATAGAAGCACCTGGAAGCACGTAAGTAAGCGCTTGTTGCCTGCTTCACGATGCGCACTAACTGTCCTTTTATCTTGCAGGTACAAGTTCGGAGCTTCTGAAGGGTGCCGGAATACCCACTGGGTTCAGCGTGGGAAGGAGTAATGGCACGTGAGTAATAAAGTTACCCAATGTCTTTAAACGCACCTTCTTTTGTCTTTCAGATGCGGGATGCAGCGCCGAAGGCCTCCGGAGCGTGCGAAGAGTTGGTAAGCTTTTGTCTTTCAGATGCCAGAATGCAGTGCGAAGACCTCCGGAGCACGCGAAGAGTAGGTAAGCCTTTGTCTTTCAGATGCCGGAATGCAGTGCGAGGCGTTGGTGACAGCCGATGGACCAGGTAAGAGAAGCGCTGTCACTGAAGACCGTAATGCTAACCTGTTCTTTCTTGTCTTTATAGGTGTTGCTGAAGACTGGATTCAGGATGGTAAGCTTTTTCCCTTAGGCCCAGGATCAGATGCAGAAGACACGATGAGCGTTCTGCTGCAGAGGATGCAGAATAACGCAAAGCAAGATTCATCCATCGGGTGTGGTTTAAATAGCCTCCTGTGGTGCTTAGTTGTCTCCTTCCACAGCCTCGCCTAGGTAAGAAAAGAGTTCCTGCTTTCCAGAAGAGTTCCAGTGTTCTGAACCTAGGGAGTGGCTCCTGCCCCACCCAACAGGAAAAGTAGTCCCAAACAGAAGAGGATTAGAGGCTCAACTGGCAGGTAAGTAAGCAGCATGGTCTGCTGCAGGTAAGTCCACCCAAGCATTATGAGCCCGGCGCTTCCAGCGCTGGGACTGGGCATATTTATGAGCCTGGTGTCACTGGCGCCAGGACAGGGTCCAAAAGGTCCCAATTGGGACTGGTTGGCACTCGGAACCTGGGTTATGGGTCTGCTTCCAAGGGAGTTGGGTAAGTCCTGACCTTTTGGAAGCAGAGATCATGACATGGTCTCAGAGAGAGGCTTGATTTGGATATAATAGCAATACCTCTACCTCGTGTTTTATCTCTGTCCTGTCTAAGTATCGTATAACAGTCTGGCACAGCTAGCAAGAGCAATGGTCCTACCGCATCATGTAGCCATGATTCAGAGATGGCAAGGAAGTCCAGGTTGTTTACCAGTATCAGGTCTGAAATGTCCATTGCAAGGGCAACCAGGGACCTAACGTTTATAAGGGCTCCTTTAAGTGGGTAGGCCTCAGTTGTGGCTATGGCATTGATAGGAATGGTCGGTATTAAGTCAACTATCTTAGGTTTATGCACGGTCTGCTGCTTAGCGATGGCATACGGGTGAGGCGAGATTGTGACATGGTTGGCATTGTTGAACTTCTCACAGGTATGGAGGTTCATTTTCTTGTTTGTCGGAGGCAGTGATCTCGTAACGTTTGCTTAGTCTAGCACGGAGTCTGGAGTTCCGGTCTTTTATGGTGCAAGGATTGCTTGCGTGTGAACACAATGTGGTCGAGTAGCTAGGTTGGCTGAAGATAGGAGGGCTATATACTAAAATTTTGGTCAGGTTAGGTGGGGCTTGTGCCACACCAAAGGGTGGGAGCCAGTCACAGTACACTGGGAGGCTGTCATGATGCCTACCCCCGGGCATCCAGATCAAGCCCATGAGCCCCGGGAGCAGGCATCCAGACATTTACAAAAACCCCAGCAGCACCAGCTAGGGGCTGTCTGGGTTCAGTCCTGGCGCCGTAGGCACCAGGCTCATAATAAAAATCAGTCCTGGCGCCATAGGCGCCAGGCTCATAGACATTACTTACCTCATGCAGACCATGCTGCAAATAAATCCAAGCCAACGTGCGGCCTGGATGGGACCATTTTACTACAGGGACTATTTTTTACTCAGGTGTGGTCCTGGGGAACTTCTTTCCTGGGACTACTTTGGAGGCTATTTAAACCACGCCCGAACAGCAGCACATGTTTCGTGTTATTCTGCATCCAGCAGCGTGACTCTCACCGTGCCTGCAGCCAGCATCCAGTCTTCTGCCACGCCCACATGCCTGCAGCCAGCATCCAGTCTTCTGCCATGCCCGCCTCGAATCCGGAGCGCATAGAATAAAGAGGAAGAAAAGGACAAGGTTAGAAAACGAACTTATTTCAAATTCCTCACCTGATTCCGGATCCATTTCATCTCCCGACCAGGAAAGTACATCAGTCCTGCACGCGTCGCTTCACCAGCTCCAGCACGGCGCCATACTCACCAGTTCTCACAGCATCTTTCGATCCGGCACTGTCTCCATCATTTCTCCGCCGTACTCCGGGACCTAGGGGCACAAGAATAACAAGGTGAGCCAAGGGAATCAACAAATACCTCTTACCACCATAGACTTACCTGATTTACCAACGGCGGTATTATTCTCCATATCTTCACATGCCGCATCTGTAAAGAGGGAGAAAAACAACACGTTGACGCATGCAATAGGTACCGGACAGTGTTGGGTAACACAGACTCTTACCTGAACGCCAGCAGCAGCTACGAGACCTGCTTCTCACGAACTCAGTTGCAACTTAAGGAAGGAAGGGGACAAGAGTGAACATCGGGCACATTGAACTCTTTGAACTTGATACTTACCAATCCCGCCTGGGACTTCAGAGTCAATGCTTACCGGAACTCTCCCAACACCTTCAAACCAGTGAAGTGACTGGTATCTACGCGCCCCTGCAAGACACGCAGGATGGAGAGCTCATCTTTTACAAACATAAGGTGAGGTTACTAAGGGGATATCGGAGGTGATTAGTGGGGGAGAGCGAGAACAGTTGGGAGGCCTAAAACCCACAGGTGGCTAATCCCTGTTTCCACTTGCAGGAAAATACTTCTTCGGGTCCAACAGACAAGAATAGGCGGGCCAGTCCAGACAGTCATCTCTGCACTACACATCACGTTGACGGAGACCGCAGCTGTCCGGGTCCGATCGACACCCCTGTGGGGTCCAGGTGAGCGTAACAGAGGCTGGTTATAAAAAGTATGCTGATAGCGTAGAGGCTGTGGGTAATGGTGTCACACAATGGGCAATAGGCTAGTTCAATTGGGCAAAAGATAAACAGTAGGCTAGTTCAGTTGGGAACAGGATGAACAGTAGGCTAGTTCAATTAGGCACAAGATAAACAGTAGGCTAGTTCAGTTGGGCACAGGATAAACAGTAGGCTAGTTCAATTGGGCACAAGATAAACAGTAGGCTAATTCAGTTGGTCACCGGATAAACAGTAGGTTAGTTCAATTGGGCACAGGATAAACAGTAGGCTAGTTCAGTTGGGCACCGGATAAACAGTAGGCTAGTTCAATTGGGCACCGGATAAACAGTAGGCTAGTTCAATTGGGCACAGGATAAACAGTAGGCTAGTTCAATTAGGAACAAGATAAACTTTGGTAAATAGGGCAGCTAACAGTTAGCAGAGGTAGACAGCACTACAGTAGGAAGTCAAACAATAATAGTCCTCCAGTAGGGGAGAGTGGCGTGATCGGTAACTTATAATAGCAGTGTTAATTTCAAGCATAATCAATATCTGCAGTAGTCAAAGTCGAGTATCATCCGGCAATGGACGACAGCACTGAGAAGCACAAAGTATTGGCGGCAGAGTATGTGCCTTTAGATGTGGTTGCAGGTGGGTCACTCCTGCAATATGACCTGAGTGATTTGTAAGAGGGGAGTGCGTACCTTTGTTCGTGCAGTATGCAGCATCTGTTGGTAAACAGGCGGCAAACAGGAAGCCTTTTTCCTTGGGCCTTCTTCCGCAAGGCCGGCTTCCGCCTGACAGAGGTGGGGGTTAGCAAATAAGGCACACTGTTGCCTAGAAACCGAGTAGAGCCTCGGTTTCAACCCGCATCGCGCCAGCCATTTTGTAGTCAGGCGTTGATGCGCGTCTCCTCACGGAATGAAGGAAACTGCTGATTTCTGAGGATTCAGCTCGCATCATGGGCATACAGGTGGCATGCATCTAGATGGGGTAATTCTACAGTTTGGAGATAGTGCAGGGTGCCTGCAGAGAATACCATGGTAGGTGCAGGTCAGGCGGCTCAATGAACTGCGCCTGCAGTGTAGGGCAAGAGGGGTCCAGCCCTCTCACGGTTGACGACAGCTGCGAATGGACAACAGGCGGAAAACAGGAAGCCTTTTTCCTTGGGCCTTCTTACGCCTTCTGACGGAGGCAGGGGTTAGCAAATAAAGCACAGCGGTAGGTGTGATGGTTGAGAGATCTGGGGTATGTGTTCTTTCTGGCAGGTTTTATCCAGACCGGTCTGGCTGCGTTAGGCCTGAGGAGAATGCCTGGCTGGGAGGTGTGAAACCAGCAGTGATTAGTTAGAGTGATGTGGAGTATGAGGCGGATTTGGTATGAGAACAGCTATACCGAATGGTGTCATAGTATCTCTGTGTTCTAGTTGAATGGTGGTGTAAAGAGGAGAGTAAGCATGGTGATGTGATAAGATGGTTTACATGCTCTTTCAAACGTTACATGTATTCCAAACCATTCATGTATGTCGTGCACTTCTTTGCAATCTAGTTCATTCCACGCACTCTAGTTCATTCCACGCACTCTAGTCCATTCCACGCACTCCGAGCCATACATGGCACTCTGAGCCATACCACGCACTCTGGGCCATACCACGCGCTCCGAGCCATACCACATGCTCCGAGCCATACCACATGCTCCGAGCCATTCCACGCGCTCCGAGCCATTCCACGCGCTCCGAGCCATTCCACACACTCAGAACCATTCCACGCACTCCGAAACATTCCACGCATTCCGGACCATTCCACGCACTCCAGACCATTCCACACACTCCGGACCATTCCACGCATTCTGCACCATTCCACGCACTCTGAACCATTCAATGCACTCTGAACCAGTTCACGCACTGTGCACCATTCCACGCACTGTGCACCATTCCACGCAGTCTGAACCATTCCACGCACTCTGAACCATTCCACGCACTCTGAACCATTCCACGCACTCTGAACCATTCCATGCACTCTGAACCATTCTACGCACTCTGAACCATTCCACGCACTCTGAACCATTCCACGCATTCTGAAACCGTTCCACGCACTCCAGTCTGTTCCACACACTCCAGTCTGTTCCACGCACTGTGATCTGTTCATGTACTTCTATCATTTCCGTGAATTCTAAGTTGTTTTATGCACCCGTCCACATTTTCATCTGTACCTTCCACATATTTCACCCGTATCTTTCACATGTTACATCAGTACCTTCCACTTACTTCATCCGTTAAATCCACATACGTCTCCATTCTCTCCACGTACGTCCCCATTCCATCCATATACGTCACCCGTTCCATCTACATACATCACCCGTTCCATCTACATACATCACCCATTCTATCCACATACGTCACCCGTTCTATTCACATACATCACTCGTTCTATCCATGTGCGTCACCCATTCATCCACACGGGTTCCGTCCGTCTGCTCTATGCAACTTATCCGCTCTGCGCAACTCACCCGTTCTACGCAACTCACCCGCTTTACGCAACTCACCCGCTCTACGCAGTCATCCGAATTATACATTCATGCGCCCTACGCACTCATCTTTTCTATTGATTCGTCCGCTCTACTCACTCACCCGCTCTACTCACTCACCCGCTCTACTCACTCACCCGCTCTATGCACTCACCCGCTCTATGCACTCACTCGCTCTATGCACTCACTCGCTCTATGTACTCACCCGCTTTTACGCACCCCTCCTCTCTTATGCACCCCTCCTCTCTTACACACTCATTCGCTCTTACACATTCATTAGCTCTTACGCACTCCTCTGCTCTATACACTCGTCCGCTCTGCCCACTAGTCTGTTCTACACACTCCTCTGTTCCCTGTGCACTGCTCCGCTCTGCGCACTCCTCCGCTCGGTGCACTCCTTCATTCTGCGCACACCTCCGTTCTGCGCACTCTTGCGCTCTGCGTATTCTTCCGCTCTGCGCACCCATCACGCTGTGTGCACCATCACGCTGTGCGCACCCATCACGCTGTGCGCACCTTTTGTCATGATCTCTGCTTCCAAAAGTCCAGGACTTACCCAACTCCCTTGGAAGCAGACCCATAACCCAGGTTCCGAGTGCCAGCCAATCCCAATTGGGACCTTTTGGACCCTGTCCTGGCGCCAGTGGCGCCAGGCTCATAAATATGCCCAGTCCCAGCGCTGCAAGCGCCGGGCTCATAATGCTTGGGTGGACTTACCTGCAGCAGACCATGCTGCTTACTTACCTGCCAGTTGAACCCCTGATCCTCTTCTGTTTGGGACTACTTTTCCTGTTGGGTGGGGCAGGAGCCACTCCCTAGGTTCAGAACACTGGAACTCTTCTGGAAAGCAGGAACTCTTTTCTTACCTAGGCGTGGCTGTGGAAGGAGACACCTAAGCACTACAGGAGGCTATTTAAACCACACCCGATGGATGAATCTTGCTTTGCGTTATTCTGCATCCTCTGCAGCAGAACGCTCATCGTGTCTTCTGCATCTGATCCTGGGCCTAAAGGAAAAAGGCTTACCATCCTGAATCCAGTCTTCAGCAACATCTATAAAGACAAGAAAGAACAGGTTAGCACTACGGTCTTCAGTGACAGCGCATCTCTTACCTGGTCCATCGGCTGTCATCAACGCCTCGCGCAGCATTCCTGCATCTGAAAGACAAAGGCTTACCTACTCTTCACGCGCTCCCGAGGTCATCGCACTGCATTCCGGCATCTGAAAGAAAAAAGCTTACCAACTCTTCGCACGCTCCGGAGGCCTTCGGCGCTGCATCCCGCATCTGTAAGACAAAAGAAGGTGTGTTTAAAGACATTGGGTAACGTTAAATACTCACGTGCCATTACTCCATCCACGCCGAACTCAGTGGGCATTCCGGCATCCTTCAGCAGCTCCGAACTGGTACCTGCAAAATAAAAGGACAGTTAGTGCGCATCGTGAAGCAAGCAACAAGCGCTTACTTACGCGCTTCCAGGCGCTTCTATTCCGCATACAGGTCCATCCTCAACTCACTTCAGCCAGTCAACCGCCATCGCCGGAACCCTGCAAAATAAGAGACAGCATTACAAAAGACTTTTAAAGACATTTGAAATATTCGGAACTCACCGTTCGTGAAGTAAACGACGGACAGCAGTCCTCTGAAGTCAAGAGGCCTGCGCTACCTATCCAGTGAAGAAACTGGTTACAGCACCCTGCCCCGAGGCAGATGGAGAGCTCGGCGTTCACTTACCTAAGGTGAGAGCGTTAACCTTTGGGGTTCTACAGGAGAGGAGAAAAGGAAAGAGATAGGGACACCCCAATAACCCCAGTTCATTAATCTCATATTTTCTATCTGCAGACATCTTACTCTTCGAGTCAGGCATACAGTGCACAGAGGTCCAGCCCAAAGAGCCAACCGGGTGCTACACATCACTTTTGAAGATACGGTAGTCGCCCAGTCAAGACCGGTGCCTCTGCGAGAATCAGGTGAGCGTTACAGAACGCAAAGCCTACCGCAAAACTCTCGCCCAGGCGCTATGGAAACCTCGGATACCGACCACCTAGCCCGGTTACTGGGGGAACTAAGGGCAGAAGTGCATGCAGCTCGTCAGGAAACTAATGCTCTAAGAAGGGAACTAATTATTTCCAAGGAGCGAACAGACGATCTTGCTAGACAATTGCTACAGTCACAAGCCGGACAGACCCCGTTACCCGCATCAGGGGCAAATCTTCCTTCAACATCCCCTATGAATCCAGTGCAGATCAACCTACCTGGGAATGTACCTCTGGCTCCGCCCGAACGATTTTCTGGTGACCCAAAGAGGTTTGCAGTATTTATCAATCAGTACCGGTTGCATTTCTTATGCCGGCCAGCAGCCTTTCCAACTGATCAAGCTAAAGTAGCTTTTGTGCTTTCGTACCTTAGTGGCAATGCGGCAGACTGGTCGATCCCTCTAGTTAATCAAGATGATCCGGTTCTCCATGATTTTCAAGCCTTTCAGCTTAGTATGGAAAAACTGTTCGCAAGACATTCACAGGGGCAGGCCTTGGACAATGAGCTTCTTTCGTTGCGACAGGGTAATCAAGACCTTTTGGCTTATATTGCATCTTTCAACAGACTAATAGTGGAAACTCAATGGCCTGAGGACAAAAGGATTACGCTGTTTTATAGAGGTCTACGTGGAGAGCTCAAAGACGTTTTAGCCCAAGTAGTGAATCCCCCACAAGACTGTTCGGATTATATGAACTTAGTCGTTCAAATAGATCACAGACTGCAGAACAGGAAGGTCGATCGTTCCAAGTTTGATGCTCGAGTATTTTCCAAACCACCAACTCCTTCCAAAGGAGTAGACTCCGGGGAACCCATGCAAATAGGGGGCCTGAAAGGACCACTAACACAAAAGGAGCGGGAAAGGAGAAAACAGTTGCAATTATGCCTCTATTGCGGAAACTCAGGGCACTTTCTTCGAGACTGTCCGGTGAAACCAGCCAAGAAGGCGGTAGGAGCTGCAGTTACCAAGGTCACAAACTCTGAGCAGGGAAACGACCTCGCCCGACAAGAATAGAGGTCCTCTTGCCGAGCGTTAAAACCAGTTCCGTGACCTCGCATTTCGTGATACCTATGGTCCTCATTAGCCCTGATCATCCGGATCGATTACATGCGATTGAAGCTTACGTCGACAGCGGTGCCATCGGCAATTATGTGGATCAGGAAATGGTTTTGAGGATGAATCTAACTCTTTGTCCCAAGGCTGTAAAGGACGTCATTACTACGGTGGATGGTACGGAGATAGCCTCCGGACCAGTAACGCATACCACTCAAGAAGTGACGCTAGTAAGTCAAGATGGACACCATGAGAAGATCGTGTTCGATGTGATCAAGGCCCCTCAGTTCCAGATTATTCTAGGGATACCTTGGTTAGAGAAACACAATCTTCGGATCGATTGGCGAGCAAGAACGGTTCAGTTCCCAGAATGTGTCTCTACTTGTCACCATCCACCTGGTGTTGCTCTAGCAGCAATTTCTTCGGAGACTCCCCAGTTACCTCCCGAATACCTAGAATTCCAAGATGTTTTCCGGAAGGATCAGGCTAACTCTCTACCTCCTCATAGGTCCTATGACTGCCAGATAGACCTGATACCTGGATCTACTCCTCCGTGTAGCAGAATTTATGCCCTCACCGAGCCTGAGAACCTTCACCTCCGACAATACCTGGATCAATACCTAGTGAATGGGTTTATTCGTCCTTCTAAGTCCCCTGCTTCTTCAGCTTTGTTCTTCGTTCCAAAAAAAGAAGGGGACCTTAGAACTTGTATAGATTACCGCGCCCTGAACCAGATCACCGTTAAGAATAGATATCTGTTACCTTTAATCCCTGAACTCCTGGACCAAGTCCGAAGAGCATGCATATATACAAAGCTGGATCTTAGAGGAGCCTACCACTTGGTACGAGTAAAAGAGGGCGATGAATGGAAGACGGCCTTCCGCACCAAGTATGGGCTATTTGAATATCAGGTCATGCCCTTCGGACTTTGCAATGCCCCGGCCGCCTTTCAATATTTTATGAACGATGTCCTCAGAGAACTCATAGATGTATGTGTTGTCGTTTACATTGACGACATCCTCGTTTATTCTTCATCGGAATCTGAACATCGGAAACACGTGAAAATGGTCCTCGAGAGGTTGCGTCAACACAGACTTTTCGCTAAATTGGAAAAATGTGTTTTCAACGTGACTGAAGTTGAATTCTTGGGATTCATATTATCACCTAGCGGAGTGCGTATGGATTCAAGGAAGGTCGATGCAATTCTCAAATGGCCATCACCATCCTCCTTAAAAGGGGTTCAAAGCATGTTAGGCTTCGCCAACTTTTACCGCAGGTTTATCCCCGAATTCTCTCGAATAGTCCAACCCATCACCGCCTTGTTAAAGAAAAACAAATGTTTTGAAGGGTCTACCGAGGCGGAACAAGCTTTCCAGAATTTGAAGACAAAATTTATCTCTGCACCAATTCTAAAACATCCTCGCCCCGAACTCCCCTACATCGTTGAAACTGATGCTTCGAGCCTTGCCATGGGGGCAGTTCTATCACAGAAGGACCCAGTAACCAATCAGTTACATCGCGTGGCATTCTGGTCTCGCAAATTCTCGCCTCCTGAGATCAATTACACTATTACTGATAAGGAACTTCTGGCTATCAAGTCTGCCTTTAAGGCTTGGCGGCATTATCTTCTGGGGGTCCGACACACCGTTACTGTGATTACGGATCACCGAAACCTGCAATATTTGAAAACCGCAAAAGCCCAATCCTCTAGACAACTCCGTTGGGCACTATTCTTTGCCGAGTTTGACTTCATAATTACCTATCGACCTAGTACAAAAAACGGTAAAGCTGATGCCCTTTCTCGGATGGGAGTGGAGGAACACTTGACCAACCCTAAACCTGTACCTATCATTCCCTAACAAAGAATTCTGGGTGTAATAACCACACAATCCATAGAGGAAATTAAGGATAAAACCAGGCAACTTATAACTCCAGCAGAAATACAGAATTGGCATCTGCAGGGAAAGGACTTTGCAGTAAAGGACAACTTATTGTATTTCCAAGAACGATTATACCTGCCCAGCACAGATTTACAGAAAAAGGTGATCTCTTGTTATCATGAGTCTCTAATGGAAGGACATCCCGGTATGGCCAAAACCTCAGAAAAGATCAAGCGCTACTTCTGGTGGCCGTCTTGGAAAAAAGATATCAGAGACTTTATAATGTCCTGTGGAGTATGCGCCCAAAACAAGAGTCAAAAGGAAAGACCAGCCGGCCTCTTACGCCCTATTGACATCCCACCTCGCCCTTGGCATACGCTTTCTATGGACTTCATCACCGACCTACCTCCATGCTCTGGATACAATACGATCCTGGTAATCGTGGACTTATTGTCACGTCCCCGGTCCTGCCCTCCTCCCGTCACTCACCAGGCACCATTCGTTCCCATACCCACCACCCACACCAACAGGGAAGACACGGCAGGCGGGATGTCCGAGGGGGCAGAACCACCTCTTTCCGCCCATTTCCGTGCTGGCGCTTGCCATGGCGTCTCATACAAGCCCGACGGCTCCGGCGTCGTCGACTCCAGCTCCCGCGCACGGGGGACTCTGATCGCGTCTCGCTCAGACGATCACGTGACTGGTCACGGGATCGCCTGTAACCGACGCTGGCGTCCACATCGGACGAACACCAATCACTGATGGCGTACGTCCATCACGTGACGCTCCTGTGCAGTCACGTGCCCTGTCACGTGACCTACCTTTTCTACAAAAAGAGCTGAGAGGAAACACTCAGTGCTTCACAGCTGTTTCCACCAGAGACCTGTTCGGCATTATCCTCGTTCTTCTTGATAAACTTTGGAACTCGACCACGGATCGTTACTTGGACTTGTCTTGGATTGCCCTTTTGTTTCGACGCATCTACTGGACCCTTGGAACTCTTGACCCCTCTTTTCTGGCCCTGGAATTGCTCTGGATTACCCTTCTGTTTTGGCGAACTTCTACCCACGCAATTCCTGGCGATCACGTTTTGTCTCCTGAGTCATTTGGGGTTCACCACCTGGACCTTGGCTGGACTTACTATCTGGTCACGCTCTGGCTACCGGTGTGAGTTGGAGGAAGTGCTGTACATCCCAGCCTGCTGTCGGTCTTCCCTCGTTGTCTATTCAGGTTTACTACCTGTCCTATCATCCCCAGGGTAAGCTTTGTCATTATTCCTTGTTTGCTTGCACTGCCATTATTGTTCATAGCATACCTGATCCTAACCTTTGCCTTACAGCACTCAGGGGTCCTTCCGGTGTTCCGGGTATCTGATTGACGACGCCACTCATCACCTGTGGCCTCAAAGATTGCTAGGGCAGTATTCTTTACCTGCTCGAGCGATACTTGGGGACGGAGGTAGTTTATAGCTGCACGACCATCAAGGCGAATCACCAAGATCAGAACAGACTGTGAAGCCTACTGGTCGTCCAGCTATGGACACCTCAGCCGGGGACCCCGTGACGGCTCTAATGCAGGCAGTGACAGCACTCAGGGTCGATATGGCAACCGCTACTGCAACCCTACGCGCTGATATGACCGCCGCCACCACCGCATTACACCACCGCCTCGACACGGTACTAAGTACACGCCATCCCTTACCTGCAGAAGCCGAATTTGACGAAACCATTCCTCCACAAAACCCTCCTCCTGTCATACCCCTTCCTTCCCGGCCGCTCCTGTGGTGATCCAAAGCCCTCTCCCCTTGGCTACCCCCGAAAGATACCAGGGCGACCCAAAGAAATACCGTACTTTCATCAATCACTGTAAACTCCATTTCATGTGTCGCCCTCAGGCTTTCCCCGATTCCGTATCAAAAGCAGCCTTTCTTCTCTCCCATCTATCAGGGGTAGCCGCCACATGGGCCAATCCATTGCTGGAAAACAACCACCCTGCGTTGTACGATTTTGAATTACTGACCCAAGAGATGGCAAAAGTATTCGACACCAGGCACAAAGCGCAGTCTAGAGACATGGAATTCCTAGATCTCACGCAGGGTCGCTCAACCCTCATAGAGTACATCACCAGGTTCAATCAGCTGTCTGCGGAGACCTCCTGGCCAGAAAATAAAAAGGCTGTGGTGTATTACCGGGGTTTATCTGGGGCCATGAAAGATGCCTTGTCCGTAGTGCCTACGCTTCCCACTGTATATGCTGATTTGGTGGACTTAACATTGCAAGTCGATGCCAGACGGTCGGAGCGACGCGGAGAAGGTTCATCCTCGTTCCCACTTTCATCCACGGCCGTTGCTACCCCCGAACCCATGCAGATAGGCGGGATCCGCAGCCCTATCTCTCACGTTGAACGAGAGCGCAGGAGAACGGACAATGCCTGTTTTTACTGCGGTCTTAACGGACATTTCATAAAAGAGTGCCCTCGCCGTCCAAAAAACAGAAACCCGGGTTTTCAGAAGGCTCGCCCCTAAGATCAGAGGTGGGAGCGAGTACTATCCGGAATACCTCTGAACCTACCTTTGGTCCTGTGCGACCCATTATAGTACAGGCCTTTCTGAACCATGCTACTGGTTCTCACGCCGTGTCAATAGTAATAGACTCAGGTGCTACAGGCTGCTTCATAGACATAGCCTTGGCCGGTTCATTGAACCTGCCTTTGGTCACAAAGGAATGTCCCGAACCGGTCCAGGCGGTGGATGGTACGTCTCTTGCCTCTGGTCCGATCCGGCAACAGACCGCTCCCTTAGAGCTGGTTGTTCAGGAAAACCACAAAGAGACGATATCATTCGATCTCATCTCTACCCCTCAGTTCGGAGTAATATTAGGCATTCCTTGGCTAAGGCTACACAACCCCCTCATTAACTGGGGGACGGGTCAGGTTTCATTTGAATCCGAAACTTGCCAACACTACTGCCTCCTGGCAACGCCTCAGTTCCCCAGTCCCGCGGGCATCCTGGGAAGCGTCACGTCCATGGCTATAGGGGACATTACAGACCACCATGATACGCACACAGTAGGGGCTGTCACGGGTGGGATACCTGCTGTCTACCACGATTTCCAGGCGGTATTCGATAAGGGTTCGGCAGAAGGCCTACCCCCGCATCGACCTTACGACTGTCCTATCGACCTGATACCTGGCGCGTCTATCCCGAAGGGTCGTATCTACTCCCTTACTCAGGTGGAAGAGCGGATCTTGCAGGAGTACGTCCAACAGGCTTTACGGCTAGGACACATTCGTCCATCGACTTCTCCGGCTGCAAGCCCTATATTCTTCGTCCCAAAGAAGGAAGGGGACCTCCGTCCCTGTGTCGATTATAGGCGCTTGAACGCCGTCACAGTAAAGAACCGCTACCCCATACCTCTGATCACTCCCTTGCTGGACAAACTCACCCATGCCACAATATACACCAAACTTGACCTCCGCGGGGCATACAATCTTATACGCATGCGTGACGGTGATGAATGGAAAACGGCCTTCTGCTCACGACAAGGCCTATTCGAGTATACCGTCATGCCTTTTGGCCTATGTAACGCCCCGGCTACCTTCCAACACTTTATGGACGACGTTTTCAACGACATCTTAAACACTTATGTAATAGTTTATCTAGATGACATTCTGGTGTTCTCCACTTCCCTTGATGAACACATAACACATGTCAGAGAAGTACTGTCGCGACTACAAAGCAACGCCCTTTACGCCAAACCCGAGAAATGTACGTTCCATGCTAATCAAATCGAATTCCTGGGGTTCCATATCACGCCCAAGGGGCTCTCTATGAATCAATCCAAGGTACGGGCGATCGACGAATGGCCCACTCCGACCAATCTCAAGCAGCTGCAGTCGTTCCTAGGATTCGCGAACTTCTATCGGAGATTCATAACAGGGTTTTCTTCGGTTGCGGCTCCACTTACGGCACTCACTAGCCCTTCTGTCCCCTATGTATGGTCCACGGCTCAGCAATCTGCTTTCGATATACTGAAAACCCTGTTCACCTCCGCTCCGGTATTACAGCACCCTGATCCCGACCTTCCGTATATTCTGGAAGCAGATGCCTCGTCCTATGCATTAGGTGCGGTGTTATCCCAGACCTGCCCTACCACTAACCGTTTGCATCCGGTAGCATTCCACTCCCGCAAGTTCACGACCACCGAACTACACTACACGGTTACAGAAAAGGAACTACTGGCTATTAAGGATGCACTACAGGTCTGGAGACACCACCTTCTAGGTGCAAAACATCAAACCACGGTGTTCTCCGACCATAGAAATCTCCAGGACCTTGCTTCCTTGAAGTGTACAAACAGTCGCCAGGTTAGGTGGCATCTTTTCTTTGCCGCCTATGATTTTGTGGTTAAACACAGGCCCGGTGTTGGACACGGTAAAGCCGATGCCCTGTCCCGTTCACCTGGGGGGGAGACCCTTCCCTTTTTTCCAGACACCCTGTTGGGAAAGAATCACGTAATCTGTCTATGCACACCAACTCCTTCCTTGTTGTCCACTATCCGCCAATGGGCCTCTCAGTATCCGCAATCACTGGCGGAATGGGACCCAGTCATGCAAGATGGGTTGCCTTTCGTTCAGGGGGGTAAACTCCTTCTACCCACAAGTGAAACCCGGAACCAAGCGCTGACCTGGTCCCACGACGCTGCCATCAACGGTCACCCCGGACAGCTTCGCACCTTAGATCTACTTAAGCGTTGGTGCTGGTGGCCTACGATGAAGCGTGACGTACGGGACTATGTCAATACCTGTGCGGTGTGTGCCCAGGGCAAATCGCGCAGGGGTCGGCCTTTGGGTCTGCTCCTTCCTCTCCCAATCCCTCCACGACCTTGGCATACGATCTCCATGGATCTGGTCACTGATCTCCCCCGCACTCATGGGTATGACACTATTTGGGTCATAGTTGACTCATATACCAAGTTTGCACGTTTTATACCCTGTAAGGGAATACCTTCAGCCCCTGTCTTGGCCAAACATTACTTCAAACATGTCTTCTGCCTTTTCGGATTGCCCCATGTGTTGGTCTCTGATCGTGGTTCCCAGTTCACTTCCCGCTTTTGGCGGGCCCTAACGGCTCTGTTGGGCATAGATGCCCGGTTTTCCTCTTCGTATCACCCGGAGAGTGACGGTCAGACCGAAAGGGTTAACCAAACGATGGAACAGTATCTACGCTGCCTGACACTACAATACCAGGACACATGGCTCAATCTGCTACAAATTGCGGAGTTTGCCTACAACAATGCTCTGCACTCGGCTACCGGTTACTCACCTTTCTTTTCACTCTACGGTCAGCATCCTCGTGCCCTCCCCATTCCAGACTTTTCCTCTTCCGACACCCCAGCCGCATCGGCTTGTGCCCGAGACATCGTATCTGTACACGCTCAGACCTTGGTCCACTTACGTGAGGCACAGGCTTCTATGAAGGCGGCTGCTGACAAAAAGAGGGCTGTTCCACCCGTTTACGGGGTGGGGGATAGGGTTTGGCTGTCCACTCGTCATCTACATATCCCTGGCTGCCGCAAGCTGTTGCCTCGTTTTGTGGGTCCTTATGAAGTGGTCAAGGTTCTGAACCCGGTGGTGTTGCGTCTGGCGGTTCCCCCCCCCTGGCGGATCCACCCAGTTTTTCACGTTTCTCTCCTTAAGCCTTGCCTTGGCCCTACCCGCTTGGTTTCTCCTCCTGCTCCCGTTTCTGTCTCTTCTCCCGATGTGTTTGAAGTCCGGGCTATTTTGGGTTCTCGCGTTCATCGGGGTGTCCTGCAGTACTTGGTGGACTGGTTGGGTTATGGCCCAGAGGATCGTTCATGGGTGGCTTCCCGGGATGTTCATGCCCCCCGTTTGTTGGCCCGTTTTCATCATGATAATCCTACGAGCCCACGCGGTCGTGGGCCTTTGGGGGGGGCTCTGTCACGTCCCCGGTCCTGCCCTCCTCCCGTCACTCACCAGGCACCATTCGTTCCCATACCCACCACCCACACCAACAGGGAAGACACGGCAGGCGGGATGTCCGAGGGGGCAGAACCACCTCTTTCCGCCCATTTCCGTGCTGGCGCTTGCCATGGCGTCTCATACAAGCCCGACGGCTCCGGCGTCGTCGACTCCAGCTCCCGCGCACGGGGGACTCTGATCGCGTCTCGCTCAGACGATCACGTGACTGGTCACGGGATCGCCTGTAACCGACGCTGGCATCCACATCGGACGAACACCAATCACTGATGGCGTACGTCCATCACATGACGCTCCTGTGCAGTCACGTGCCCTGTCACGTGACCTACCTTTTCTACAAAAAGAGCTGAGAGGAAACACTCGGTGCTTCACAGCTGTTTCCACCAGAGACCTGTTCGGCATTATCCTCGTTCTTCTTGATAAACTTTGGAACTCGACCACGGATCGTTACTTGGACTTGTCTTGGATTGTCCTTTTGTTTCGACGCATCTACTGGACCCTTGGAACTCTTGAGCCCTCTTTTCTGGCCCTGGAATTGCTCTGGATTACCCTTCTGTTTTGGCAAACTTCTACCCACGCAATTCCTGGCGATCACGTTTTGTCTCCTGAGTCATTTGGGGTTCACCACCTGGACCTTGGATGGACTTACTATCTGGTCACGCTCTGGCTACCGGTGTGAGTTGGAGGAAGTGCTGTACATCCCAGCCTGCTGTCGGTCTTCCCTCATTGTCTATTCAGGTTTACTACCTGTCCTATCATCCCCAGGGTAAGCTTTGTCATTATTCCTTGTTTGCTTGCACTGCCATTATTGTTCATAGCATACCTGATCCTAACCTTTGCCTTACAGCACTCAGGGGTCCTTCCGGTGTTCCGGGTATCTGATTGACGACGCCACTCATCACCTGTGGCCTCAAAGATTGCTAGGGCAGTATTCTTTACCTGCTCGAGCGATACTTGGGGACGGAGGTAGTTTATAGCTGCACGACCATCAAGGCGAATCACCAAGATCAGAACAGACTGTGAAGCCTACTGGTCGTCCAGCTATGGACACCTCAGCCGGGGACCCCGTGACGGCTCTAATGCAGGCAGTGACAGCACTCAGGGTCGATATGGCAACCGCTACTGCAACCCTACGCGCTGATATGACCGCCGCCACCACCGCATTACACCACCGCCTCGACACGGTACTAAGTACACGCCATCCCTTACCTGCAGAAGCCGAATTTGACGAAACCATTCCTCCCCAAAACCCTCCTCCTGTCATACCCCTTCCTTCCCGGCCGCTCCTGTGGTGATCCAAAGCCCTCTCCCCTTGGCTACCCCCGAAAGATACCAGGGCGACCCAAAGAAATACCGTACTTTCATCAATCACTGTAAACTCCATTTCATGTGTCGCCCTCAGGCTTTCCCCGATTCCGTATCAAAAGCAGCCTTTCTTCTCTCCCATCTATCAGGGGTAGCCGCCACATGGGCCAATCCATTGCTGGAAAACAACCACCCTGCGTTGTACGATTTTGAATTACTGACCCAAGAGATGGCAAAAGTATTCGACACCAGGCACAAAGCGCAGTCTAGAGACATGGAATTCCTAGATCTCACGCAGGGTCGCTCAACCCTCATAGAGTACATCACCAGGTTCAATCAGCTGTCTGCGGAGACCTCCTGGCCAGAAAATAAAAAGGCTGTGGTGTATTACCGGGGTTTATCTGGGGCCATGAAAGATGCCTTGTCCGTAGTGCCTACGCTTCCCACTGTATATGCTGATTTGGTGGACTTAACATTGCAAGTCGATGCCAGACGGTCGGAGCGACGCGGAGAAGGTTCATCCTCGTTCCCACTTTCATCCACGGCCGTTGCTACCCCCGAACCCATGCAGATAGGCGGGATCCGCAGCCCTATCTCTCACGTTGAACGAGAGCGCAGGAGAACGGACAATGCCTGTTTTTACTGCGGTCTTAACGGACATTTCATAAAAGAGTGCCCTCGCCGTCCAAAAAACAGAAACCCGGGTTTTCAGAAGGCTCGCCCCTAAGATCAGAGGTGGGAGCGAGTACTATCCGGAATACCTCTGAACCTACCTTTGGTCCTGTGCGACCCATTATAGTATAGGCCTTTCTGAACCATGCTACTGGTTCTCACGCCGTGTCAATAGTAATAGACTCAGGTGCTACAGGCTGCTTCATAGACATAGCCTTGGCCGGTTCATTGAACCTGCCTTTGGTCACAAAGGAATGTCCCGAACCGGTCCAGGCGGTGGATGGTACGTCTCTTGCCTCTGGTCCGATCCGGCAACAGACCGCTCCCTTAGAGCTGGTTGTTCAGGAAAACCACAAAGAGACGATATGATTCGATCTCATCTCTACCCCTCAGTTCGGAGTAATATTAGGCATTCCTTGGCTAAGGCTACACAACCCCCTCATTAACTGGGGGACGGGTCAGGTTTCATTTGAATCCGAAACTTGCCAACACTACTGCCTCCTGGCAACGCCTCAGTTCCCCAGTCCCGCGGGCATCCTGGGAAGCGTCACGTCCATGGCTATAGGGGACATTACAGACCACCATGATACGCACACAGTAGGGGCTGTCACGGGTGGGATACCTGCTGTCTACCACGATTTCCAGGCGGTATTCGATAAGGGTTCGGCAGAAGGCCTACCCCCGCATCGACCTTACGACTGTCCTATCGACCTGATACCTGGCGCGTCTATCCCGAAGGGTCGTATCTACTCCCTTACTCAGGTGGAAGAGCGGACCTTGCAGGAGTACGTCCAACAGGCTTTACGGCTAGGACACATTCGTCCATCGACTTCTCCGGCTGCAAGCCCTATATTCTTCGTCCCAAAGAAGGAAGGGGACCTCCGTCCCTGTGTCGATTATAGGCGCTTGAACGCCGTCACAGTAAAGAACCGCTACCCCATACCTCTGATCACTCCCTTGCTGGACAAACTCACCCATGCCACAATATACACCAAACTTGACCTCCGCGGGGCATACAATCTTATACGCATGCGTGACGGTGATGAATGGAAAACGGCCTTCTGCTCACGACAAGGCCTATTCGAGTATACTGTCATGCCTTTTGGCCTATGTAACGCCCCGGCTACCTTCCAACACTTTATGGACGACGTTTTCAACGACATCTTAAACACTTATGTAATAGTTTATCTAGATGACATTCTGGTGTTCTCCACTTCCCTTGATGAACACATAACACATGTCAGAGAAGTACTGTCGCGACTACAAAGCAACGCCCTTTACGCCAAACCCGAGAAA
Organism: Ambystoma mexicanum; assembly: GCF_040938575.1. Taxonomy (NCBI): domain Eukaryota; kingdom Metazoa; phylum Chordata; class Amphibia; order Caudata; family Ambystomatidae; genus Ambystoma; species Ambystoma mexicanum. Next base: position 1,647,680,258 of record NC_090937.1, read on the forward strand.
TGTACGTTCCATGCTAATCAAATCGAATTCCTGGGGTTCCATATCACGCCCAAGGGGCTCTCTATGAATCAATCCAAGGTACGGGCGATCGACGAATGGCCCACTCCGACCAATCTCAAGCAGCTGCAGTCGTTCCTAGGATTCGCGAACTTCTATCGGAGATTCATATCAGGGTTTTCTTCGGTTGCGGCTCCACTTACGGCACTCACTAGCCCTTCTGTCCCCTATGTATGGTCCACGGCTCAGCAATCTGCTTTCGATATACTGAAAACCCTGTTCACCTCCGCTCCGGTATTACAGCACCCTGATCCCGACCTTCCGTATATTCTGGAAGCAGATGCCTCGTCCTATGCATTAGGTGCGGTGTTATCCCAGACCTGCCCTACCACTAACCGTTTGCATCCGGTAGCATTCCACTCCCGCAAGTTCACGACCACCGAACTACACTACACGGTTACAGAAAAGGAACTACTGGCTATTAAGGATGCACTACAGGTCTGGAGACACCACCTTCTAGGTGCAAAACATCAAACCACGGTGTTCTCCGACCATAGAAATCTCCAGGACCTTGCTTCCTTGAAGTGTACAAACAGTCGCCAGGTTAGGTGGCATCTTTTCTTTGCCGCCTATGATTTTGTGGTTAAACACAGGCCCGGTGTTGGACACGGTAAAGCCGATGCCCTGTCCCGTTCACCTGGGGGGGAGACCTTTCCCTTTTTTCCAGACACCCTGTTGGGAAAGAATCACGTAATCTGTCTATGCACACCAACCCCTTCCTTGTTGTCCACTATCCGCCAATGGGCCTCTCAGTATCCGCAATCACTGGCGGAATGGGACCCAGTCATGCAAGATGGGTTGCCTTTCGTTCAGGGGGGTAAACTCCTTCTACCCACAAGTGAAACCCGGAACCAAGCGCTGACCTGGTCCCACGACGCTGCCATCAACGGTCACCCCGGACAGCTTCGCACCTTAGATCTACTTAAGCGTTGGTGCTGGTGGCCTACGATGAAGCGTGACGTACGGGACTATGTCAATACCTGTGCGGTGTGTGCCCAGGGCAAATCGCGCAGGGGTCGGCCTTTGGGTCTGCTCCTTCCTCTCCCAATCCCTCCACGACCTTGGCATACGATCTCCATGGATCTGGTCACTGATCTCCCCCGCACTCATGGGTATGACACTATTTGGGTCATAGTTGACTCATATACCAAGTTTGCACGTTTTATACCCTGTAAGGGAATACCTTCAGCCCCTGTCTTGGCCAAACATTACTTCAAACATGTCTTCTGCCTTTTCGGATTGCCCCATGTGTTGGTCTCTGATCGTGGTTCCCAGTTCACTTCCCGCTTTTGGCGGGCCCTAACGGCTCTATTGGGCATAGATGCCCGGTTTTCCTCTTCGTATCACCCGGAGAGTGACGGTCAGACCGAAAGGGTTAACCAAACGATGGAACAGTATCTACGCTGCCTGACACTACAATACCAGGACACATGGCTCAATCTGCTACAAATTGCGGAGTTTGCCTACAACAATGCTCTGCACTCGGCTACCGGTTACTCACCTTTCTTTTCACTCTACGGTCAGCATCCTCGTGCCCTCCCCATTCCAGACTTTTCCTCTTCCGACACCCCAGCCGCATCGGCTTGTGCCCGAGACATCGTATCTGTACACGCTCAGACCTTGGTCCACTTACGTGAGGCACAGGCTTCTATGAAGGCGGCTGCTGACAAAAAGAGGGCTGTTCCACCCGTTTACGGGGTGGGGGATAGGGTTTGGCTGTCCACTCGTCATCTACATATCCCTGGCTGCCGCAAGCTGTTGCCTCGTTTTGTGGGTCCTTATGAAGTGGTCAAGGTTCTGAACCCGGTGGTGTTGCGTCTGGCGGTTCCCCCCGCCTGGCGGATCCACCCAGTTTTTCACGTTTCTCTCCTTAAGCCTTGCCTTGGCCCTACCCGCTTGGTTTCTCCTCCTGCTCCCGTTTCTGTCTCTTCTCCCGATGTGTTTGAAGTCCGGGCTATTTTGGGTTCTCGCGTTCATCGGGGTGTCCTGCAGTACTTGGTGGACTGGTTGGGTTATGGCCCAGAGGATCGTTCATGGGTGGCTTCCCGGGATGTTCATGCCCCCCGTTTGTTGGCCCGTTTTCATCATGATAATCCTACGAGCCCACGCGGTCGTGGGCCTTTGGGGGGGGCTCTGTCACGTCCCCGGTCCTGCCCTCCTCCAGTCACTCACCAGGCACCATTCGTTCCCATACCCACCACCCACACCAACAGGGAAGACACGGCAGGCGGGATGTCCGAGGGGGCAGAACCACCTCTTTCCGCCCATTTCCGTGCTGGCGCTTGCCATGGCGTCTCATACAAGCCCGACGGCTCCGGCGTCGTCGACTCCAGCTCCCGCGCACGGGGGACTCTGATCGCGTCTCGCTCAGACGATCACGTGACTGGTCACGGGATCGCCTGTAACCGACGCTGGCGTCCACATCGGACGAACACCAATCACTGATGGCGTACGTCCATCACATGACGCTCCTGTGCAGTCACGTGCCCTGTCACGTGACCTACCTTTTCTACAAAAAGAGCTGAGAGGAAACACTCGGTGCTTCACAGCTGTTTCCACCAGAGACCTGTTCGGCATTATCCTCGTTCTTCTTGATAAACTTTGGAACTCGACCACGGATCGTTACTTGGACTTGTCTTGGATTGTCCTTTTGTTTCGACGCATCTACTGGACCCTTGGAACTCTTGACCCCTCTTTTCTGGCCCTGGAATTGCTCTGGATTACCCTTCTGTTTTGGCAAACTTCTACCCACGCAATTCCTGGCGATCACGTTTTGTCTCCTGAGTCATTTGGGGTTCACCACCTGGACCTTGGATGGACTTACTATCTGGTCACGCTCTGGCTACCGGTGTGAGTTGGAGGAAGTGCTGTACATCCCAGCCTGCTGTCGGTCTTCCCTCGTTGTCTATTCAGGTTTACTACCTGTCCTATCATCCCCAGGGTAAGCTTTGTCATTATTCCTTGTTTGCTTGCACTGCCATTATTGTTCATAGCATACCTGATCCTAACCTTTGCCTTACAGCACTCAGGGGTCCTTCCGGTGTTCCGGGTATCTGATTGACGACGCCACTCATCACCTGTGGCCTCAAAGATTGCTAGGGCAGTATTCTTTACCTGCTCGAGCGATACTTGGGGACGGAGGTAGTTTATAGCTGCACGACCATCAAGGCGAATCACCAAGATCAGAACAGACTGTGAAGCCTACTGGTCGTCCAGCTATGGACACCTCAGCCGGGGACCCCGTGACGGCTCTAATGCAGGCAGTGACAGCACTCAGGGTCGATATGGCAACCGCTACTGCAACCCTACGCGCTGATATGACCGCCGCCACCACCGCATTACACCACCGCCTCGACACGGTACTAAGTACACGCCATCCCTTACCTGCAGAAGCCGAATTTGACGAAACCATTCCTCCCCAAAACCCTCCTCCTGTCATACCCCTTCCTTCCCGGCCGCTCCTGTGGTGATCCAAAGCCCTCTCCCCTTGGCTACCCCCGAAAGATACCAGGGCGACCCAAAGAAATACCGTACTTTCATCAATCACTGTAAACTCCATTTCATGTGTCGCCCTCAGGCTTTCCCCGATTCCGTATCAAAAGCAGCCTTTCTTCTCTCCCATCTATCAGGGGTAGCCGCCACATGGGCCAATCCATTGCTGGAAAACAACCACCCTGCGTTGTACGATTTTGAATTACTGACCCAAGAGATGGCAAAAGTATTCGACACCAGGCACAAAGCGCAGTCTAGAGACATGGAATTCCTAGATCTCACGCAGGGTCGCTCAACCCTCATAGAGTACATCACCAGGTTCAATCAGCTGTCTGCGGAGACCTCCTGGCCAGAAAATAAAAAGGCTGTGGTGTATTACCGGGGTTTATCTGGGGCCATGAAAGATGCCTTGTCCGTAGTGCCTACGCTTCCCACTGTATATGCTGATTTGGTGGACTTAACATTGCAAGTCGATGCCAGACGGTCGGAGCGACGCGGAGAAGGTTCATCCTCGTTCCCACTTTCATCCACGGCCGTTGCTACCCCCGAACCCATGCAGATAGGCGGGATCCGCAGCCCTATCTCTCACGTTGAACGAGAGCGCAGGAGAACGGACAATGCCTGTTTTTACTGCGGTCTTAACGGACATTTCATAAAAGAGTGCCCTCGCCGTCCAAAAAACAGAAACCCGGGTTTTCAGAAGGCTCGCCCCTAAGATCAGAGGTGGGAGCGAGTACTATCCGGAATACCTCTGAACCTACCTTTGGTCCTGTGCGACCCATTATAGTACAGGCCTTTCTGAACCATGCTACTGGTTCTCACGCCGTGTCAATAGTAATAGACTCAGGTGCTACAGGCTGCTTCATAGACATAGCCTTGGCCGGTTCATTGAACCTGCCTTTGGTCACAAAGGAATGTCCCGAACCGGTCCAGGCGGTGGATGGTACGTCTCTTGCCTCTGGTCCGATCCGGCAACAGACCGCTCCCTTAGAGCTGGTTGTTCAGGAAAACCACAAAGAGACGATATCATTCGATCTCATCTCTACCCCTCAGTTCGGAGTAATATTAGGCATTCCTTGGCTAAGGCTACACAACCCCCTCATTAACGGGGGGACGGGTCAGGTTTCATTTGAATCCGAAACTTGCCAACACTACTGCCTCCTGGCAACGCCTCAGTTCCCCAGTCCCGCGGGCATCCTGGGAAGCGTCACGTCCATGGCTATAGGGGACATTACAGACCACCATGATACGCACACAGTAGGGGCTGTCACGGGTGGGATACCTGCTGTCTACCACGATTTCCAGGCGGTATTCGATAAGGGTTCGGCAGAAGGCCTACCCCCGCATCGACCTTACGACTGTCCTATCGACCTGATACCTGGCGCGTCTATCCCGAAGGGTCGTATCTACTCCCTTACTCAGGTGGAAGAGCGGACCTTGCAGGAGTACGTCCAACAGGCTTTACGGCTAGGACACATTCGTCCATCGACTTCTCCGGCTGCAAGCCCTATATTCTTCGTCCCAAAGAAGGAAGTGGACCTCCGTCCCTGTGTCGATTATAGGCGCTTGAACGCCGTCACAGTAAAGAACCGCTACCCCATACCTCTGATCACTCCCTTGCTGGACAAACTCACCCATGCCACAATATACACCAAACTTGACCTCCGCGGGGCATACAATCTTATACGCATGCGTGACGGTGATGAATGGAAAACGGCCTTCTGCTCACGACAAGGCCTATTCGAGTATACTGTCATGCCTTTTGGCCTATGTAACGCCCCGGCTACCTTCCAACACTTTATGGACGACGTTTTCAACGACATCTTAAACACTTATGTAATAGTTTATCTAGATGACATTCTGGTGTTCTCCACTTCCCTTGATGAACACATAACACATGTCAGAGAAGTACTGTCGCGACTACAAAGCAACGCCCTTTACGCCAAACCCGAGAAATGTACGTTCCATGCTAATCAAATCGAATTCCTGGGGTTCCATATCACGCCCAAGGGGCTCTCTATGAATCAATCCAAGGTACGGGCGATCGACGAATGGCCCACTCCGACCAATCTCAAGCAGCTGCAGTCGTTCCTAGGATTCGCGAACTTCTATCGGAGATTCATATCAGGGTTTTCTTCGGTTGCGGCTCCACTTACGGCACTCACTAGCCCTTCTGTCCCCTATGTATGGTCCACGGCTCAGCAATCTGCTTTCGATATACTGAAAACCCTGTTCACCTCCGCTCCGGTATTACAGCACCCTGATCCCGACCTTCCGTATATTCTGGAAGCAGATGCCTCGTCCTATGCATTAGGTGCGGTGTTATCCCAGACCTGCCCTACCACTAACCGTTTGCATCCGGTAGCATTCCACTCCCGCAAGTTCACGACCACCGAACTACACTACACGGTTACAGAAAAGGAACTACTGGCTATTAAGGATGCACTACAGGTCTGGAGACACCACCTTCTAGGTGCAAAACATCAAACCACGGTGTTCTCCGACCATAGAAATCTCCAGGACCTTGCTTCCTTGAAGTGTACAAACAGTCGCCAGGTTAGGTGGCATCTTTTCTTTGCCGCCTATGATTTTGTGGTTAAACACAGGCCCGGTGTTGGACACGGTAAAGCCGATGCCCTGTCCCATTCACCTGGGGGGGAGACCCTTCCCTTTTTTCCAGACACCCTGTTGGGAAAGAATCACGTAATCTGTCTATGCACACCAACTCCTTCCTTGTTGTCCACTATCCGCCAATGGGCCTCTCAGTATCCGCAATCACTGGCGGAATGGGACCCAGTCATGCAAGATGGGTTGCCTTTCGTTCAGGGGGGTAAACTCCTTCTACCCACAAGTGAAACCCGGAACCAAGCGCTGACCTGGTCCCACGACGCTGCCATCAACGGTCACCCCGGACAGCTTCGCACCTTAGATCTACTTAAGCGTTGGTGCTGGTGGCCTACGATGAAGCGTGACGTACGGGACTATGTCAATACCTGTGCGGTGTGTGCCCAGGGCAAATCGCGCAGGGGTCGGCCTTTGGGTCTGCTCCTTCCTCTCCCAATCCCTCCACGACCTTGGCATACGATCTCCATGGATCTGGTCACTGATCTCCCCCGCACTCATGGGTATGACACTATTTGGGTCATAGTTGACTCATATACCAAGTTTGCACGTTTTATACCCTGTAAGGGAATACCTTCAGCCCCTGTCTTGGCCAAACATTACTTCAAACATGTCTTCTGCCTTTTCGGATTGCCCCATGTGTTGGTCTCTGATCGTGGTTCCCAGTTCACTTCCCGCTTTTGGCGGGCCCTAACGGCTCTGTTGGGCATAGATGCCCGGTTTTCCTCTTCGTATCACCCGGAGAGAGACGGTCAGACCGAAAGGGTTAACCAAACGATGGAACAGTATCTACGCTGCCTGACACTACAATACCAGGACACATGGCTCAATCTGCTACAAATTGCGGAGTTTGCCTACAACAATGCTCTGCACTCGGCTACCGGTTACTCACCTTTCTTTTCACTCTACGGTCAGCATCCTCGTGCCCTCCCCATTCCAGACTTTTCCTCTTCCGACACCCCAGCCGCATCGGCTTGTGCCCGAGACATCGTATCTGTACACGCTCAGACCTTGGTCCACTTACGTGAGGCACAGGCTTCTATGAAGGCGGCTGCTGACAAAAAGAGGGCTGTTCCACCCGTTTACGGGGTGGGGGATAGGGTTTGGCTGTCCACTCGTCATCTACATATCCCTGGCTGCCGCAAGCTGTTGCCTCGTTTTGTGGGTCCTTATGAAGTGGTCAAGGTTCTGAACCCGGTGGTGTTGCGTCTGGCGGTTCCCCCCCCCTGGCGGATCCACCCAGTTTTTCACGTTTCTCTCCTTAAGCCTTGCCTTGGCCCTACCCGCTTGGTTTCTCCTCCTGCTCCCGTTTCTGTCTCTTCTCCCGATGTGTTTGAAGTCCGGGCTATTTTGGGTTCTCGCGTTCATCAGGGTGTCCTGCAGTACTTGGTGGACTGGTTGGGTTATGGCCCAGAGGATCGTTCATGGGTGGCTTCCCGGGATGTTCATGCCCCCCGTTTGTTGGCCCGTTTTCATCATGATAATCCTACGAGCCCACGCGGTCGTGGGCCTTTGGGGGGGGCTCTGTCACGTCCCCGGTCCTGCCCTCCTCCCGTCACTCACCAGGCACCATTCGTTCCCATACCCACCACCCACACCAACAGGGAAGACACGGCAGGCGGGATGTCCGAGGGGGCAGAACCACCTCTTTCCGCCCATTTCCGTGCTGGCGCTTGCCATGGCGTCTCATACAAGCCCGACGGCTCCGGCGTCATCGACTCCAGCTCCCGCGCACGGGGGACTCTGATCGCGTCTCGCTCAGACGATCACGTGACTGGTCACGGGATCGCCTGTAACCGACGCTGGCATCCACATCGGACGAACACCAATCACTGATGGCGTACGTCCATCACATGACGCTCCTGTGCAGTCACGTGCCCTGTCACGTGACCTACCTTTTCTACAAAAAGAGCTGAGAGGAAACACTCGGTGCTTCACAGCTGTTTCCACCAGAGACCTGTTCGGCATTATCCTCGTTCTTCTTGATAAACTTTGGAACTCGACCACGGATCGTTACTTGGACTTGTCTTGGATTGTCCTTTTGTTTCGACGCATCTACTGGACCCTTGGAACTCTTGACCCCTCTTTTCTGGCCCTGGAATTGCTCTGGATTACCCTTCTGTTTTGGCAAACTTCTACCCACGCAATTCCTGGCGATCACGTTTTGTCTCCTGAGTCATTTGGGGTTCACCACCTGGACCTTGGATGGACTTACTATCTGGTCACGCTCTGGCTACCGGTGTGAGTTGGAGGAAGTGCTGTACATCCCAGCCTGCTGTCGGTCTTCCCTCGTTGTCTATTCAGGTTTACTACCTGTCCTATCATCCCCAGGGTAAGCTTTGTCATTATTCCTTGTTTGCTTGCACTGCCATTATTGTTCATAGCATACCTGATCCTAACCTTTGCCTTACAGCACTCAGGGGTCCTTCCGGTGTTCCGGGTATCTGATTGACGACGCCACTCATCACCTGTGGCCTCAAAGATTGCTAGGGCAGTATTCTTTACCTGCTCGAGCGATACTTGGGGACGGAGGTAGTTTATAGCTGCACGACCATCAAGGCGAATCACCAAGATCAGAACAGACTGTGAAGCCTACTGGTCGTCCAGCTATGGACACCTCAGCCGGGGACCCCGTGACGGCTCTAATGCAGGCAGTGACAGCACTCAGGGTCGATATGGCAACCGCTACTGCAACCCTACGCGCTGATATGACCGCCGCCACCACCGCATTACACCACCGCCTCGACACGGTACTAAGTACACGCCATCCCTTACCTGCAGAAGCCGAATTTGACGAAACCATTCCTCCCCAAAACCCTCCTCCTGTCATACCCCTTCCTTCCCGGCCGCTCCTGTGGTGATCCAAAGCCCTCTCCCCTTGGCTACCCCCGAAAGATACCAGGGCGACCCAAAGAAATACCGTACTTTCATCAATCACTGTAAACTCCATTTCATGTGTCGCCCTCAGGCTTTCCCCGATTCCGTATCAAAAGCAGCCTTTCTTCTCTCCCATCTATCAGGGGTAGCCGCCACATGGGCCAATCCATTGCTGGAAAACAACCACCCTGCGTTGTACGATTTTGAATTACTGACCCAAGAGATGGCAAAAGTATTCGACACCAGGCACAAAGCGCAGTCTAGAGACATGGAATTCCTAGATCTCACGCAGGGTCGCTCAACCCTCATAGAGTACATCACCAGGTTCAATCAGCTGTCTGCGGAGACCTCCTGGCCAGAAAATAAAAAGGCTGTGGTGTATTACCGGGGTTTATCTGGGGCCATGAAAGATGCCTTGTCCGTAGTGCCTACGCTTCCCACTGTATATGCTGATTTGGTGGACTTAACATTGCAAGTCGATGCCAGACGGTCGGAGCGACGCGGAGAAGGTTCATCCTCGTTCCCACTTTCATCCACGGCCGTTGCTACCCCCGAACCCATGCAGATAGGCGGGATCCGCAGCCCTATCTGTCACGTTGAACGAGAGCGCAGGAGAACGGACAATGCCTGTTTTTACTGCGGTCTTAACGGACATTTCATAAAAGAGTGCCCTCGCCGTCCAAAAAACAGAAACCCGGGTTTTCAGAAGGCTCGCCCCTAAGATCAGAGGTGGGAGCGAGTACTATCCGGAATACCTCTGAACCTACCTTTGGTCCTGTGCGACCCATTATAGTACAGGCCTTTCTGAACCATGCTACTGGTTCTCACGCCGTGTCAATAGTAATAGACTCAGGTGCTACAGGCTGCTTCATAGACATAGCCTTGGCCGGTTCATTGAACCTGCCTTTGGTCACAAAGGAATGTCCCGAACCGGTCCAGGCGGTGGATGGTACGTCTCTTGCCTCTGGTCCGATCCGGCAACAGACCGCTCCCTTAGAGCTGGTTGTTCAGGAAAACCACAAAGAGACGATATCATTCGATCTCATCTCTACCCCTCAGTTCGGAGTAATATTAGGCATTCCTTGGCTAAGGCTACACAACCCCCTCATTAACTGGGGGACGGGTCAGGTTTCATTTGAATCCGAAACTTGCCAACACTACTGCCTCCTGGCAACGCCTCAGTTCCCCAGTCCCGCGGGCATCCTGGGAAGCGTCACGTCCATGGCTATAGGGGACATTACAGACCACCATGATACGCACACAGTAGGGGCTGTCACGGGTGGGATACCTGCTGTCTATCACGATTTCCAGGCGGTATTCGATAAGGGTTCGGCAGAAGGCCTACCCCCGCATCGACCTTACGACTGTCCTATCGACCTGATACCTGGCGCGTCTATCCCGAAGGGTCGTATCTACTCCCTTACTCAGGTGGAAGAGCGGACCTTGCAGGAGTACGTCCAACAGGCTTTACGGCTAGGACACATTCGTCCATCGACTTCTCCGGCTGCAAGCCCTATATTCTTCGTCCCAAAGAAGGAAGGGGACCTCCGTCCCTGTGTCGATTATAGGCGCTTGAACGCCGTCACAGTAAAGAACCGCTACCCCATACCTCTGATCACTCCCTTGCTGGACAAACTCACCCATGCCACAATATACACCAAACTTGACCTCCGCGGGGCATACAATCTTATACGCATGCGTGACGGTGATGAATGGAAAACGGCCTTCTGCTCACGACAAGGCCTATTCGAGTATACTGTCATGCCTTTTGGCCTATGTAACGCCCCGGCTACCTTCCAACACTTTATGGACGACGTTTTCAACGACATCTTAAACACTTATGTAATAGTTTATCTAGATGACATTCTGGTGTTCTCCACTTCCCTTGATGAACACATAACACATGTCAGAGAAGTACTGTCGCGACTACAAAGCAACGCCCTTTACGCCAAACCCGAGAAATGTACGTTCCATGCTAATCAAATCGAATTCCTGGGGTTCCATATCACGCCCAAGGGGCTCTCTATGAATCAATCCAAGGTACGGGCGATCGACGAATGGCCCACTCCGACCAATCTCAAGCAGCTGCAGTCGTTCCTAGGATTCGCGAACTTCTATCGGAGATTCATATCAGGGTTTTCTTCGGTTGCGGCTCCACTTACGGCACTCACTAGCCCTTCTGTCCCCTATGTATGGTCCACGGCTCAGCAATCTGCTTTCGATATACTGAAAACCCTGTTCACCTCCGCTCCGGTATTACAGCACCCTGATCCCGACCTTCCGTATATTCTGGAAGCAGATGCCTCGTCCTATGCATTAGGTGCGGTGTTATCCCAGACCTGCCCTACCACTAACCGTTTGCATCCGGTAGCATTCCACTCCCGCAAGTTCACGACCACCGAACTACACTACACGGTTACAGAAAAGGAACTACTGGCTATTAAGGATGCACTACAGGTCTGGAGACACCACCTTCTAGGTGCAAAACATCAAACCACGGTGTTCTCCGACCATAGAAATCTCCAGGACCTTGCTTCCTTGAAGTGTACAAACAGTCGCCAGGTTAGGTGGCATCTTTTCTTTGCCGCCTATGATTTTGTGGTTAAACACAGGCCCGGTGTTGGACACGGTAAAGCCGATGCCCTGTCCCGTTCACCTGGGGGGGAGACCTTTCCCTTTTTTCCAGACACCCTGTTGGGAAAGAATCACGTAATCTGTCTATGCACACCAACCCCTTCCTTGTTGTCCACTATCCGCCAATGGGCCTCTCAGTATCCGCAATCACTGGCGGAATGGGACCCAGTCATGCAAGATGGGTTGCCTTTCGTTCAGGGGGGTAAACTCCTTCTACCCACAAGTGAAACCCGGAACCAAGCGCTGACCTGGTCCCACGACGCTGCCATCAACGGTCACCCCGGACAGCTTCGCACCTTAGATCTACTTAAGCGTTGGTGCTGGTGGCCTACGATGAAGCGTGACGTACGGGACTATGTCAATACCTGTGCGGTGTGTGCCCAGGGCAAATCGCGCAGGGGTCGGCCTTTGGGTCTGCTCCTTCCTCTCCCAATCCCTCCACGACCTTGGCATACGATCTCCATGGATCTGGTCACTGATCTCCCCCGCACTCATGGGTATGACACTATTTGGGTCATAGTTGACTCATATACCAAGTTTGCACGTTTTATACCCTGTAAGGGAATACCTTCAGCCCCTGTCTTGGCCAAACATTACTTCAAACATGTCTTCTGCCTTTTCGGATTGCCCCATGTGTTGGTCTCTGATCGTGGTTCCCAGTTCACTTCCCGCTTTTGGCGGGCCCTAACGGCTCTGTTGGGCATAGATGCCCGGTTTTCCTCTTCGTATCACCCGGAGAGTGACGGTCAGACCGAAAGGGTTAACCAAACGATGGAACAGTATCTACGCTGCCTGACACTACAATACCAGGACACATGGCTCAATCTGCTACAAATTGCGGAGTTTGCCTACAACAATGCTCTGCACTCGGCTACCGGTTACTCACCTTTCTTTTCACTCTACGGTCAGCATCCTCGTGCCCTCCCCATTCCAGACTTTTCCTCTTCCGACACCCCAGCCGCATCGGCTTGTGCCCGAGACATCGTATCTGTACACGCTCAGACCTTGGTCCACTTACGTGAGGCACAGGCTTCTATGAAGGCGGCTGCTGACAAAAAGAGGGCTGTTCCACCCGTTTACGGGGTGGGGGATAGGGTTTGGCTGTCCACTCGTCATCTACATATCCCTGGCTGCCGCAAGCTGTTGCCTCGTTTTGTGGGTCCTTATGAAGTGGTCAAGGTTCTGAACCCGGTGGTGTTGCGTCTGGCGGTTCCCCCCGCCTGGCGGATCCACCCAGTTTTTCACGTTTCTCTCCTTAAGCCTTGCCTTGGCCCTACCCGCTTGGTTTCTCCTCCTGCTCCCGTTTCTGTCTCTTCTCCCGATGTGTTTGAAGTCCGGGCTATTTTGGGTTCTCGCGTTCATCGGGGTGTCCTGCAGTACTTGGTGGACTGGTTGGGTTATGGCCCAGAGGATCGTTCATGGGTGGCTTCCCGGGATGTTCATGCCCCCCGTTTGTTGGCCCGTTTTCATCATGATAATCCTACGAGCCCACGCGGTCGTGGGCCTTTGGGGGGGGCTCTGTCACGTCCCCGGTCCTGCCCTCCTCCAGTCACTCACCAGGCACCATTCGTTCCCATACCCACCACCCACACCAACAGGGAAGACACGGCAGGCGGGATGTCCGAGGGGGCAGAACCACCTCTTTCCGCCCATTTCCGTGCTGGCGCTTGCCATGGCGTCTCATACAAGCCCGACGGCTCCGGCGTCGTCGACTCCAGCTCCCGCGCACGGGGGACTCTGATCGCGTCTCGCTCAGACGATCACGTGACTGGTCACGGGATCGCCTGTAACCGACGCTGGCGTCCACATCGGACGAACACCAATCACTGATGGCGTACGTCCATCACATGACGCTCCTGTGCAGTCACGTGCCCTGTCACGTGACCTACCTTTTCTACAAAAAGAGCTGAGAGGAAACACTCGGTGCTTCACAGCTGTTTCCACCAGAGACCTGTTCGGCATTATCCTCGTTCTTCTTGATAAACTTTGGAACTCGACCACGGATCGTTACTTGGACTTGTCTTGGATTGTCCTTTTGTTTCGACGCATCTACTGGACCCTTGGAACTCTTGACCCCTCTTTTCTGGCCCTGGAATTGCTCTGGATTACCCTTCTGTTTTGGCAAACTTCTACCCACGCAATTCCTGGCGATCACGTTTTGTCTCCTGAGTCATTTGGGGTTCACCACCTGGACCTTGGATGGACTTACTATCTGGTCACGCTCTGGCTACCGGTGTGAGTTGGAGGAAGTGCTGTACATCCCAGCCTGCTGTCGGTCTTCCCTCGTTGTCTATTCAGGTTTACTACCTGTCCTATCATCCCCAGGGTAAGCTTTGTCATTATTCCTTGTTTGCTTGCACTGCCATTATTGTTCATAGCATACCTGATCCTAACCTTTGCCTTACAGCACTCAGGGGTCCTTCCGGTGTTCCGGGTATCTGATTGACGACGCCACTCATCACCTGTGGCCTCAAAGATTGCTAGGGCAGTATTCTTTACCTGCTCGAGCGATACTTGGGGACGGAGGTAGTTTATAGCTGCACGACCATCAAGGCGAATCACCAAGATCAGAACAGACTGTGAAGCCTACTGGTCGTCCAGCTATGGACACCTCAGCCGGGGACCCCGTGACGGCTCTAATGCAGGCAGTGACAGCACTCAGGGTCGATATGGCAACCGCTACTGCAACCCTACGCGCTGATATGACCGCCGCCACCACCGCATTACACCACCGCCTCGACACGGTACTAAGTACACGCCATCCCTTACCTGCAGAAGCCGAATTTGACGAAACCATTCCTCCCCAAAACCCTCCTCCTGTCATACCCCTTCCTTCCCGGCCGCTCCTGTGGTGATCCAAAGCCCTCTCCCCTTGGCTACCCCCGAAAGATACCAGGGCGACCCAAAGAAATACCGTACTTTCATCAATCACTGTAAACTCCATTTCATGTGTCGCCCTCAGGCTTTCCCCGATTCCGTATCAAAAGCAGCCTTTCTTCTCTCCCATCTATCAGGGGTAGCCGCCACATGGGCCAATCCATTGCTGGAAAACAACCACCCTGCGTTGTACGATTTTGAATTACTGACCCAAGAGATGGCAAAAGTATTCGACACCAGGCACAAAGCGCAGTCTAGAGACATGGAATTCCTAGATCTCACGCAGGGTCGCTCAACCCTCATAGAGTACATCACCAGGTTCAATCAGCTGTCTGCGGAGACCTCCTGGCCAGAAAATAAAAAGGCTGTGGTGTATTACCGGGGTTTATCTGGGGCCATGAAAGATGCCTTGTCCGTAGTGCCTACGCTTCCCACTGTATATGCTGATTTGGTGGACTTAACATTGCAAGTCGATGCCAGACGGTCGGAGCGACGCGGAGAAGGTTCATCCTCGTTCCCACTTTCATCCACGGCCGTTGCTACCCCCGAACCCATGCAGATAGGCGGGATCCGCAGCCCTATCTGTCACGTTGAACGAGAGCGCAGGAGAACGGACAATGCCTGTTTTTACTGCGGTCTTAACGGACATTTCATAAAAGAGTGCCCTCGCCGTCCAAAAAACAGAAACCCGGGTTTTCAGAAGGCTCGCCCCTAAGATCAGAGGTGGGAGCGAGTACTATCCGGAATACCTCTGAACCTACCTTTGGTCCTGTGCGACCCATTATAGTACAGGCCTTTCTGAACCATGCTACTGGTTCTCACGCCGTGTCAATAGTAATAGACTCAGGTGCTACAGGCTGCTTCATAGACATAGCCTTGGCCGGTTCATTGAACCTGCCTTTGGTCACAAAGGAATGTCCCGAACCGGTCCAGGCGGTGGATGGTACGTCTCTTGCCTCTGGTCCGATCCGGCAACAGACCGCTCCCTTAGAGCTGGTTGTTCAGGAAAACCACAAAGAGACGATATCATTCGATCTCATCCCTACCCCTCAGTTCGGAGTAATATTAGGCATTCCTTGGCTAAGGCTACACAACCCCCTCATTAACTGGGGGACGGGTCAGGTTTCATTTGAATCCGAAACTTGCCAACACTACTGCCTCCTGGCAACGCCTCAGTTCCCCAGTCCCGCGGGCATCCTGGGAAGCGTCACGTCCATGGCTATAGGGGACATTACAGACCACCATGATACGCACACAGTAGGGGCTGTCACGGGTGGGATACCTGCTGTCTACCACGATTTCCAGGCGGTATTCGATAAGGGTTCGGCAGAAGGCCTACCCCCGCATCGACCTTACGACTGTCCTATCGACCTGATACCTGGCGCGTCTATCCCGAAGGGTCGTATCTACTCCCTTACTCAGGTGGAAGAGCGGACCTTGCAGGAGTACGTCCAACAGGCTTTACGGCTAGGACACATTCGTCCATCGACTTCTCCGGCTGCAAGCCCTATATTTTTCGTCCCAAAGAAGGAAGGGGACCTCCGTCCCTGTGTCGATTATAGGCGCTTGAACGCCGTCACAGTAAAGAACCGCTACCCCATACCTCTGATCACTCCCTTGCTGGACAAACTCACCCATGCCACAATATACACCAAACTTGACCTCCGCGGGGCATACAATCTTATACGCATGCGTGACGGTGATGAATGGAAAACGGCCTTCTGCTCACGACAAGGCCTATTCGAGTATACTGTCATGCCTTTTGGCCTATGTAACGCCCCGGCTACCTTCCAACACTTTATGGACGACGTTTTCAACGACATCTTAAACACTTATGTAATAGTTTATCTAGATGACATTCTGGTGTTCTCCACTTCCCTTGATGAACACATAACACATGTCAGAGAAGTACTGTCGCGACTACAAAGCAACGCCCTTTACGCCAAACCCGAGAAATGTACGTTCCATGCTAATCAAATCGAATTCCTGGGGTTCCATATCACGCCCAAGGGGCTCTCTATGAATCAATCCAAGGTACGGGCGATCGACGAATGGCCCACTCCGACCAATCTCAAGCAGCTGCAGTCGTTCCTAGGATTCGCGAACTTCTATCGGAGATTCATATCAGGGTTTTCTTCGGTTGCGGCTCCACTTACGGCACTCACTAGCCCTTCTGTCCCCTATGTATGGTCCACGGCTCAGCAATCTGCTTTCGATATACTGAAAACCCTGTTCACCTCCGCTCCGGTATTACAGCACCCTGATCCCGACCTTCCGTATATTCTGGAAGCAGATGCCTCGTCCTATGCATTAGGTGCGGTGTTATCCCAGACCTGCCCTACCACTAACCGTTTGCATCCGGTAGCATTCCACTCCCGCAAGTTCACGACCACCGAACTACACTACACGGTTACAGAAAAGGAACTACTGGCTATTAAGGATGCACTACAGGTCTGGAGACACCACCTTCTAGGTGCAAAACATCAAACCACGGTGTTCTCCGACCATAGAAATCTCCAGGACCTTGCTTCCTTGAAGTGTACAAACAGTCGCCAGGTTAGGTGGCATCTTTTCTTTGCCGCCTATGATTTTGTGGTTAAACACAGGCCCGGTGTTGGACACGGTAAAGCCGATGCCCTGTCCCGTTCACCTGGGGGGGAGACCCTTCCCTTTTTTCCAGACACCCTGTTGGGAAAGAATCACGTAATCTGTCTATGCACACCAACTCCTTCCTTGTTGTCCACTATCCGCCAATGGGCCTCTCAGTATCCGCAATCACTGGCGGAATGGGACCCAGTCATGCAAGATGGGTTGCCTTTCGTTCAGGGGGGTAAACTCCTTCTACCCACAAGTGAAACCCGGAACCAAGCGCTGACCTGGTCCCACGACGCTGCCATCAACGGTCACCCCGGACAGCTTCGCACCTTAGATCTACTTAAGCGTTGGTGCTGGTGGCCTACGATGAAGCGTGACGTACGGGACTATGTCAATACCTGTGCGGTGTGTGCCCAGGGCAAATCGCGCAGGGGTCGGCCTTTGGGTCTGCTCCTTCCTCTCCCAATCCCTCCACGACCTTGGCATACGATCTCCATGGATCTGGTCACTGATCTCCCCCGCACTCATGGGTATGACACTATTTGGGTCATAGTTGACTCATATACCAAGTTTGCACGTTTTATACCCTGTAAGGGAATACCTTCAGCCCCTGTCTTGGCCAAACATTACTTCAAACATGTCTTCTGCCTTTTTCGGATTGCCCCATGTGTTGGTCTCTGATCGTGGTTCCCAGTTCACTTCCCGCTTTTGGCGGGCCCTAACGGCTCTGTTGGGCATAGATGCCCGGTTTTCCTCTTCGTATCACCCGGAGAGTGACGGTCAGACCGAAAGGGTTAACCAAACGATGGAACAGTATCTACGCTGCCTGACACTACAATACCAGGACACATGGCTCAATCTGCTACAAATTGCGGAGTTTGCCTACAACAATGCTCTGCACTCGGCTACCGGTTACTCACCTTTCTTTTCACTCTACGGTCAGCATCCTCGTGCCCTCCCCATTCCAGACTTTTCCTCTTCCGACACCCCAGCCGCATCGGCTTGTGCCCGAGACATCGTATCTGTACACGCTCAGACCTTGGTCCACTTACGTGAGGCACAGGCTTCTATGAAGGCGGCTGCTGACAAAAAGAGGGCTGTTTCACCCGTTTACGGGGTGGGGGATAGGGTTTGGCTGTCCACTCGTCATCTACATATCCCTGGCTGCCGCAAGCTGTTGCCTCGTTTTGTGGGTCCTTATGAAGTGGTCAAGGTTCTGAACCCGGTGGTGTTGCGTCTGGCGGTTCCCCCCGCCTGGCGGATCCACCCAGTTTTTCACGTTTCTATCCTTAAGCCTTGCCTTGGCCCTACCCGCTTGGTTTCTCCTCCTGCTCCCGTTTCTGTCTCTTCTCCCGATGTGTTTGAAGTCCGGGCTATTTTGGGTTCTCGCGTTCATCGGGGTGTCCTGCAGTACTTGGTGGACTGGTTGGGTTATGGCCCAGAGGATCGTTCATGGGTGGCTTCCCGGGATGTTCATGCCCCCCGTTTGTTGGCCCGTTTTCATCATGATAATCCTACGAGCCCACGCGGTCGTGGGCCTTTGGGGGGGGCTCTGTCACGTCCCCGGTCCTGCCCTCCTCCCGTCACTCACCAGGCACCATTCGTTCCCATACCCACCACCCACACCAACAGGGAAGACACGGCAGGCGGGATGTCCGAGGGGGCAGAACCACCTCTTTCCGCCCATTTCCGTGCTGGCGCTTGCCATGGCGTCTCATACAAGCCCGACGGCTCCGGCGTCGTCGACTCCAGCTCCCGCGCACGGGGGACTCTGATCGCGTCTCGCTCAGACGATCACGTGACTGGTCACGGGATCGCCTGTAACCGACGCTGGCGTCCACATCGGACGAACACCAATCACTGATGGCGTACGTCCATCACATGACGCTCCTGTGCAGTCACGTGCCCTGTCACGTGACCTACCTTTTCTACAAAAAGAGCTGAGAGGAAACACTCGGTGCTTCACAGCTGTTTCCACCAGAGACCTGTTCGGCATTATCCTCGTTCTTCTTGATAAACTTTGGAACTCGACCACGGATCGTTACTTGGACTTGTCTTGGATTGTCCTTTTGTTTCGACGCATCTACTGGACCCTTGGAACTCTTGACCCCTCTTTTCTGGCCCTGGAATTGCTCTGGATTACCCTTCTGTTTTGGCAAACTTCTACCCACGCAATTCCTGGCGATCACGTTTTGTCTCCTGAGTCATTTGGGGTTCACCACCTGGACCTTGGATGGACTTACTATCTGGTCACGCTCTGGCTACCGGTGTGAGTTGGAGGAAGTGCTGTACATCCCAGCCTGCTGTCGGTCTTCCCTCGTTGTCTATTCAGGTTTACTACCTGTCCTATCATCCCCAGGGTAAGCTTTGTCATTATTCCTTGTTTGCTTGCACTGCCATTATTGTTCATAGCATACCTGATCCTAACCTTTGCCTTACAGCACTCAGGGGTCCTTCCGGTGTTCCGGGTATCTGATTGACGACGCCACTCATCACCTGTGGCCTCAAAGATTGCTAGGGCAGTATTCTTTACCTGCTCGAGCGATACTTGGGGACGGAGGTAGTTTATAGCTGCACGACCATCAAGGCGAATCACCAAGATCAGAACAGACTGTGAAGCCTACTGGTCGTCCAGCTATGGACACCTCAGCCGGGGACCCCGTGACGGCTCTAATGCAGGCAGTGACAGCACTCAGGGTCGATATGGCAACCGCTACTGCAACCCTACGCGCTGATATGACCGCCGCCACCACCGCATTACACCACCGCCTCGACACGGTACTAAGTACACGCCATCCCTTACCTGCAGAAGCCGAATTTGACGAAACCATTCCTCCCCAAAACCCTCCTCCTGTCATACCCCTTCCTTCCCGGCCGCTCCTGTGGTGATCCAAAGCCCTCTCCCCTTGGCTACCCCCGAAAGATACCAGGGCGACCCAAAGAAATACCGTACTTTCATCAATCACTGTAAACTCCATTTCATGTGTCGCCCTCAGGCTTTCCCCGATTCCGTATCAAAAGCAGCCTTTCTTCTCTCCCATCTATCAGGGGTAGCCGCCACATGGGCCAATCCATTGCTGGAAAACAACCACCCTGCGTTGTACGATTTTGAATTACTGACCCAAGAGATGGCAAAAGTATTCGACACCAGGCACAAAGCGCAGTCTAGAGACATGGAATTCCTAGATCTCACGCAGGGTCGCTCAACCCTCATAGAGTACATCACCAGGTTCAATCAGCTGTCTGCGGAGACCTCCTGGCCAGAAAATAAAAAGGCTGTGGTGTATTACCGGGGTTTATCTGGGGCCATGAAAGATGCCTTGTCCGTAGTGCCTACGCTTCCCACTGTATATGCTGATTTGGTGGACTTAACATTGCAAGTCGATGCCAGACGGTCGGAGCGACGCGGAGAAGGTTCATCCTCGTTCCCACTTTCATCCACGGCCGTTGCTACCCCCGAACCCATGCAGATAGGCGGGATCCGCAGCCCTATCTGTCACGTTGAACGAGAGCGCAGGAGAACGGACAATGCCTGTTTTTACTGCGGTCTTAACGGACATTTCATAAAAGAGTGCCCTCGCCGTCCAAAAAACAGAAACCCGGGTTTTCAGAAGGCTCGCCCCTAAGATCAGAGGTGGGAGCGAGTACTATCCGGAATACCTCTGAACCTACCTTTGGTCCTGTGCGACCCATTATAGTACAGGCCTTTCTGAACCATGCTACTGGTTCTCACGCCGTGTCAATAGTAATAGACTCAGGTGCTACAGGCTGCTTCATAGACATAGCCTTGGCCGGTTCATTGAACCTGCCTTTGGTCACAAAGGAATGTCCCGAACCGGTCCAGGCGGTGGATGGTACGTCTCTTGCCTCTGGTCCGATCCGGCAACAGACCGCTCCCTTAGAGCTGGTTGTTCAGGAAAACCACAAAGAGACGATATCATTCGATCTCATCTCTACCCCTCAGTTCGGAGTAATATTAGGCATTCCTTGGCTAAGGCTACACAACCCCCTCATTAACTGGGGGACGGGTCAGGTTTCATTTGAATCCGAAACTTGCCAACACTACTGCCTCCTGGCAACGCCTCAGTTCCCCAGTCCCGCGGGCATCCTGGGAAGCGTCACGTCCATGGCTATAGGGGACATTACAGACCACCATGATACGCACACAGTAGGGGCTGTCACGGGTGGGATACCTGCTGTCTACCACGATTTCCAGGCGGTATTCGATAAGGGTTCGGCAGAAGGCCTACCCCCGCATCGACCTTACGACTGTCCTATCGACCTGATACCTGGCGCGTCTATCCCGAAGGGTCGTATCTACTCCCTTACTCAGGTGGAAGAGCGGACCTTGCAGGAGTACGTCCAACAGGCTTTACGGCTAGGACACATTCGTCCATCGACTTCTCCGGCTGCAAGCCCTATATTTTTCGTCCCAAAGAAGGAAGGGGACCTCCGTCCCTGTGTCGATTATAGGCGCTTGAACGCCGTCACAGTAAAGAACCGCTACCCCATACCTCTGATCACTCCCTTGCTGGACAAACTCACCCATGCCACAATATACACCAAACTTGACCTCCGCGGGGCATACAATCTTATACGCATGCGTGACGGTGATGAATGGAAAACGGCCTTCTGCTCACGACAAGGCCTATTCGAGTATACTGTCATGCCTTTTGGCCTATGTAACGCCCCGGCTACCTTCCAACACTTTATGGACGACGTTTTCAACGACATCTTAAACACTTATGTAATAGTTTATCTAGATGACATTCTGGTGTTCTCCACTTCCCTTGATGAACACATAACACATGTCAGAGAAGTACTGTCGCGACTACAAAGCAACGCCCTTTACGCCAAACCCGAGAAATGTACGTTCCATGCTAATCAAATCGAATTCCTGGGGTTCCATATCACGCCCAAGGGGCTCTCTATGAATCAATCCAAGGTACGGGCGATCGACGAATGGCCCACTCCGACCAATCTCAAGCAGCTGCAGTCGTTCCTAGGATTCGCGAACTTCTATCGGAGATTCATATCAGGGTTTTCTTCGGTTGCGGCTCCACTTACGGCACTCACTAGCCCTTCTGTCCCCTATGTATGGTCCACGGCTCAGCAATCTGCTTTCGATATACTGAAAACCCTGTTCACCTCCGCTCCGGTATTACAGCACCCTGATCCCGACCTTCCGTATATTCTGGAAGCAGATGCCTCGTCCTATGCATTAGGTGCGGTGTTATCCCAGACCTGCCCTACCACTAACCGTTTGCATCCGGTAGCATTCCACTCCCGCAAGTTCACGACCACCGAACTACACTACACGGTTACAGAAAAGGAACTACTGGCTATTAAGGATGCACTACAGGTCTGGAGACACCACCTTCTAGGTGCAAAACATCAAACCACGGTGTTCTCCGACCATAGAAATCTCCAGGACCTTGCTTCCTTGAAGTGTACAAACAGTCGCCAGGTTAGGTGGCATCTTTTCTTTGCCGCCTATGATTTTGTGGTTAAACACAGGCCCGGTGTTGGACACGGTAAAGCCGATGCCCTGTCCCGTTCACCTGGGGGGGAGACCCTTCCCTTTTTTCCAGACACCCTGTTGGGAAAGAATCACGTAATCTGTCTATGCACACCAACTCCTTCCTTGTTGTCCACTATCCGCCAATGGGCCTCTCAGTATCCGCAATCACTGGCGGAATGGGACCCAGTCATGCAAGATGGGTTGCCTTTCGTTCAGGGGGGTAAACTCCTTCTACCCACAAGTGAAACCCGGAACCAAGCGCTGACCTGGTCCCACGACGCTGCCATCAACGGTCACCCCGGACAGCTTCGCACCTTAGATCTACTTAAGCGTTGGTGCTGGTGGCCTACGATGAAGCGTGACGTACGGGACTATGTCAATACCTGTGCGGTGTGTGCCCAGGGCAAATCGCGCAGGGGTCGGCCTTTGGGTCTGCTCCTTCCTCTCCCAATCCCTCCACGACCTTGGCATACGATCTCCATGGATCTGGTCACTGATCTCCCCCGCACTCATGGGTATGACACTATTTGGGTCATAGTTGACTCATATACCAAGTTTGCACGTTTTATACCCTGTAAGGGAATACCTTCAGCCCCTGTCTTGGCCAAACATTACTTCAAACATGTCTTCTGCCTTTTCGGATTGCCCCATGTGTTGGTCTCTGATCGTGGTTCCCAGTTCACTTCCCGCTTTTGGCGGGC